>NC_053488.1:20555825-20859221 GCF_015227805.2 Hirundo rustica | reverse complement strand
AATACGAAAAAAGCCTTTGGTAGTGTAAGCTAAATATTACTATGAAGCAATGGCAAGCCACTGCTTGCTTTATAATTTTTGATGTTTGGGCAAACCATATCAATGCCCACATACCAGCTGTTTAATTTGCATATAATTCTGGCTGCTCCTTGAAGGATCACAATGCTGACAGTCAGCTCTTCTTTTGTGAGGTGCACAATACCAAAGGTACCCACAACTTTGACACTCACATAGAGTCTGCACTTGATGACCCACTCTGGGACAGGCCAAGCAGGGAAAGGAAGGTAACAGACCTGCAGCCATCTCTGGATGTATGATCACCTGGTCCTCTGAGGACAAAAGATTAATTTTTTAGTCCTTTTCTGTGTTTTGATAGGCTGCCTGTTCTGCAGCGGGGTCTGGTGTTCTTGGCTGGAGCCTAACACAGACCAGTGTCTGTGGAGATGCAGGTATGACCCCCTCCCCATGTAGTGGCAGGGGGGAACCCAGTGTGAATCACCTGGTGCTCAGTCAGACCAGAGCTGTGGCTGAAGCTCTTTCCCCATTCCCCACACTCATCCCCAGTGTAGACCCTCTGGTGGGTGACAAAGCGGGCCAGTGCTTTTTCCACTTTCTGGGTCTTTTGTGGGGACACGTGCTTTTTTGCCTGTGTCTAATGATGTTTTTTTCTTTCTTTCTTTTGGAAGTAGAAGGGCGTTTTATTGTGAGGGAGTGGGGGATGCCAGTGATACGTGAGATTCCCTGTGGGATGAAAGAGGAGGAAGGTCATTGAGAATTGTATGTTAACATATCTTTGTGTAGCTGTCTGCAAGACATATTATTCTAAGAAACTTTCCAAACTGCTGTTACTGGGAATCTTGTTTTTAGAATATATTAGGGAGACCCTTTCCAGTTAAGGCATGGCGCCTGGCCAAGTCCTGCCCTTCCCTGGTCTGGAAATATGCCAATAAACCCAGGTGTTTTCTGCACCAAAACTATACTTGGGTCATTTTGCCTTGCTGAATTTGGACCGATAATAGCTGGACCCCCTTTTGAAGTGAACTTGGAAATCTGACCCAGGAATGAATCTCCAAGGCCTCACTCTAAAATGAGGCTTGCTAGCTACTGCAGACCCTGGGTGATGGTACAGTATTTAGACAATTGATAATGCATTGTTTTAAATCACCATTCTGTCTCTCATATACTACTAATTACATGTATTACCTGATTTATTTCTGCTTGCTGTGAGTTTATTGTTTTGCCACATGTTGTTTTGCTTTATGTTGCCTTCGTGTTTGTAACGAGAGACACACATGTTGCTAAAAAACAAAAGAAGGGGGTGTATGGCTCCTCAAGAATGCTTACACTCATATTTACACTAAAAAATTTGAAAGCAAATCAAACCAAACCAAATTTGATACATGGCAGAACGACACTGCTTTGAAGATTTGCATGTGCAGAGCCAATTTCTAGAAGTTTCTGTGTAAAAATCCTTAACCGAGTGTACAATGATAAGGCCTGATTTACTAACCTAGGCAGAAGGTATGCATGTGTTTTATCACCAACAGTCCAAAGTGCTTACCTGCTCATCTGGACAAACATCAATCAGCTCCAAAAGAATGAGGCCCAGAGAGAAGAAAAATGATCAAATTGCCATCCAGCCCTCATGACCAAGAGAGGAACAGAAGCAGGACTGCCAGGACACGGCTGCATCTGGAGGCCTACAGAGGCAGCCTTCCAGAAGAGACCTTGTGCCCCCACTGCACTCACCACCAGGGTATTGTGTTTCTGCTAACCTCTTCCAGTTATTCCTTGTTCCATGCTTCCAGAAAGACATTCAGTAATGTCAAAGTCAGTATTTACAGCTAATAGACTCCCTCCTGCCTGAACAGCGTGGCTCCTCAGCTCCAACCACATGAACTTTGGAACAGTATTTCTACTTCCTAAGAGACCTTGGACATTATTCTTGTGTTTTCCTGTAGTGTGAGTCTCTTTGCTGGTGACATGATTGTATTTGATGAGGTTTTATTGTTTGTGATTTATAACCCATATATTTTATCCTGTATTTAGCAAATGACCAGTAATAGTCTTAATAAGATAACACCCTTACAGGTGCTAACTGCTTTAACATCAAACCACACGAACCGTTTGCATAAATAACACAAAAGCGGGAGATGTCAAAGATCAGACAGCTACAGAAGACCTTTTGGCCCTGGCACAGTGAAAGCCGAGGGAGAGATAAACTCAAGTCAAAAACAGAAGTGAAGATATCATGTCTGGTCACTCTGACCTTCTAACAATCTCTGACAAAGGAAGATGCAACAAGGTCTTTACTGGAAGAAGACATAAGAAAGGACATTACTAGGATAAGAATAATCAGAAGATTGTGTTTCTAAAGGGGACCGATACAAAGGGGTCAGAGTGGAAAATTTTGTACGAACGTAGTGACCTAGTAACACTAGTGTATTAAGTAGTGTACACACTAGTAACCTAGTGTAATAAACTAGCTTAGCTTTGATGGCACAGCGGAGTCAATGCCAGTCAATACCTGCACTCATCTCCTCCAAAGAAGACCCCAGCTTTGGCATTGCTCCAAAACAGCCCTGGAGTTACAAAATTCAGTGACGCCCTCCTAGCCTTCCCTTCTCAAGATCACAATCCCAGCATTCACAACACCTTCTTCTTGGTCCCTCCACACCCTCAGCATCTCAGAGGTTCCTACTGAATTGCATCCAGAGAAGGGCAGGTTTCAGAAGGGATGCCCCCAAACCCTCCCACTGCTTCCCATTGCCTGCTACTGCCTCCCACTCCATTCCGCTGCCTTGCCATTGCCTCCCATTGTTTTCCAGATGGGCACATCTGAACACAGCCAGTCCCTGCAACAGCACTGGAGGTGCACAGTGGTGCTGGTGGAGCAGCTGGTGTTACAAAGCTACTGTCTGTCAGCTCTGCAAGAGCAAGGGAAGTTCTTCATCAGTGGAGAAAGGCAAAAATCAAAGCCAGCTTCAAAGGTGACAGGAAGGAGGTTTAGAAAGCTAAAGGTTGGGCAACCTCTACTCAGCCTCCTGGAAGAAAATGGAGCACATCCACCTGGGCATGCAGGGGCCCAGACCCAGGGAGAACATGGAGGAGAAAGGCCAATGGGATTTATTAGGTGACTGTCCAATGTACCTCCTGCTGTTTGGAAGCACTAGCCTGGGGATGGGGGGAGAGCAATGGGGCCATTTATCATGACCCTTCTGTGTCTGGGATGTGGTTTTCCACAGTGTACTTGCTGGAGGAGTGGAGAAATGTGGCCATGATGACAGGAGAAGTGAAAGCTCGTGCTGCAATGTGGAAGTCCCTTTTAGGCATCAGGGCAGCGGTGCTTAGATCCTGGTGCAAAGCACCAAGAAGGGGGAATCTCCATCCTCGATGGAGTCAGCAGCAGAGCCACCTGTTCCCAGCTGGAAGCCAGACCTTCTCTTGCCTGCCCTAGGGAATTTGATGAATGCTCTGTAGGCTGAGCCCTACAGCTCTGCCTCCATGCTCCAGCCCCCAGCTGCACCGCCCCAGTACCATCCCAGGGGACAATGAGCAGTTTCGGGGTGTGGAGGGCAACGAGATGGTGGTGCCTGGCCAATGGCAGGACGCCGGTGCGGTGGCTGTACTTTCCCCTCCACCGCACCTCAGCACACTTCTGCTTCTGCAGAAACCAGCTGCATTTTTCCTTTGAAGCGGAGCAGAGCCCGCAGGGTCATCGGGGCCGCCTGCGGCATGGCACAGAGCGTGGTCTATGCCGACCTGAAGTTTGCCGCTGGTCCCTCATCCACCGTCCCCGACGACGACGACAGCCCCTACGAGAACGTGCCGCTGGGGCCGGTGACAGCAGAGCCCATCCCAGGTGGGAATCCGGCAGCAGCCGCTGCCGCGGGGGTGCCCCAGCGCAGGGTGCCGGCAGGGGAACACGGGGCCATGCCTGCGGGCGCTCCTCTCTTGCAGGGCGCTGGAGCCGCCGATGGCGCGTCCCCAGAGAGCTGATGGCAGCCAGCCTGCTCCTGCTGCTGCTGCTGGTGGCCGTCGTGGCACTGGGGGCTTGCTGTGAGTCGGTGACGGTCGCGGGAAGGGGGCAGCAGGGAGCGGGCGTCGGGCCGGGCGGGGGACAGGGGGCTGCCGGGGAGGAGGGGTGCCTGGCGCTGGCGTCCGTGGTGGCTCTTGCGTGGCCACCACGAGCTGCTTCCCACTGCCTCTCCCACTGCCCGCCACTGCCTACCGCTATCTCCCCTTGGTCTCCCCTTGTCTTTTCCGCTGCCTTACACGGCCTTCCGTTGCCTTCCCACTGCCTCCCATCCCTTCCCATGGAATTGCCTCTGTCTTCCCACTACCTGCCAATCCCTCCCACAGCCTTCTCACTGACTCTCCTTGTCTTCCCACTGTCTCCCCACTGCCTTCCAATGTCTTCTGTCCACTTACTACCACTGGGGCTTCCATTCCCTTCCCACCGACACCCCCAGGATGATCTCCTCCCACAGCCAGACACTCTTACCCTTCTCTCCCTTGCAAGAGCCATGTCCCAGGCAGGGCCCCATGCCCATGTCTCCTCACCTGCCCTGTCCCCAGACTGGCAGGTCACCCGCAGCCTGCAGGACACCTCCCGTGAGCACACGGCCGAGCAGGGCCGCCTGTCACAGGAGCTGAGGGCACGGGAGCAGAGCCTGGAGCAGACACAACTGGAGCTGGCATGGGCCAGAGGGGAGCTGCAGCGAGCATGGCACAATGGCAACATCACCCAGCTGGAGCTGGACAGCCGGAATGCTGAGCTGGGGCATACCCAGCAGAAGCTGGCTGTGTTGCAGGAAGAGATGCAGGTGGTGCAGGGGAGGCTCAACACCAGCGAGAGCACTGTGAGCAGCCTGCGTGCCTGCATGAACACAGGTAGAGCCTGACGGGGTAGGGGCGCAGGTGATGTTGCTGCTGCGAAGATGCTGGGGCTGAACTCAGCCAGGCTGAGCTTCCCAAGCATCCATAGAAGGATGAGCGCCTGAGCTGTGCCCCTGCCCCCAGATTGCTGTCCCAGGGGCTGGGTACTCTACAGGAGCAAGTGTCTCTACATCTCGGTGACAAAGAAGACCTGGCACGAGAGCTACCAAGACTGTGCAGGGAAATCTGCTCGACTGCTGGTCCAAGACGATTGGCCATCATGGACAGTGCCGGTACAGAGCAGAGGGGTTGTGGTACCCCAGGAGGGTGGGGCTGGGCAGAGCCCCGCGGGGCCAGCTGCAGCAGTATCTGTGGAGGTGGCAGGGTGGCACCAGGAGTCCCGGGTTCCCATCCTGGCAGTGTGGGGGGAGAAACACAGCCAGCCCTGGGGTTCCTGGGCACCTGGCAAGTGCTGGTCATGAAGCAATTGGTTGACAGCTTCTCTCCCCCCTAGCATTTTGTGCATGATTCTAATGTAAGCTACTGGATTGGAGCAAGACTTTTTTATGAGATGAGATCTTCTGTGCGGACGGGCCAAAAATACCACTCGTAAGTGCAAGAGTCCTTGGCACAAGCACCGGCCCATTTGCCATACTACAAAAGTCATGTTTTGGCCCTGTGACACCCCTCAATAAAAGGGTTGATGGTCCCCATGAGCAGTGCCCCAAGGCAGGGGGGTGAGGGTACAGCCAAGCTGTGGGGTGCAGTGCCAAATATCCAAGTGTCAGAGAAGAGCAGGAGGAGGAATGTGACACTTCCTCAGGCTGATCTCTGTGCCAGGTGCCTCGCCTGCCCCCAGCAGCACTGGGATCTATGAGAAGTGGTGTCCACGGTGAGGAGGTTGTCACTGCTGCCCTGAGATGTGCCCTCTTTCCTAGGAAACACCATAATTCAGACTGCTGGTCAGTAGTTGGTGGGGAAATGTGGAGTAAGTGGTGTGGGAATCGCTTCCTGTGGATCTGCGAGAAATCCCCAAATCTGAGAGGTGCATCTGAGATCCGACCTCCTTTTCTGGCCAAAGACTGACTGCTGCCACCCCTCCTCCATGACTGGACTCAGGAACAGGACCTGTCCCCCATGCACCCTTCGCCTCAATTGCGTTGCAGAACTGCTGGGAAAAAGTGTCTCTATTTTAAAGCAAGGATTATGGAAAATACACCTTATTTCCCTCTCCCACACCCATGCATACACATGTTATACTGCTTTGTACTGTGCCACTGCATGTCCCTGTGTGCCCTGGTCAGTGCAGCTCTGACCCAGGTCTGAAATGCACAGCTCAGCTCCCACCTTCTTTGCTACCCCAAGACTCTCAGGGGCGCCGGATTTGCATCTTTTTGGAGCTGGGGGGTGACACACTGATGTCCTCAACCTGCCCATTTTGGGAAGACTTGTGGATTTACAGCCTGTCCCTTCTCTCAGCATCAACAGCTCTCATCCTGCCCTTTCTTCTGCCTTCATCACCTGCCCAGGCTTTTGGGCTGGGTCCTGCATGAAAAGGGTGCTGACAGTGGTGCCATCAGCATGAGAAAATGCTGGGAAGCCCTGAGACCATAAGGGAAGTGAGGGAGTGCTGGTGAGCTTTGAGAACAGGGTGGATGAATGAGAAAACTCTGAAACCATGGGAGGAAAGCAAGAGTAATGAAGAGCCCTAAGACCATGGGAGGTGAATATGGATATCCTGAGACCATGGAAAGAAAGGGGGTGCAGTGGAACTGCAAATGAGGATGGTCTTGAAAAAATGGAGGTGCGCTGGTAAGACAGTTGGAGAGAGGAAGGAGCACTGGAGAGACTTGGGAACGTGGGGGAAAGGGGAGACCCCTGCCACCAAGGGTGAAAGATCCCTAAGAATGTGGTGGGACTTTATCTGCCAAAGGAAAGTGATGAGAGACCCCTGTCCAGGAGCCAGCTGGGGTATGGGAGAAAGCCCAGAAGCAGCGCTAACCCTCTCTGTCTCGCTCAGTGTCTCTGCAGAGAGAGGAATGTGTTGGCACCAATTTTGCTAAGCTGGACTTAACAAAACAGCCAGCAGGGCTTCACCACAAGTTCTGCCCAACCAAACCAGTGGCCTTCTACAATGGAGCGACTGAATGAGTGAACCAGGGAAGGGCTACACATCTTCTATCTGGACTTCTGTAAAGCCTTCAATACAGTCCCCCTCTAAATTTGAGAGAAACTGATTCAATGGTTGAGCTGTTCAGTGGCTAAAATTGTACATCTGCATCCAGAAGACAGTGGTAAATGGCTCAGTGTCCTGATGAGGACTGATAATGTTGGCCCCCAGGGATCCACCTTGGGACCAATGTTATTTAGTACTTCTGTCAACAAAAGAGTGGGATCAGCTGCACCCTCACCAAGTTTGCAAATAACACCAAGCTGAGGTATGAGGACACACCTGAACAATGGGATGCCATCCAGAGGGACCTGGACAAGCTTGAGGAGTGGCCCATGAGAACTTCATGAGGTTTAATAAGGCCAAGTGCTGGTGCTGCACCTGGATTGGGACAACCCCCAGTGCCAGCACAGGCTGGGCAGGAGCAGACCCAGAGCAGCCCTGCCCAGAAGGACTTGGGGGTGCTGCTGGGTGAGAGGCTGGACATGCCCCGGCCATGGCACTCACAGCCCAGAGAGCCAAACGTGTCCTGGGCTGCACCCAGAGCCCCGTGGGCACCAGGGGAGGGAGGGGGTTCTGCCCCTCTGCTCTGCTCTGGTGAGACCCACCTGGAGCTCTGCAGCCAGCTCTGGGGTCCCAGCATGGGAAAGACAGGGTCCTGTGGGACGAGTCTAGAGGAGGCCATCAAGATTATCAAAGGGATGGAGCACCTCTGCTGTGAGGAGAATTGGGATTGTTCAGCCTGGAGAAGAGAAGGCTTCAGGGAAAACTTACTGTGGTCTTCCAGTACTAAAAGGGACTATAAGAAAGCTGGAGAGAGACTTTACACAAACGCTTGTGGCAAAAGCACGAGGGGAAATGGCTTCAGACTGAGAGGGCAGGTCCTAGGAGAACTTCCACAGAAGGAGGCTGATTGAGCCAGCCCAATGACATAGCAAGGCTGGGACAGGATTGCTGTTCCCCTACAGTGTCAGCTATCAAGCAAAACAAAGACTTGCTGTGTCTGGCTTGTACTGGAGAGTCCAGACATCCTCCCTGCGCCTAAAGCCCTGAGCTCCAGCCTCTACTGCCCACAGCGTTGTAGTTGCCACTACAAGGACACACTGCAGACCCCATCCAGCCTCTGGTTCATGGTTTCCCCAGACCGGTTCAGTATCACTGCTTATTTGCCCATCTTGATGTGTGCCTCCTCCTTTCTTCCCAGATGCAGGATTTGCACTTTTACCCACTCCAGTATCAGCAGGCTTCCATCAAACCATTTCTCCAGGCTTCTCTGTACCCCAGTCCTGTCCTCCAGTATAACACTACTGGTTTGGTATTGCCCCCCAGCTGCCTGAGGCTACCCCCTACCCATCATCCAGTGCACTGATGAAGGCTCCAAGGAGTATAAACCCCAGGATCAACCTTTCAGCGATTGCCAAGGGAACAAGGGCATTCCTGACACCCACTGCAGCCCTCACACCATTCAGGTTTCCCACTCACCCTCTTCTCCTCTTCTCATATATCCCCACTTTGCCAGTGAGGACACCATGGAAAACCATGTCCCAGACCTCAAAGGTTAATGATATATGTTCCCCATGGCTCTCCCCTTATCCACAACCCATTGTTCCCACAGCAGCAGGCACGTCAGACAGGCATCACCTGCCCTTGGTAAATCCCGCCTGGCTGTCCCCATCCATACTGGATGGTCACATGCCCAGGTCTCATTCCTGGTATCAAGGAGGGAGAGCAAAGCCCAGCTCTGGACAGGTGACGTAGGGATAAGAAAGGGCAAGACAGGAGCCAGTAGCAAATAGTGGCAGAGGCAAGGGGCAGCCAGGAGAACTAATAGAGTCCTCAAAGGGACACCAACGACACCATCTTACCTACCTTCACCAAACCACCCTGAGTGGAAGGCAGCAGAGGTGAGCTGGAGGGCTGGTACAGCTGTCCCCTTGTTGAGGAATATCTCTGCTCCGGGTAGCTGGGCTTGCAAGGTGCAGTTAGAGATGCAGATGGAAGTGCAAACTGAACTCCGGGTGGGAGCCCAAGGCAAGAGGCTGTGAACTGCCAACCTCTGGGATAGCAAAGGGCAGGAAGATGAGTGGTGCCAGACAGACATATGGACACTGAGAGACACAGCAGGAGCTAGGAATTGCTGGCCTTTTGGATAACAAAGGAGATGGGTGACAAAAGCAAGGTGGATGGACACAGAGAGGGGGCATGAGAAGAGAACAGAGGAGAAGCAAGGCTTGAGCACAAGCAGACATTTAGGGGATAAAAGCCATGAGGTTCTTTTGTCGGGCATCCCTCCTCAGAGGAACCATCTCAAGCTGTTTCTGTGTTACTGTGCTGTGAATAAATCGCTTTGTGGAACAAGACATCTGAGACCTTCCAAGGGAAACCTGCAACATGATGAGAGCCCATGGGCTTCACCCCATGGTCTCACTGCCATCACCCAGTGCTCACCCTGTGCTGGGGTATCCCCGTGGCAGTGAGTGCAGCTGGGTTCTCACCCAGGCTGGCCACTGCCAGCACCAGCCCCAGCAGCAGGTTCTTGTAGCGAATGTCATCCTCGTCTGCAGGGCACATGGGGGCAGCAAGCAGGGGTCTCAGAAAACTGCAGGTCAGTGTAGGCCACACTCTGGGCCATGCAGGCGGTGGGGCAGCAGCAGTCCAGGAACCCAGTCCTGACTTTCTCCATTGTGGTCAGGTGGCAGAGTGTGGCTAAGACCATACTGCGTGGAGACACGTCTTCATATGCAGAAATGCAGAAGTAGTTGCTTTATTTGCAAAAAATGTTTTTTTTTCCTGCATATGCTCTCACTTCAGGGGGTGGGGGGTGAATGAGCTCCCTCCTGCTCAGCATCCTCTGCATCCAGGTCCCCAGCTGTGAAGAGCCCAAGCTCATGGGTAAAGGCCACGGCAGGGCAACACTTCTCCATGCATTACCTCCAGCCACCCAGTCCTGCTCAGGCTGACAGGGTGCACTGGCTGTGGGGGATTTGTCCTCTGCATGTGCTGGGAAGGAGGCCCAGCAAGGTCTGTGCCAGAGCTGCAGGCTGCTGGAACGACCCAGTGGTCTATACCGAAAATGGAACAGCCTCTGGGACCAAACAACTCCAAATCAAGCCCTAGCAGGCCCCTTAGGCTCTCATACATCACCCAGCCGCAAAACAAAGTGAAAATGTTTGCTGGAACCTCCTCAGACTGGGCAGAAACCAGCAAAAAAAAGCTGCTGCCCAGCCCAAGTTCCCCATGGGACTGCAGAAGCAAAGGGTCACCTCCCAGCAGCATGCTCAAAGAAACAAAAGCTCCAGGTAACCACCACAATCAGAAAGCCCAGAGCTTTCGTGGGACCTGTGCCAGCCTGCACAGGAGATGCTTCATGCTGCCATTGGGCCATGGGGATGCTTGGATTGCTGCTGGCTCCTGGCCACAGAGCAGCAGATGCAATTTCCCACTTGTCAGTGATGCAGCTGAGTCTGAGAGATGCGGGATGCACCTCAATCCCACCACCCCCATACCCCAAAGCCAGCTGCAGTTATTGGCAGAATTTATTGGCAAAGTGCAGAGTTCCAGAAGGTAAAGAGGTCTGAGCCAGGAGGCAGCCTGGGAATGCCCATGCACTGGGGTCAGGCAGGGAACAGGGTGTTGGGCACAGGCTGGGGGTCACCACAGCCATCAGGGCCTCACACAGCTGTAGGTGGTGTTTCCCCAGAGGAATGCAGGAGGCGAGGACTGGATCCACTGCAGGGTGGCTGCGCTCTGCTTGCAGACCCATCTGAGGGCTTCCGTGCATGCACCGCCTAAAAGTCCCAAGCCTGACACCCTACCACAGGCCTGGGAAGGCCTGGGGTAGCGCTGGATTGGGAAGATCCTGCAGGGAGAGAGTGGGCAGAGATGGGATGGGCAGGAAGAACTGAGGTTGTCCCATCAGCACCTCCTGCAGCCAGGGACCAGACACTGCACAGGAATGCTGTGGGGGTAAAGTTCACCCTCCCCATGGAACACTCCTAGCCTCCTCCCAATTAGGCCTCAGGCCCTGATGCCCCCAGCCCCATCACTCATGGAGTACCCCAGGTCAATCCTAGCAGGGCTTATCACAAACCAGACTGGGACCCTGCTTTTGTGGGATCCCCTGCAGCCCCTCACCCAGGCAGAGTGTGGGCACCAGGGTCGCAGGCGCCTGCTAAAAATGCCCCTTCCCTAAAATGCCCCAATGCAGTCCTGGGAAGAAGAGAGGTAGCCAAAATACAGATCACATCCCTGCATGCCTGTCCCCATCACCACCCCGAGCCCTGATGCTGGACCCTCAGCACACCTATTTGGGAACAAGCCAGTAGCCTCACCCTTCCAGTGTGGTGCCATCCAGCCACTTCCAGTCAGACCTGAAGCCGTCCTGCTTCAGCCCCACATGAAAGGCATCCATGTTAGCTGTGCGCAGCAGGAAAGCCTGGCACAGGAGGGGACCCACGTGAGCCCCCTGGGGGGGCATCCAGCCCAGCCACACAGCCCACTGGGGGCTGTGCTGTATGGGCACAGCATTGCCAGCTCCCTGCCTGGAGGCTTTGCTAGGCTTTGGGCACATGGGTCAGGAAGCTGAGACAATGCTGTGCGTGGGTGACTGCCGAGGGACCACGACGAAGTCACCAGGACAGCCCAGTGCTTGCAGGGAGTTGGACAGGCCAGGCTGGGTGCACTCACCAGGGTGGTGTTGGCTTGGATGGTGGCCAGCTGTGCCCCTCTGGAGCAGCAGTCCTCTCTGCTCTGCTCCCAGCTCTTTTTGGTAGAGGAGAAGTAGTAGCACTGCCCTGCATCCCAGAGCCAGCCAACCGGGCAAAACTGGCATCGCCCTGCACACCAGAAACGCAGCAGGTGGGATGGGGCAGCTGGCAGGGGCTGCCACCAGGAGAGTGACAGCAGGCAGTAAGGGCACCAACAAACCCATTGTGTTTGTATGTCTGCCCCACAGAAACCACCCTGCACTTGCCCTCACTTGGGAGCTCTGCTCCAACCTCCCAGTCCCAGAGCCCTGGGAAGAGGGGCTAGTTACAGGCATTGAGCAGGGCTTGGGGAGGTGATACAAGCGCTGGGAAATCACTTAAGGTTTCAGCTGCACCAGAAGCTGACGTCATCTGGCACAGGGTTGCTGGTGGCATCGATGAGCCTGGTGCTAGCGGTGTGCCCAGGTAACACTGAGCCATCTGGGGTCATCCCTTCTAAAGGGGTTGCAGCAGTTCAGCCTGTTCAGCAGTGCTGGGGCAGCTCTCCACGCTGCAAACCGGGGGACAGGCAGTAAAGGTGAAGGAATACTTATGTAGGGATAGAGGTCAGGGAAACATCCTCGAGTATGGACAGATCCTGCTGCTTGAAAGAAGCAGTAAGGCCCTCTCCAAACCTTATCCAGGAGCCCATCAGGCTCTCTTACCTTCCAGTGTCTGTTTCCCAGAGCTGGGGCTCTCCTCTGTACTCCAGAGACCGGGTGTGCAGCTTGTTTGTTGTTGCACTAAATCTACAGCAGAAGAGCACAGGTGTGTCCCAGAAAACACTGGGCTGCTGCTCCCAGCAGCACCCACCCAGTGTCCTCTCCCATGGGACAGTCTCAGGGTGGTGGGTGAGGTGTCCCCTGCTTTAGGTACACCAAGCCTGCCAAGGTCCTTGCAGATTTTGCTGTGCTTGGGAGCCCTCCAGGCAACAGGCTTTTGGGGGAAGTGCTGCTGTCTTTCATTTCAGTATCAGCGCTCTCCCTCCTGCTTGTTTTCACTGCCATGTGATGGAGTGGCTTTCCCCAAGCCCACGCCGTCACCCCAGCTTCCTTTTCCAGCCATGCAGGTGGTGTCTTGCCTCACCCATTTTCCTGCTTGCCCCCGAACCCTCAATGCCCTCAGCCCCAAGCAGGAAGGCCCAGCTCCAAGGGGAAGCTGCAGCTCAAACTGTTAGTACACAAGTGCTGTGGTGCCAGCCCTGACCCCAGGACCCCCTCTGCGGAGATTGGGGCACTGGATGGCTGGTACTTACAGTGGAAACTAAGGCTGACAAGGATGATTTGTGCCAGCAGGAGCATCAGGGAGAGGAGACCCAGGCTGAGGGCTGCCCAGCACCACGGCAGGCGCACTCGCTGCTGAGGAGCTGAGAAAAGGAGTTAACAGACTGGGGGTCAGGGGGCTTGGAGGGAGCAGTGGGGAACCCTGAGCCAGGAAATGTCTTTAAATCCCAGTTGGGATGCCAGGAGGCAGTGGAGAAGCCTGGGAAAAGCGGGGAGAGCCCATCTGCAGCAGCTTGATTGTCCTAGAAATCATCTCCCTGCACACAGTGCTGGGCAGGGACAGCAGAGAGGTTAAATGTCTGTGCTGTGCCATGGGGGTGCAGTGGGCATTCCCTGCCCTTGAGCCCCTCCTGCCCCTCATTCCGAGAGCAGGAGGTCTGCAACAGGGCTGGAGAGGAGCTGTTTGAGAGAGGACACCCAAAGAGAGGGAGTGGGGGGAGCAGGTCTGGGAGGACATTTCCGGGGAATGCAAGGGGCTGCAGGAGGGCAGAGAACCCACTGGGAGAGTTGGGGGGCCATTACCTGGTGTGGGGGGGAAGCGCAGGTCAGCGTACATGACACCTTCTTCCATCCCTTCCTTGGTCTCCTGCTCTGCAGCCGACAGGGGCAGCGACAACCCTTTCCCAGCCCAACTTTTCAGACGGGTGTGATGCAAAATGGAAAGTGTCACTTCCTGGGGGGGTCCCCAGAGGCACCACCTGGGACAAAAGTCGGCGGCGGGGGTGGGGGCGGTGTTGTGGGTCTGCCAGACACTTGGGGCGAGGGGCAGCCCTGTTGCGGCCAGCACCCGGCATCCCAGCAGGAGGGAGTCACACACTCCTGGCTTTGGGGCAGCAAGCAGTGGGAATGGCGGCTGGCTCAAACGTGCAGCCAGGGCTGGGCTGGGGAGCCCTGTCATGGATGGTAAGGACCTTAAAGGTCCCCCTCCAGTTCTCTTGTAGTCCTTCTGGTACTGGAAAGGTGCTTAAGGTCTCCCCAAAACCTTCTCTTCTCCAGGCTGACCAAGTGTGGCTCTCTCGGTCTGATCTGCCCTAGGGACTGCAAAGGAAGACTGGGTATCCTTGGGGCACAGGACACATTCCCACGCCCTTCTCCCCAAGGAGCTGGGGCTGCATCTACATCTCAGCCCTGTGTAATGGGGGGCTGGAGTGCTCCTTCCCCTGCCCCATCCTCCAGGGCTGCCGTGATGGCCCTACCTGCCACGCTTTCCTACGGGGGAGCGGCGGAGTTCCTCCGAACCCCCGGGAGCCTGCGGGCGGACAACCACCCGGCTCCGAGCCGGCGGCTTTCGCCGCGGGAGGCTACCCCCTCCAGGACTACGTTTCCCAGCGGCTCCTCCCGGGACTGCACATGCTCCATGCGGCTCCCGGCGCCTCCCGGCAGCTCCCGGCGCGGCACCCGGTGCGGCACGGCGGCGGCCAGCGCGGCTCCCGGTGCGGCTCCCGGTGCGGCTCCCGATGTGACCGGCGGCGCGGCGCTGCCCGGCGCGGGTCCCGGGCGGCCGCCGGGGCGGCTTCCGGCGGTTCCCTTCGCAGTTCCCGACGCGGTTCCCGGTGGGCCTCCCGGTGCCGCCCCCAGAGGGGGGATCCTCCCGGTGCGCGCTCGGGAGCGCACGGCCGGGCCCCGCCGCCGGCCCGGGCCCGGGCGATCCCGGGCAGCCCCGCCTCGGGCCGGCAGCATGCCCCGCGGGCGAGCCTGGACACAGGCGGAAGTCAGCAGGCTCCTGTCGCTGGTGGGGGACTCGGGGGAGGCCGCGCTGCTCATGGCCTCCACGTCGCGACCCAACGAGGCGCTGTGGCGGGAGATCTCCCGGGGTCTGGCGGCGCACGGCTACGGGCGCAGCGTGGCCCAGTGCCGCTCCAAGTGGAAGGCGCTCAAGCAGGCTTTCCACTCGGAGCGGGAGACGCGCCAGAGGGCAGGACACCCCTCGCCCCGGCTGCCGCCGCACTACCGAGCCATGAAGAACATCTGGAAGGCGGCCGGGCAGCCGGTCTTTGGCGAGCGAAGGATGCCAGGTGCGTGGTGGGGACGGGCGTGTGGGCTTAGCAGGGTGGCTGGAGGTGGGGTGCTGGTGGAGCACTGGTGCTGCGTCGACACCCAGGGTCTGTTGATGGTCTTTCTCTTCCCCTAGATGTGGTGAAGCTGCCCTCCAGAAAGCGTAGGTCGGCCCTTACCACACGCTCTCCATCCTCACCAGAGCCGCCAGGTACCCATGGGCTCAGGCAGCCAGAGTGGGGCTTGTCCTGGCTGCAAGGTGGCAGACACCCCTCTTCCCCCAGTTCCTGAAGCTCTTTTCTGCACCTCTTCACATCCCTCTGTAGAGCACGATGTTGACGATGACACCCCCAGCACTCCCACCAGTGCTGCAGCACTGCTGTCACCGATGCTGCAGTGTGCGAAGGATGAGCCAGAGAATTGTAAGTACTGAGCTGCCCTGCTGCACTGAGCTGCCTGGCCGTGGCTCCAGCCCAAGCCCATGCTTGCATGATGGGAGTGGGAGGGAATCGGGGATCCATCGCGTGTCTCTCACGGGGGGTGTCAGTGATGGATGTGGTGCCTTGGGAAGACTGACCTGGAACAGAGACTGGACAGAGCTAGAGAATAAAGTAAATATTTATTGAAAGGCCATTAAGGGTACACCTTGAGCAGCACAAGAGCCTGGCCAGGGTTACACCCAAGGTGGACACAAAATGGACACAAAATGGTCATGAGGTCTCGCACTTTTATAAGGTTTGGTCTATTTGCATATTGGAGTTAATTGTCTAGTTACAGCTTTGGGTTGTGAGGTCTCATCCTTGCTTTCTCTCTTCAGTCCACTGTTGTTTATGCTTTTGGGCCTGAAACTCGTACTTAGCCTTGGTCTTCAGCAGGAAAAGGATTAGTTTTGTCTACCTACACTGTGAAGAGAGTTTACTAACACTTAATATGAGGCTCAGAACTACAAACTTAGGCAGCACAGAATCTGAAAAACATGAAAGCTAAAACTCAAGGCATCAGGTGTGTTTGGACTTCTGTCTCTGCAGGCTTTGGCTCCCAACCAGCCCCAGAGCATGTGGGGATGGAGATGGCTGGGATAGGGCAGGAGGGGGTCCCAGCCTGAGGGCATGACAAGACTGCTCCATGCCCTGTGGCCGATCATGAGTCGAGAGGTCTGGAAGAGGTGCTGGCCCTGACACAATGCAGGCATCTTGTGCCTGGTGGCATTGCTGGGCATGTGTCTCCATTTCCTTCCTGGCTCCTTAGTTGCCCAGTAACACCATAAAGCTTCAGATGAGTTTGGGCTGTATGTGAGGGCCAGAGCTGCCTACAGTTCCCCTGCTCTTCAGCGCACTCACATCCATGTCCTGCATACCCCTCACTGTTCACACTCCTGGGGATTTGGCACTGAGGTGATGCGGGATACATCCCTGAGCCTGGTTTGCATGGGCACCCCCGCCATCTTCCTGCCCTGGGTAACTACCTTCTGTCTCCCCAAATTCCCCCCTGCAGTTTCAAGTGGATGTGGGATTCTCCTTCTCTTCCAGTCCTAGCCAGTTGTGTAGCGTTTCTGCGTGCTGTTCCACCGCTGCTGCCTTCCAGCCCAGAGGGGGCTGTATTGCAGTGGTGGGTGAGTGACTCCTGCTTTTGTACCTAGCTCTGAAATGTTCTGGGACCCTGCAGGGTGCTCTGGAGCTGTGGCTAGGGCATGTCAGGCTGAGGGGCTGGCCGGGGCAAGCGCGGCAGACCCCAGGCTGGTGGTGATCCACCAGCAGGTCCCTTCAGAAGGTGTATCTCTCCTCTCTGCTTTCTCCCAGCAGCTGGTGGGGACCACATTACTGGAGTGCCACCCACACCCCCTGCCATGCCACGTAAGGCTTTCCTTGCCCTGCTCAGCCCAGTAACCCCCCTCAGCCCCACAAGCAGGGTCTGATATGGTTCTCATTGCAGACGCCAGTTCCTGCTTCCCTCTCCTCTTCCCCCTGGGTGAGTACCATGCCCTGGCTACCATGCTTGTGTGCCCTGGCACAAGAGGCGGCTGCAGCTCACAGGCTGTGTCTGCTCTCGTTCCAGGCTGTCACACTGACCTGAAGCAGGAAGAAGCTGAGGGAAAGGCTGGTAAGTGTCTGCAGCTTTGAGCAAGTCCTTGTGCTCCAAGGCACAGCTTCATCCTGTCCTGCCAGTGAGAAGGGCATGGGCTCTCAGAGGCAGAGCCTTCCCAGAGTTCTGTGTCATAGTCAGGCTAAATTTGGGGCTTAGTTGTCTGCGTCGCTCTTGTTGTTTCCTCCATGCCAAGCTTTTGTGACAGGTTTTCCTGGTGAGACGTCCCTGGGGATGGAAAGAAGAAACCAAATGCTGCCACTGGCTGCTGCAGCCACAGGCTCCCATGGGACAGCAGCCACGACTGAGCAGCCAGCAGCAGGTGAAGATGCATCAGACACAAGCCTGCATGGTGGGTGCTCCCTGCGGCTTCCCAACAGCCTCACAGGAAGCTCCTGGAGCCAGGGTGAGGTGCCACTGACCCCTCTCTCACTGCAGGGTCTGGCGTAGCAGGCTTGCTCCAGAATGTCCAGCAACTGCTGGTGGAGATCCTGCAGACATCACGGCAGCAGCAGGCACTGCTGGAGAGCCTGGCCAGCAACACAGCCTCCCACCTTCACAACCTCTCCCACAGCCTCGAACAGGTGGGCGAGACCCTGCACCAACTCCTGCTCCGTCCGCAGACCCATCCTGGCCCCATTGGCCATTAAGTCCCCTGTGTGCCGCTTTCTGAGGGTGGCTCCGGAGCACCCTGCTCCCCTGGCGCTCCTCACGCTTCCCTAGATCACAAAGAGCCCCAGCTGTCCACTTATGCCAGGTGCATCCCCCATGAGTGCCACCATCACTGGCCCCAGGAGCAACAGCTTTGCTACAGGGCCGTGGCACAAATCTTTATATCAGAGGTTCCAGATATTTTGAAATTTACACTAGAGAGTCATTCTAATAAAAATCAAAAATAGCTTTTTTACCAGTGGTGCCAGCTGACCAGTTCTTTCACCTCTCTGGGGAATGTTCATCTTCTCACTTTCAAGATGAGCATGAAGGGAACTCAGCCATTTACAGACTGAGAAACTCCCAACCTACGCAGCACACGGCAGATGTAATTTTCCACCCTTTACAGCAGCGCCTGGGGTGGGCAGCCTTCCTGGAGGATGTGCTGCTAGGCTGTGGAGCAGAGCAGGGCCACTGCCAGGGCTGAAGACCAGGAAGCCCAGGCTGCATCCTACTCCAAGGGAGGAGGCTGGGGTGGGTGATGTGCTGGGGAAGCAGCATGTGCAGCAGACAGAGTCCCATAGTGTCCAGGTTCTTGGCAGGTTTCTTCCAAGGGACAGTCTGGGGCTTTCACAGCCAGTGCTGTTGGCTTGCTACGTGCTCTGATGAGGCCCTCATGCTCCTTGAAGGATCCTCCTGCTTCATGGATCATCATCAGGTAACAGTAGCTGCAGAGGTGCCGTGGCATGTTGTGTCTAGAAAAGGGGCCTCTGACTCTTGCGTGGACCCCAGCACTTTCACCAGTTTGTGCACATCCTCCCTGGGGATGGGGCAATGTGCTGTCTGCCTCCGGAATCTGCCTCATCCAGGGAGAGGAAGTGTATGTCATGTAGACATGAAAATGGCCCTGCCATGCCATATGCCACTTGGTGGAGGGCTGGCAAGTGGCCTGCCACTTCTCCCAGAAGAGGAGGGAGGCCATTTAGAGGTCAGCCCACGCCAGATCAAGCCCAGCCAGGAAGGTGGGCAAGCAGTCGTCTTAGTTTGAAAGACAGGTGTCTGCCAGGGAAAGCCAGAGCCTCCCTTGGAATGGAGAATGTAAACCCCCGGCCTTTGAATTACTATAATTTTGAAATAAAGGGCCTCTCAGGCAAAGGTATGGGGATAGGAATAACAATTCTTTACTAGTATGTATAAAAAGGCAAACAAACAACAATAACTATGCCATTAGCAACAAAACAGAACCAGGAACCTCGTGACGGGGATGGAGGAGAGGCTTTGCTTCACAAAACCCCGGGGCATGGAACGGCAGGAATGAGCAGGAATCCCGGGCTTGTGGATGAGGTGTATCAGGAGCTCCGCCGTGGTAGCTGGAACCGCTCCAGCCCAGCAAAGACCCAGCGCGGAGCCGGAGAAGCGGCGGGGGCGGGACAGGGCCGTCCCTGCTCCACCAGGGCAGGAGAAGGCAAGCTCAGAGTTCCCGGGCACACGAGCAGATAGATGGTGGTCGATCCCTAGGACTGCGCTCCAGTGATCACAGTGAATTCTCCCCCAGAAAGCAACATCTTGACCGTGCTCCTTCCTTCCGTGCTGAGAGCGAGAGAGCACAGCTGCCCCCAGCCCCATCCCTTACCTGCCCCCAAAACTCGCGGTATCTTCCCCCTCAGAGAGAAACTCCCAGAGACAACAGAAGTGTAGCCAGGTGCTACACTCCTCTCCTGTGGCCTCTTGTTTTGTTTTTGCTTAAGTACCCATAAGTACCCAGTAGGTAGTTTCCTAGCAACTTATGCAAAAAAATTCTATAAGTAAAAAAGAAAGAAACCTAATCAACAGCAGTCCGTGTTGAAGCAATTGTCATCCCATTCTGAGGATGTATGGGTGTTGGATCCACTGCCAGGATGCCCTTCATGATCTTCGGGGTGAGGTTGCAGTATGTGTCCCTGTAGCTCCCTAGCTAGATGTCCCTGAACTCCTGGTCTTCCCACTGCACATCCTGGCCCACTGTCTGCCCCAACATCTTCCAAGGCTTTGCCAGGGCACCCCACGTCTTCCGGGTGCACATGGCAGCTGGCCGGAGTACCCCATGTGCGGCCAGGCCATGGAGAGGGACCAGGGGCACAGTCACAGGGCCCAATAGCAAGGTGGCAGGCGGCAGCAGGTGACACAGCAGAAGTGAGCAACAACATCACAGCCCAGACATCATCTGGCACGGGAGAAACATGGGTGGGTAGTGCTGGGAAAGCCTGTGACCCGCCCCCCCCCGGCCCCGGCACTGTCCCTCATCCCGTACTAGCTGTGCACGCTGGGTCAGAGAGAAAGGCATGCCACAGAGACACACTGGCCTCGTGATGCAGTGGACAGGGAGCTGGGGTCTGTGGGGGCTGCTGGGAGCAGGGCCAGCCCTGGTGGGCACGATGCTCCCACCACTGCATACAAAACATCCTCTGTGCTCCCAAGCAGGAGCAGAAGCTGCCTGGCTGCTGGCCAGCAGCTCTGGCCCCAGGCCTCACAGTGATGGCGCAACTGCCTGCAAACATCTCTGCCCCAGATTTCTCTTCCTGGGACCCATCAAGGTGGGAGAAGGAAGTTAAAAAGGAAGGAAGGGGAAGGGGAAGGGGAAGGGGAAGGGGAACGGGAATGGGAACGGGAACGGGGGGAACGGGAACGGGAAGGTGGGATCTCCCTTTCTGAGCCCTGCTGCTTGCACTAGTGAAGTTGCAATGTCTGGGCTGTGGTTGGCCTTGCTCCACACTTACCTTGCTGTGCTCCCCATCATCCCCACTGATTGACCTGCAGCGCTCCCTATCAGCCTGCTATGATCCCCATCATCCCACCACACTCCTCAACACCCAGGCTTGCTCCCTACCATTCTGCGAGGCTCCTCACTTAAGTCTACACCTACTCCTATCCCTGGGGCACCACAGCAGCATTCCTTCTACTCCGGGGTGCTGGGGCAGTGAGGCAGGCTGTCCCTTTTCCATGCAGATTCGATGCAGGAGGTGAAGGGGTGCTCTGGGATGGGAGTGCAGGAGGGGCCTGGCTGCTAAGGAGGATAGTGTTGCAGCAGGAACTGGGGATGGGGGGGCCGGGGGATGTCCTGGGGGCTGTAGGTGAGGGGCGCATGGGATAGCAGTGGAGGTACAAGTGGGGCATGGCGATGTACCAACTAACGATGTACTAAGTGTACACAACGATGTGAGGTACTGGGAACCCGGGGTTTCAACGGAGCGTGCAACTGGGTGCCGTGAGAGGGGCATGGGATTACAGTGCGGGGTGCAGTGAGGGGCGCGCTGAAAGGGGGCAGCGAGGAGTACAGCGGGGTGCAAGGTTGGGAGTGAACCGTGCACGGGGTGCAGTGAGAGGTGCAGGGGGTTGCAGTGAAGTGCACCGCGTGGCACTGAAGGGCGCAGAGGGGGCACTGAGGGCTCCCGGAGGTGCAGCAGGGGGCCGGCAGAGGCGCGCAGAGCGGATGCACGGGGGCGCGGTGCGAGCGCAGGGATCGCGGTCTCCACGGGCCCAGCTCCCTGCCCGTCCATGAGGGGCGTGACCTGGCCGGAGTGGCAGCTCAGCAGCCAATAGGAACTCTGAAAGGACGGGATGGGCGTGTCCAGCCGGGCACGCCACCCAATCGCAGGGCGGCCCCGGCAGACCCGCGGGCGGAGCCGGAGTCCGGGCCGCCGGGGATGGGGTATCGCCGCCTCGCATGTTGTCCCCCGTGCCAAGGGGCTCACCCACCGCCTCCTGCGTGTGGGCGGCTGCTTGGCAGGCGTGCGGTGTCCTGCCAGGGTCAGGCTATGGCACTCTCACGGCACCCTGCGCTCCAGCCCCTGTCCGCAGAGCATCCCATGCCTCAGGCTTCCCGTGCCCCCTGCTCCCCTCCAGCTTGTGCTCAAGGCGGTGCCAGAGGGGCTGTGGGGCAGGGCTGGACCCCAGCCTCTTCCCAGAGAGCCCCGAGTCCTGGGATGCAGTGCGGGTGGCGGTTCCAGCACGGGTGACAGGCTGGCACGGTGGGATGCAGGTGTGGAAGGGTTTGAGATAGACATAGTCATCGCCTTTCCTCGGGGTGTCCGTCACAAGCCCTGCGTGGTGAGACACTACCCCTCTGGACACACACAGTGTGTTTGCACTTGCAGGGCTGGAGTGACAGCCAGGAGGACACAGGGGGAAATGGTGGACTTATTTTGGGTCATGCAAGACCGTCTCCAGGCTAGAAATACAAGTGAAAGCACCAGCAGGTCTCAGCAGGATTTCAGTGTTGCTGCCTGGTGGCCCAGGGACATTGAGGGTGCTGCTCGGGACAGCCTAGGCATACAACTCCTTCTGCCTCTGTCACTCACAACAGCTTGCAGCAGGGCAGCTGAAATCCAACAGCCGCCTGCCAGGGCAGCTAGAATGGATCCCTGGGGTAGTGAAGGCTGGGGCGCAGGATTTTTCTCTGCTTTTAATGCATTCTGGAACAAGTCAAAGCTGCACCACTCCCCTGATCCTCTCCCTCCTGCATGGCTTGCCCCGATCCAGAGCCTATTTTTAATATCGAGAAGAATTGAAATAATAAAGTTGCTACCTGCCAGTGGCAGCAAGCTCTTCGCCCCTGTACTGTATCATCTGGGTAGCACCTCGAAGTTACCGACTTCATCATGTCCAGGGAGGTTCCAGCTGCTGACGCCGGCAGGGGAAAGAACGAGACGAGTCTCACTTTATTTAAGCTCGAGAAGCCATTTTATTATCCCCGGGGCCAGGGAGGGGCGGGGGGCGGGGGCGGTGTGAAGACGAAAGGCCGACAAAGGCAGGGTCGTGGTATTTTTACAGGACATTGCAGGGGAGGAGTTTAGGGTTTGGGTCAGGGGAGGAGTTAACACAAAGGTAAGATCAAGTTCCAGCCTCCCTAGAACGGGAGGACTGCACGCTGTACCTTGTTCCCAGCCAGCACACTGTGACCTGGAGGTGGTGCTCTGTGCCCACTTGAGCCCAGTCCCATCTCGCAAACCTGGGGTACCGGTAGTGTGACCCAAATAACTGCCCTGAGAGCGGCTTTGGGCTGTGTCTGCAGCTAATAGTTGAATGCTCAGTCCTGTGTCTTCCCCACTGCATTAGCCACTCCTCTTCTCTTTCCTGTCCCAAAGAGTGCCCCAAGGCCGAGAGTGAACTGGTGAGTGGTACATAGACCCCCTGGCAACCGCTCACCCTTCAGCCCAGCCCAGTGGCCACCCTGATAAAGCCCCTGTCGACAGCAAAAGCACGACGTATTGGCATTAGGAACAGGACATGGCTCTTGAGCCGTATGAAATCCTTCTCATAATCTCCAAATATTGTAGGAGAGGTTTACCATGATGTATGTGACTCCCTCCAGCACCCTGCACACACACCGCCCCTGTGTGTCCTCACGCCGCTCCTTTTGGCAGTGGTCAGTGTTCACACCTCAGTCCTCTCTCCTAGGCTTCTGGATGCTCAGCCTGCTGCCAGGGATGGGCCGGCAGCCACTCGGGCAGGGTGTCCAGAGGGGTAGGTGGCACTAGGCTCTCAGGCAACCCAGCTGGCCTTTGGCCCCTTCTCTATTGCACTTTCTTTTAAAAACATGATTTTTTCAGCAGAAATATAATTACTTTCACCAGCAGCTATTAGTTCTTCATATGTGGAACAGAAGGCAATGATAGAGTGGTTTAGCTCATGGACGTGATCTGAAGGTCTCACATAACTCAGAACAGCACCCAGAAGCTCCCCTACCAAACAACCATTCAGATGGGATGCAGCACAGCATGGATTAGGCAGGGGTATAATTCCAAAATCCAGAACTTAAGTGAAGCAGGAGAGGGTGTCTAAGGACAAGGAAAGGAAGCTGCTTTGATGTGTATCAGGATGTTTATCTTGCTATCAAAAGCCCTAGTTCTCTTTTTTAATGAAGTGGCTCCTCCCTTTGAAGTGGATCCTCCTGTGCCTGCGCATGGCTGCAGCTCAGGGAGATCCTGCGCAGACTTCACCCCCCTCAAGCATTAATTTTTCTCTTGTGATTTGCCTGAAAGTTATGAGACCAAAGTGAAAACTCAGAGATGTGAGCAGCCAAGTTGTCTTTGGACCTGCCAGACGGAGGATGGGGTCAGATGGGTTTTTGAAGGCAGGTTGAAGGCAGGGTGCAGGGAGATGCTGTGTCTGGGAGCACTTGGCACCTCCCTGCAGCAAGTACTACCTCGGGATGTACAAGTATTTATGAGGTCCCTTGAGAAGAGATGGGTGTTGCTCCAGGTCCTCCCCCACAACAGGGAGGAAGCCTCCAGCTCAGATTATCCACCTTCCCAACAGGAGACGACTTCATTAGTTAATTAGAACAACAATCCTCATGGGCTCATCTGGGATTTGTAGTTGTGCTGGCAGATTCGCTGACTGCAGGCAAGCCCTGGGGCAAAAGCTTCTCAGGAGGACTTGGCAAACGGAGCCCTCAGGGACTTACCTCCCTTCCTGCTGAGCTAGGAGTCTCTGGATTGCACTTGTTCCAAGTCCATTTAATTTTAGCCAAAAACATTCCTCTTCAAAATGCAGAGCCTTGTGTTTTGGCTGTGGAGGTGATGAAGCATATTTATGTAAAGTAAGAATAATCTGTAATATTCCTCTCATTGTAGGCACCTCTCATAGTTCAAGAGGAAGCTTCAATATGATTTCTTTAATGCAGTCTCTATTGAGAGCTCTGTTCCTACATAACAACATATTGCTTAGCACTTGTGACTCAAGGGAATTTTTACTGGTACTGTTTGAGTGGGGGGAAATTATTTTTAAGGGAAAACTTTAATCTGCAAGCCATAGAGGGAACAAGTGGCTTTGCATCCTATGGACAACATTCTCAGCCTCTGCTAACATGATTTTATCTTCCTCTACAGCCTTGCTTCTTAAGATAAATTTATCCAGGACTGCATTTGGTGTAACAGCTTGATTTCTGTTGGTGCAAGGCTGATTTCTCACAAGAGCAACTGCCTTAATTTCCTACCAGTTGACAGCAAGTGCAGCTGCATTTTGTACTTGTAGACTTTGTCCTTGCAATCGCAGCCCTTCCTCTGCTCACCAGCCAGGATGTGCCAAGGCTGCTCCTTCAGCATCACCCCTCTGTGGGCCGTAGATGTCTGCCTTGGGGATAGAAACCCTTGACTTCTTTGTCCTAACAGAAAGAGCTTGCAGGACTCACAGATCCTACCCCAAGATTCATTTGAAAGGATGGATGTGAGCTGCAGCACCCTGATGCACCCCTGGACATTCCCAAACTCTCATTGCTATGGCAACAATTTAGCAAATTTAGCACTGCAAAATTATTTGCAGTTTTAAGCTGTTGCCAAGATCTTCCTCAAAGGCTCTTTGGGGGTTGTTTTGCTCTGTTTTTTCATGTAACCTCTCCCCCTTTCATGTGCTCTTCATTTTGGCACAGCTCCCTTCCTTGAGGAATGACCTTTCCCACCCATTTACTCACTCCTCCTTGGCCATGCTGGCCTTGCAAATCTTGTTAAAGGACATGTTCATTTACTGGAAGTCTCCAGCATGCGGATCTGAGTAGTTCTCATGCTGTCTGCAGGCAGTCTGCCCCCCTGGCTGCTCTATTAATTTCTCTTAGCAAGCTCCTTGATTTCTATGCAGTTCCCTTGATGAAGTTAAGCACGACTCAAGTGTGTTTTCCACACGACAGAGCAGGTCTTCAACAGCCCTCTTCCAAATTGCCAGGGATAAAGTCCTGAGTCCAGTCCCCTCACAGGTTTTCCTACCAACCTCTCCAAGAAACTCAATTAACAGCAGCTGAAAATCATAATGCTTTGCATCACCACCACATTTTTCTGATTTCCCACGTCTCAGTGTCCCCCTTTCCTGTCTGCTGCTCCCTTTCAGCCATGTGACCACGGCAGCTGCTGTTTGTCCCCTGACATATTCCCTCTGCAATGCTCTGGTCCCTGTGGGTACAGCCAAGCATTTTGTCCCTCATCTCCAAGGCCTCTGAACCCCTACCCTCATGCCAAACCAAGCATGCCCTGCCACCCTTCTGTTTCACTTCTCCAGGTGTTGTGACAAGATGTGCTGCTGTGACGATGCTGGCTCTCAGTGCCCTGGGTCCCCCTGAGAACCCTTTGTCCCTGCTCTGGGCTGACTTTGTCATGCTTAGCTCTGTCTCAGTTCTATGGGACAGGTACCCATGGCAGGGTGTTACCCAGGAACAGGGCCCCTGAGAGCTGCCCCATGGCACAGGAGCTGGGCTTTCTCCATCTGTAGCCACTTGTGAGTGCCTGGCTTCCACCTGGTCCTCACCCAGCCTGCAGGAGACTGGGGCTGGATATTTGGGGGGTCCCTGATACCATCCCCTAAAGGCTGGGGATGGCAGTGGGAAGGATGGGACCTGGAGCTAGGGCAAGGGGGAGAAGGAGGAGGGAGCAAGCAGGCTGTGCATGGGTTTCCCCAGGGAAAAGAGGGCCCCTTTGCATGCACAGAACTGCTCCCTCAGGCTGCCCATGGCACAGGCACTGCCTACAGGGCTGAGGCACAGCCGGGGACCAAGCACGGGAGGCAGGTCCAGTGCCTGTGAGCTGTACGGTGGTGCCAGCCATGGGTGATGGATGGATCTGTGTGGGGAGGGCAGTCAAGCCTTGCTACTCTGATGAGAAAATCATCGAGTGGCTGCAGGGTGCTTCAGGAAAACTGTAAAAATAAGAGAGCAGCCAGGGCATTCTCTGAGCCCTTCATCATGCCCAAAGCGGCACAGTGACAGCCGTGTCCGGCCAGGGAGCACGCTCTGTCTGTATCTGCCATGGGATTTACATTGACTGGGGTGGAAAGGTCTGGCAGCACAGTGAGCAGGAGGGGTGAGGACTCCCAGGGCAGCTCTGTGGGATCTATTGCCTCTAGACCCGGGATTTCAGGAGGATACAAGGAGAAAATGCTGAGGCAGGGACAACAGAGTTAGACGTCCCCCCCCTTCACACCTGCCTGGGGATTCACCAACCCCCAGGTGACCAATCTGGTGACATCACCAGCCATCCTCTCGTCCACACCATCCAGCCGCGGGGGTTAGCAAAGGGCACAGCACCCTTGTGCACCCAGAGGGGCCCCAAAATCTCGGGCCTCTCGCCAGCCCCCACCCGCTGCTGCCTGGTCAGGCACACGTGGGCAGGGAGAGGAGGAGGCATGCCGAGTCCTGCCTGCGTGCACACAGTCTGCTGCAGGGCTCAATAATTCAGGCCTGACACATTAAAGTTGCATGGCATGCAATTGCCATCTGCAACAACAGACTGCGTCAGGGCTGCTGAGTGATGAGTTCGGACAGCAGGCATTGGGCAGGCAGTGGTGGGAGGGTCCGGCAGCTCCCGAGGGTGGCAGAGTGAGGGCAGTTGACAGAGCACCTCTTTAGTGCGGACTGCGGGGGAGAAGGTTGTGGCAGGAAGCACAATACCAGTGTTTGGGATGCACATTTCCAAGAAACTTTTGTTGGAGCAGGGAGTGCTGGCCCAATGGCACTGACAGCCCAGCAGGCAGGGTAGAACTGGGATGCAGGAGGCTGAATCAGGGTGATACTGTTCCCAGGGCTGCTGCCTTCTCGTGCATCCCCTGTGTCCCCTGCATCCTACCTGTCAGGACAGAGGCTGTGAAGGCTTATTGCTGTCCCGCAGACCAAGTCAAAAACCCTATCCAGCTGTGTGTGTCCCTAGGTCCCAGCCACTACCTGCCCCGATATGGCTTGAATCCCCCCCATCCCTCTCCAGCATTGAAGAAGCAAAGCTCTCAGTCGGCTGTTCCGGGAGTTGGTTGCCATGGGGATGTCAGATGTACCTGGCTGTTAGAGGGATACTGTTGCCATGGTTATGTGGTTGCTGTGCCTGGTAGAGGTAGGGATGGAACATCGGGAAGGCTGTTTACACTGAGGGGGTGGGGGTCACAGAGGCTCCAACTCTGTGAGCAGGAGGGGAAGACAGGAGAGTCCAGCCTTCACCCTAAGTGCATCCTCATGGGCCAGAAGCTGGAGGCTGTGGGGAACCATGGCAGAAAGTCTCACTAGACCCACAGGGATGAACACACAGGAGCTCCTGATCGTGCAACAAAAGAGGGGTGACTGAGGAGAACTGGGGTATCGCCATGGTGTGTCCCAGCATGCTCCCAGACAGGCTTGGTGGGAGAGGCACACACACCCCCTTGTGCTGCGTGTCCCACAGGAGAGACCTGCTTCTCCACGCTTGGTGCCTGGAGCAGTGAGCAAAAAACCCTTCTGTCCTGCAGTACTGCCTGTTCTGCACTTGCAGTGCACCGGGCTGTGCCCTGAGCTGTGCTGGCCCCCTGGGCGGGGGAATGGGTTTCTGCCCACCCTGGGACTGGGAGATGAAGTGAGAATGGGGATTCCCAGCTCTCAGCAGACAGCCCACAGGCCCCCAGGGACGAGCCAGGCTGGCAGAGAACGCCTGGATCCCCTCCAGTGCTGCTTGGCCAAGCTCCTTCCCGGGCAGTGCGGTCAGATGCATGGCCTGTCCTTGAGATGAAAAATGCAGTTGTGGGTTTAATTAAAAGGAGAGGGAGCTCTGAGCCACACTAGCAGCCCAGAAAAGCAGAGTCTGGCAGAGCTGGTGTGTGGCTGCCCCAGGCTTCCCTGGGCAGCTCTCCTGGCTAAAGCCCCTGCCCACCTCTTCCAGGACCCCTCAAGGGTCCAATACTGCATGTGTCACCCCCATGGTGTCTGCTGTGGGGCAGGCCAGGGCTTGTGCAGCTGCTTGCAAGGGAACAGCTCATCCCACCACTGGCTCAGTTATTGCAGAGTCTTCACAAATTTGGCAAGCAGCAGTGAGAGAGGGGATGAGGGGTGGGTAAGGATGCTGCATGCAGCTCTGACACCTCCGTGAAACTGGGGTGCATTGGTGTAGAACAAGCTTGTGCCCAGTGTGCGCTCCACTCCAGCCTCATGCCAATGTGAAAGCTAAAGCTGAGCTCCCCATCCTTTGGGGGCTGCTACTGCCAGTGGGGTCCAATTGAATTGAATTAAAAAATTAATCCTTAATCTGCCACCTGGTCAGAGCAGACAAGACATTCTGTATGGCAGAGAGAGAGTGCTGAAGGGTGAGCTCAGGGGGGAAGGAGAATGGCAGATGCAGGTTCCCCAGTCCTTGGCTCCTGCCCCAGCACAGCACAGCACACCACCACGCCAGGCTGGCTCCCTGTGGACATATCCCACACCAAGGCCCAGAGACAGAGGCAGCAAACCCAAGAACCCACCAGCACTGCCATGGTCCTCGCCAGCTCAATCCTTCTCCTGCTCTGCCAATCCCATACCCACAGTCCTCTCCAGCTGCCCCCACAGACTCCTAAGACCACCCCACACTGGCCAGCTGGGGCCCAGCTCCCAAGCAGCAGTTTTAATTAGATTGCAATCCTATTACATAGCTGCCTGCCTGCCTGCAGTTGCTAATCCTGTTAAGCATCCAGTAAATCTCCCTGTGCCGAGCTCTGTCCCCGGGGGCACAGGGAGGGGGGCCGCTGGTGGCTGGGCTCTGCTGAGCTAGATGTGGCTGCTAGGATGCAGAGCTTTGCCTCAGGATTCCACTGTGAAGACCCCTGAAGGGCTGAGAAATTCTCAGGAGATTGGGGAAGTCCCCAGTGGGATGAGAAGTGTCAGGGAAACTTTCCTTGTCCTCCCTGGTCCACCTTGACCCCTCTGAGCTGCTGAAGCAGTGTGAAAACCCCGTCTGTGAGGCACACACCACACACACAACCCAGGTGTCTGTCACCACACCACGGTCACCACTGGCCACAGTGGGTGCTGAGCCCACAGGTCTGACCATAAGCCAGACAAGGAGCAGGGGCTGAGAAGGGGCTGCCCCAGCTGGGTCACAGGGTACAATGCCCTTCCCACTGCAGCCCAGTGCCCTGCAGAGACAGGGCTGGTGACAAAAGCAGGGACGCAGGGTCACTAGTCCACTGCTCCTTGGGTGTAGTGACATGTGGTGTCCTGAGGCAGGCTGCCCCAGGCAGTGGGGTGCCACCAACAGGCTGTGGGCTCCTGGGGCCCTGTGCAGGCAGAGCCCTCTCAGACTCGTGGATTGCCTCAGCAGGCAGCACCAGAATCACTCCCCAGTGGCACCTACCCCCACAGCTATGGGCTCACCATATTCTCGCAGGCTTGGAGAGGATGCCAGATGCACTGCTGCTCCTGGGTCAGACATTACAGGCATCCTGTGAGAGCACAGGGCCCCAGCAAAAATATCCCAGCCTTGCAACCTGTCATGCCAGGAACCAAAAGACAGCCTCTGCTCCCCACCTCTTGCCAGCCACTTTGCTCTGTGTCAGAGCTGCATCAGCTCCAGAGCAGCCACCATGGAGTAGCAGCTCTGACTGAGAGCCAGAGGCTGTTGACTTTGCTCCCCTCCACACCCAGCCACATCCCCTCAGCAACTCCATGGCCTGGCAAAGAGAGGAATGTGACCCAGCTCAGCCTTGAGACCCCAGAGCTCTGCCCCAGACTTAGCCACAGCAACCCCTGGAGACAAGTTCAATCAGGCTGTAATTGGAAGAACAGGGTGGCACAGGTGTTTGTGTGCCTGCCCAGAGGAGTCCTGGCACTCCCAGAGATGAGTGGCCAGCAAAGAGAGTGGGTGCCAAGCCCCACAGGGCTGATGTCCATGACAGAGGAGTCTGAGCTGGTGTCAGCATCAGCTGGTACAAATACTGTTGATGGAGGCCACAGCGGGGTCGACGAGCCCCAGCTCCTCCTGCTCATTGACACAGAGCTGGTACCCACACCCCTTGCGCCGGGGCAGCGGCCCCAGGCGCCTGCTGGGCTTGGCACGGGGCGGCAGCAGGAAGCCGACGCTGCCGGCGATGAGCAGGTGCCAGATGCTGTGGATGTAGAAGTAGTTCTCCTCTGTCTCCACGAAGGCGTAGAGCAGCACGGCTGCCACTGCAATCAGCGCTCCTGGGCACAGGTAGAAAGCCCAGCGCTTCCAGGTCGGTGGGTAGCAGTGGCGGCGACGGATGGTGCGAGCCGTCTGTGGTGGGGAAAGGACAGGCTGGAAGGGGGACACACAGCAGGGACAAGCACAACTTCTGTGCCATGCTGACACATCCCCCAGGAGACAGGGAGAGGGGTTCATGGGGAAGGGTGAAGGCAGCAGAGCGGAGATGCTGTCAGGGGCAAGATGCTGAGTGCAGCCAGGACGGGGAGATAAGGGACACCGTCTTACCCAGGCGACGGCCATGATCCCCAAAGCAAAAAGGCTGGGCCCCAGCAGGTTCCAGAGCCCGTGACGGTCCATCTGCAGAGCCATGGAGAGCAGCATGGCCCCCAGCAGGTACAGCACCTATGGGGCAGTGGGGCACCCATCAGGATAAATCTCTTCCATGCCTGCCCTGCATTCCCCCTCCCCGCACTTGCCTGCTTGACTATGGGCTGGAGCCGGGCCATGGCGATGACAGTGACCCAGACAGACATGAGAGAGCCCAAGAAGTCACAAAACTGCAGCACATCATACTCCATGATGCAGAACACCACAATGCCCGGCTGGTCGCAGGCATGGTAAAACTGGGGTAGCAGGGAAAGGCTGTAAGAGCTGCCCTGCACAGCCCCAGCCCCTTGCCTGCCCCTCAGCTGCCCCACGCCACACTCACAGTGGAGAAGAACATGGTGAAGATGTAGACAGCAGCTTCTAGGAGGTAGTGGCTGCGGACAGCAATGGCCACGGGAGGCACAAACATGACATTGCTGAGGCACAACAGCAGCGTGGAGAGGAGCTGGAAGCCATAGGAGAAAGCCTCAGCGTTGTCCGTGCAGCCCCAGCCGTTCCAGCCTGTGACCAGGGAGAGCTGCTGTCACCACTGCAGTACTCACAGGGGCTGGGGGAGTGGACCAGGGAACCCCCTTTCCAGCTCCCTGCAGGGACCTGGCATGAATGGATACTGGGATTCAAGACCCGCAAGGAGAATGGGAGGGTGCTGGTGGTCTGTGGGTGCCTGGCCCAGCTCTCACCAGCTTTGCACTCGCAGGCGGCGTACAGGTAGTTGTTGGTGCGCAGCAGCTTGCACTGTCCGTAGATGCCGCAGTCGTTGATGCAGGGTGAGAGGTAGGCGCGCAGGTACACCTCAGCTGTCACATTGGTGCAGGGCTCAAACCTGCAGGGTGGGAGAAGGGGGTCAGCCCTCACCCTGTGCCCTTGAGCAGATCCTGCCTCTACCAGAGCCACCTGTCGCACCCGGACTTGGCAGGTGATGGGAGATCCAGGGACTGGACAAGCTTGAAAATGAACTTCTTTGGTGCTGTGTATGGTAGCTGAGAGCTGGTCCTGAAGGATCCTGTGTGCTTCAATTCTTTGTGCCAGCCTGGGTGAGCAGGAGGAATGTGGCCACACTTAAAGCCCTTCTGCCTTTAGCAGCACACTCAGCTGGTTCCTGTTTCATTTGGGTTTTGCTGTGCAAACACTGCACCCTGCCCTTCAATGCCCATGTGTGAGCTCATCAGGGAAGGACTGACTGTGACTGACAACTCAGCATGAGCTAGAAACAGAGCGGAGGAGTCAGGGCAGGCACACCAACCCCACTGCCCTGCGCCGCCCACGCACAAGACTCTGGGCACTGCTAGCATCTCCTCAGCTCTAGCACACCAGGAGCACAGGCAGCCCCACAGGCCGACAGCATATACCAGCTGCTGGCTGGGGACACACAGGCACCCCAACATGCACAAATATGCGCACAGTGCCAGCTGCGTGTGTATCTGCTGTCCACAGACTGTGTCCTCACGCAGTCAAATCTGCTCATGTGTGTGTGCAGAACATAGACAGCCCAAACTGCTTGAACAAAGCCCTGACTGCTTGTGCAAACCAGAACATGCACACAGAGCTGTCTGCACATATGCACCCAAACATGCATGCAGTGCTGCATGCACACTTGTATTAAATGTGCATGCAGCACCATCCACACTCACACATCCTTGCATGTACAGATGCACAGACACCAGCCCCACTCTTCCGCAGGGTTGCAGGCAGACACAGAGGCAAGGAGCAGAGTCACAGCACAGGACCAGTCCCAGGAGATGCCGAGCAGAGGCCCAGCCCGACCAGAGATGCCCCCTCACACGCAGAGCAGAGCCCTGTCCTCCCAGCAACAGCCCAGTCCCCTCCCCGGCATGGGTACAGATGGGCCCTGCCGCGGAGGCAGAGAGGCACTGACAGATGCCCGGCGTTCGCGAGCTGACAGGCACTTCCCAACCGCGAGACAGAGGGAAGAGCCGCAGGAACCCACAGATGGTCAGGCAGACGTGCGATGGAGCCATCCGTGCCCACGCAGCACTCACGCGGTGACACACAGCCCGCAAAGCCACATGAGCAGAGACATGGCGTGCAGGGGACAGGCACACCCATGGACCCACGGCGCGCACAGCCACATGTGACAGTGAAGACATGCCCCCTCGGGGCACAGGGAGGGGATATGCTGGGGCACTTACCCATGCTCCGTGGCACAGAGAGAGCGCAGGCTCAGGTACCAGCTGCCTGTCTGTGGGTAGGGGATCCGCAGGCGGCTGAGGCTGGCTGTGGCATTAACGGAGAGCAGGAAGCCTGCCAGAGACTCTGTGGGCCAGAAGAGCTATGGTGAGCAGAGCAAGGTGCAGCACCCTGCCCTGAACAGAGCCGGAACAGGGACAAAGTACCCTGTGCTAGGCTCCAGGGCCACATGCCCCCATGGTCTCTGCAGCCTCCCCCCACCCAGCCTCTTGCCAGACACAGGGGGGTGTGACCCCATGGAGATGGCAGGATGGACATGCACAGCCCAGCCTACCTGTCTCACAGGTGACCGAGGTGTTGTCACTGGATGTCAGCGGGACTTCATGGTTTAGACACCCAAACACTGTCACATTCTCACCACACAGAGAGCTCTGACGGCAGAGGAGATGGCCTTAAACCAGTGCTAGGGATGTCCCCTGCTCTGTCAGCACTTGGATCGCAGCACAGCAAGTAGCAGTGCCCTAACCCACTGCCCTTCACCCAAGAACACCCCGCACCTGGGCCTTGGAGCACCCTATTCCATTTTCCATCACCCAGAAATTTCACAACCATCCCAAACCTTGTTCCTTGTCCTGCTGCAACCTAGACATCACCCATCTCCCATCCTGCCCCCTGTCCCAAGCTACACCCATTCAGGGTGTACGTGGCCACCTCACCACATTGAGCCGCAGCTCCAGGTTGAGCACCCCACCACTGTCCAGCACTGGCAGGAGGTTGATGACGAAGACAGCGGGGCGGTCAGGTGGCACTGACACGTTGGGCCCGAAGAAGATGTAGAAGTGGACGGAGAAGGTGTCCAGCTCGTTGCGCAGTGTGGGCCGGACAGGCCAGCACCGCTCTCCAGCGTGTGAGGTGACAGGAATGGGGACCGGGTGCTTCGTGTCATTGGGGCTGGTGGGCGGAGGGCTGTCCCCCAGCGCCAGCCCACCCGCAGAGCCAAAGGAGTGGGGCATGTTCATGGAGGCGCTGGAGGGCAGGAAGGGCGGCCGGGCCAGGCTGGGTCGGGAACAGTCTGGAGGGACAGAGCCATCAGCCTGGGCACCACACAGCTCCAGTCCCCTCTTAGTTCCCATCTTCCCTTCTTGCCCGCCATTCAACTCCATTTGCAACCCAGCCCCAACACCTCACAGCCTTCCCATCCTACAGAGTCAGGGATAACCTGATTTAACAGGTATAACCTGTGCCCAGACAGCTGCAGACAGATCCTGTGGGCATCCTTTAACCCCCACACCACAGCAGAGTCAAGACCACTCCTCCACCCACGCCTCCACATGCACCCTCACCTGTGAGATGCACGGTGACCTGGAAGGAGACGGTGCCCGGCACCCCAGGGTGTTTCTCCACCAACACGTAGTACCAGTGCTGCCAGAAGGGCAGGTCCTGTGCCAGCTGGCAGGGAGTGTGCTCCCGGCAGTCCAATGTTGTGGAGTTATGCAGGGGGGGAGCCTTGGCTCGCACACGCAGCCAGAGTGGGCAGCCCTCGGCCCCACGGCACTGCAGCACCTCCACGAGCACTCGCGATGTGTAGCTGGGCACGAAGACCCTGCAGGACAGTAGTGCCAGGTTGTGCCCATCACTATGGACGAACAGGGCTGGGGAGGGAAGCCAGAGGGATGGGAAACCCTCATCTCCCCATCCTGAGGATGTCCCCTCCCCTCCTTACGAGACCTTCTAGCACTCACTTGTAGAGGCAGGAGCGGTTGTGGGGGGCCATGCTCTGTTCAGTGACATGACCGGGGTACAGCACAGCGATGTTCACCAGGCGCTGCACGATGAGCTGTGGCTGGAAGAGATACTGGCACTCCTCGTAGAGCCCCTGCACCAGAGGAGAGTCAGCACAGGGAAAGGGGCACAGGGCGTTGCCCTACTTGGGACACTTGCCCTGGGCACTGCCAGCCCAGAGCAATCAGACCCCAGCCCTGCCCCTCATGGTCCCTCCAGGCCCTTCACCTTAACGGAGATCTTGCCCTCATCTTTGGGCAGGTGGGCAGCCAGGAACCAGTCCCCGGGCAGTGGGCTGGTGACATTGAACACTCCCGTGGTGCGATTGGGCAGGGTCCAGGTGAGGGTCAGTGCGAACGAGCCAGGGACGGCCGTGTCCCTGGGGAAGTGCGTGTGCAGTGGGTTAATGACGGAGGGAGCCCCTGAGCGGAAATACCTGCAGGAGAGACAGTAGTCAGCAGGGTGTAGGATGGGCATCACGGCAGGGCCACTATGTCCTATATGTGGGTGTCTTCCTCTATGTTTAAAGACATCATGGAAGCCATCTGAAAGCTGGGACCTTTCTGGAGACTGATCTTTCCTGCGTGGGTGCTCAAGCAAAACAGTTCATCTATGAGATGCACAAAAAGGGTGGAGCCCGCATTGGTCTTGGGAAGATGAATCATGGGGAGGGAGTGTACATGTTGTCTGGGTTTTGGCTGGGATAGGGTTCAATTTCGTCTTAGTGGCTGGTACAGTAGTGTGTTTTGGATTTAGTATGGGAATAATGTTGATAACGCACTGACGTTTCAGTTGTTGCTCAGCAGTACTTACCCTAAAGCACTTTTCAGTGTCCCATGCTCCACCAGAGAGCAGGTGCACAAGATGCCAGAAGGGAGCATGGCCTGCAGAACTGACCCAGGCCAAAGGGATATTCCATACCATATGGAACATATTCTGTTCCATATAGAGCCTCCTGCCTGGTGCATAAACTTGGGAGGGCTGGCATGGAGCCACCAACCACTGCTGGGGGACAGGTTGGGCATCAGTCAGCATCAGTGGGCATCAGTGATTTATCACATAGTGATAAATCGTCTTTCTCGGGGTTTATTTCTCTCTGTCCTTTTTGTTACTGTTGTTATGATTATTATTGTTGCAGCTGTTTTATCATTAGTGTTATTGGCATATTTATTTTGATTAGTTAACTGTTTTATCTCAACCCACAAGTTTTACGTTTTTTTCCATGATTGTCCTCCCCACCGGGGGAGCAGGGGGGTTGAGCAAGCAGCTGTGTGGTACTCAGTTGGCAGCCTGCTTTAGCAGAATGTGTCCCATGGTAGCAGGTTGGAACAAGATGATCTTTAATGTCCTTTCCAACCCAAAGCATTCTGTGATTCTATGATTCTTTGACTCTGTATGTACACGTGCTTGTGGAAGCAAAGAAGCAGGCAAGAGCAGGCATGCTGTGGGGCAAATCCAGGCAGGAGCAGCAGAGGCAGGCAGGAAGGATACAGGCAGGCCAGGCTGCTTACTCACACGGTGATGCTACGGTCTGGGCATTGATCCCCAAAGGTGCCACCTTGCTCCTTGAAGGTGATGAGGTTCCAGACGGCAATGACTGTGTCCTCGGGAATGTGGAAGTGGAAGAGCTCGATGCTGGCAAAGGAGCGGAAGGGGCTGAGCTTGCGTGGTGTGCGGGTGAAGTAGTCCGTCACAAAGAGCCCATCTGCAAAGGAGATCCAAGGAGCTCTCAGTAGGATAAAGGATTGGGGAGGGGGTTGTGGAGCAGTCCACCCAGAGCAGGCCCGCCACCTAGGCTCTGAATGAGCCACAAGCATCCAGCAGCCTAGAAGCAGGAGGGTCTGGGACAGCGCCATTTCAGTCAATCCCGAGGGCTGATGTCAGCTGTCCCCAGCTGTGTTTCCCAGCGCCGGCACAGTCTGTATCATTTCTGGTTCAGTACTTAAGTCCAGTTGACTGAGCTGTGGGCACTGATGGCCTGTAGCCTGAGGAGCCCATGGCCCTGGCTGCTCATGCTCTGCTCCCTGCATTTTACCTGTAATAAGTAAAGGGACATTCTTCATGGCTTCAGCTATGCCCTAGCAGGTCAGCTCCCACAGGAACATACATTCCCCCCCATCTGCCAGCTGGGGAGGCTCAGCGCTGAGCCCACCATAAAGTGCAGAGTTTCACACAAGAAGGAGCAAGCAGAGCACTTCCTGCAGTGTCTCCCAGCTCTCCCATGGTTTGTGGAGGAGGAATGGTGCACATATGTGTGCACATATGCACACGTGGGTGCTGTCGGCATGCACCGTGGAGTGGAGGTGTGCAAACCCACATCCATGGGGGTGTGTGCCTGTGCAGAGCCCCATGTCTGAAAGACCTTTCCTGCAAGCCCACGGCACAGGTGAGGGCCACCTCCCCCTGACAAGCTGTCTGACAGGTCGATTTTCAGGGATTCCCAGGAGCCCCAGCAGCAGAGAGACAGACACTTCTTTGTCACAAGGGAGAGCAGTACTCGAGACAGCAGCCATAACTTCACCTACCATTACCACACTACACCAGTGTCAGCCTGAGAGACCCATCCATTTTTCTCTAGAGACACAGCAAGAATGAAATACCCCTCTTCACAAGCTGCTGGATAGGGGGAGACCAGCAAAGGGTGGGCTGGGAGCAGGTCTGTGCCCAGAAGGACTCATCCAGTGTGAAGTGGGATAACTGAGAAGAGGATCTGCTTTGCAGCACATGTTCTTGGCCGGAAGCGTGCACATGTGCTTGTGTGCACGTGTGTTTGTGCTGCGTGTGTGCAGCCCCAGCAGGCTGTACACTGATATGCATCTGCTCCCTTGTCTGGAACAAAGGCAGCTCCCCCTCCTCTTCACTCCCAGCCAGCACAAGCCAGGCATGAAATACCTGTCTCCTCAATGCAAGAGCATCTGATCCAAATTTCTCCACCAGGACCCACCTGGTCAGTTCACAGCCCCACGTGGGGTCAGTGACCTGGCAGGGGACCCCAGGGAGGGTGTTGAACACAACTCCGGAAGGGGAACTGGGGGAAGGACCCGGAGCTGTCCAGTCCCAGCACAGCTCCCCCATGCTCACTCGCCCAGGCCAAGGTGGGGGAGCTGGTTGCATGCAGTGGGGTCAGTCTGAGGCACCATGGCAGTGCAGCCAGAGCACGGGAAAGGTGCTGGATGATGGAGCGGGACTGCTGTCCATGGATGCGGAGTGGATGGAACGAGAAAAGCCAAAGCCCCTCCGCTTCAGGCCAGCTGCCGGAGCCGCAGGACCCAACCTCGGCGCTACAAGCCTCAGGTCGCGGCCGACGGTCAGCACCGCGGACAGCTCCGCGGCCGGCGGTCAGCACCGCGCACAGCTCCCGCTGCCGCCCCACCGCGGCGCCCCGGTACCGGCAGCCCCCAGCTAGGTTCCCCCCTTCCCAGGGCATGCCCCCTCGAAGCCCCCGAGTATCGTTCCGCATCCCGGTCACTAAGCCAGCTCCCTGCCCCATAGCCTGCTCCTGGTGTCACATACCCCGCACATCCTGACTCCCCGTTGGACACACACCCCGGTCTCTGCATGCTGTCCATCTCCGCTGCCTCCTGCAGGCACACAGCCTTCTGCCCTACATCTGCAACCCCCCGGGCCCACTCACTGCCCACGCACACGCCTCGCCCCCAGGGTGTTCCACTGCCTGCCTCCTCCTCGCACGCACCCCACTCTCATCTGTCTCCATGCCTCATTGCACGGGCATGCTCTGCCCCACGGCATGCTCATCACTGTGCCCCACTGCACGCACATCCACGCATCCCATTCCATGGACATCAGTAACCCCTACGCAGGCATCCCTGTACCCCATTATGCAAACACACCCCCGCACACGCATCTCTGCACCCATTGCACACACCTCATGTCCCAGTGTACATTCACCCTGTGCCCCATGGCACCCCATACCCAACTGGGGACACCTCTGTACTCTGCTGCATACCTACTCCAAACCCCACTGCATGCTGGCCCCATCCCTTGTGCCACACTCACCGTGTAACATCACATGTGCACCCCACATTCCAGGGTGCCATCCCCCAGAGCGGCGCTTTTGTGCTCCATTCTCATCCTCACCCTGACCCACTGCATGCAAACCTCACATCCTACTGCTCGTGTAGCTCGTCCCAAGCTACGCATGTACCCATTCCAAGCTCATCCCCTGTGCCCCACCACATGGACCCCCGCACCCGCAGCTATTCTGCCCACCGCATCTCATCCACTCCCTGCCCCAGTGCATGCACACCCCGCAACCCATTGTTCGTGTAGTTCACACGCATCCCGAGCTCATCCCTCTGCCCCACGGCTCCTCACAGAGCCCTGTGACTCACACCTCCAGCCCTGGTGCCCACCGCACACACCCCCGTGCTCCATCCTCACCTGGCCCCCGCCCCACTGCGTGCATACCCCACATCCCATTGCTCGTGTACCTCACGCCCACCACACGCTCACCCCGCTGCCCCACGGCACACTGTCCTGTGCTCCGCCGCACGGACCCATGCACCCCGTGCCTGCAGCCCCCCTGTCCACCTCGCACACCCCTGTGCTCCAATCCCACTCGCCCCACTGCGCGCACATCCCACGGCTCATGTACCTCACACCCATCCCAAGTTCATCCCTTACATCCCGCCGCACGGACCCCCGGCTCCGCACCTCCTGCCCGGCGCACACACCCCCGTGTTCCGTCTTCACCCGCCCCACTGCGCGCACCGCCCCCCCATCCCATTGCTCCCGTACCTCGCACCCATCCCAAGCTCACCGCTCGCATCCCGCCGCACGGAACCCCGCTCTCGACTCCAACACCTCTCCCACCCACAGCACACTCGTCCTCCGCGGTATCGCCTTGCCCCCGCCGCGCCGGCACCCTCGACGTGCGCTCCCGCGACCCGTCCCGCGCTCGCCCCGCCGCCCCACAGCCGCGCCCCCCGCCCCGGTTTCCCGGCGGCGCTCACCGGCGGCGGGCGGCGGCAGGAGCAGGAGCGGCAGGAGCAGCAGCGGGAGCGGCAGCGGGAGGCGCTGCCCGCCGCCCCCGCCGCCCCGCCGGGCCATCGCCGCCGCCGCCGCCGCCGCCGCCGCCGCGGCTGCCTTGGGGCGCGCGCCTCCGGCCGCCCCGCCGCGCACGGGCGGCCCTGACGTCACTAGCCCCGCCCATCGATACCGCCTCCCGTGTCTCCGTTGGCCCCTGGACACGTCAATCACCGGTGGCGGCGCCACGCCCCGCCCACCCCGTGAGACAATTCCCCCCCCACCCCGCCCCCGGCATGCCCCCCGGGATGGACCCGGCGCTGACCGGGGCACGGGGGGACAGCGACACGGGCGGGAATGGAGACGGGAGGCTGCGGAAAAGGGACACCGGGCTGGCTGGAACCCGAGATACAGGCCTGGAACTGGGGCACAGGGCTGGGGCACAGGGACGTGGCGCTGGGGACTGGGACACGGGGCTGGAACGGAGATATGAGCCGGGAACGGGAGCACAGGGCACAGAGACAGCGGCTGGGGCAGAAACACGGGCTGAAGCCAGGAACAAGGCTCTGACAGCAACAACATGGTGCTGGAACTGAGATACGGGCCGGCTGGGGGGTCACAGGGCTGGGGGCAGGGACGTATCTCTGGAATCGAGATATGGGCCAGGAATGGGGTCACAGGGCTTGGAACAGGGACATGGTGCTGGGGACAAGGATATGGGCTGGGAACCGAGATATGGGGCCGAGGGACAGGAACATGGGGCTGCAGACAGGGACAAAGGTTGGGGTAGTGCGACATGGGGCTGGAGACAAAAGCAATGACTGGGGACAGTGATGAGGGTCTAGAGGACAGGAACATGGGCACAGAAATAGATAATGGAGAGGGATTTGGAGCTGATGTCATTAGGAAAAGGGATGGGAGACGGTGAGGACTACCTATGGAGCTGGAGGTAGTGTGGCTACCTATGCCAGAGGGGCCTGTGTAAGGGGGTCAAGTGGTTTTTTACCAGTGGCTACCACCTTCTTAAAGCAAACTGTAGGATGTATCTTAGAGAGAAGGTGCCCCACAGAGGGAGTCTGAGCACCACCTTCAGGGATGTGGGCATCTTGACAGGAAACAGTCTCACCACACTTTCCCAAACTCCCCATACATCATCCTCAGACTCCCCTGACATCACCATCCTCCTTGACCATAATGGAGGCAGCAGGTTACTACTCATGGGAATGCTCCCCTCCCATCCCGTCCCATCCTGCTGCACCTCCCCACAGAGCACCCTGGGAGCTGCAGCAGGAGCAGCCACCTCACCGTGTCCCAGCCTGACAGCCCAGTCAACCCTTCCCAGAGCACAGAACACCTCCAGGCATGGCTGGGGGTCCCCTCCCCAGTGCAGACCTCAGTGGCACAGCTCTGGGGCCAGTGGCCTCTGGCACAGGGATGTATAAGGACCATGGTCCCTTGAGGAGAAAGCTGATCATGCTCTCCTTGGGAAATGAACAGGGGAACTTGTCTCCCTTCCAGATACTCTCCAAAAGCTCCAGGATCCTATCAGAGCTCCATGGGAGTAACCTGAACACTGTGTGGTTTCCCAAGGGGGTCTGGGTCCCTTATGGGGAACCAACAACCACCCTGTAGGGAGGAAGGAGCACAGAGCTTTCTGTGGGGTGGGAGTGGGTTCACCAAGGCCAAGCAGGTGTGAAGAAGGGCAGTTTGGGATGGGTGGACTGGAATACCCTCAGCCTTCCAGGAACTGCAGTTCAACCCCACAACCCCCAGATATCTGAGACTATCCTGTGGCCCCATACCCTGCTGGTGTGTGTGGGGTGCCCCATGGCCACACAGCTGGGGCCACGGAAAACCAGGTGTGCCCCTGGCAGGACTCACAGGGGGATTTCACTGCTCTTGAGGCAAGCAGAGGGAAACAATGCCTGTACCCTTGCCCGTGCCCCCGTGGGGTCCCATCCTCATGGTTCTCCAGTGCCGGACCTTGTCCAGCTCTATCCCACCACCGCCCAGTCCTGTCCCAGTTCCACCGCCCATCAGTGGCCACTGGCCCCAGAGCTGTGCCACTGAGGTCTGCACTGGGGAGGGGACCCCCAGCCATGCCTGGAGGGGGTCTGTGCTCTGGGGAGGGTTGCTGGGTCGTCAGGCTGGGACACGGTGGGGTGGCTGCTCCTGCTGCAGCTCCCAGGGTGCCCTGTGGGGAGCGCGGGATGGGAGAAGAGCATTCCCATAAGTAGTAACCTGCTCCCTCCATTATGCCTAAGGAGGATGGTGATGTCAGGGGAGTCTGAGGATGATGTTTGGGGAGTTTGGGAAAGTGTGATGAGACTGTTTCCAGTCAAGATGCCCTCATCCCTGCAGGCGGTGTCCAGGGTGTCCATCTCCCCGGCCCGTTCCCGTTCCCGGTCCCGTCCCGGTCGCACCGTTTCCCTCGACCGTTCCCGTTCCCGTTCGCGGTCCCGTCCCGGTCCCACCGCTTCCCCCGACCGTTCCCGTTCCCGTTCCCGTTCCCGTCCCCGTCCCACCGCTTCCCCCGACCGTTCCCGTTCCCGTCCCCGTCCCACCGCTTCCCCCGACCGTTCCCGTTCCCGTTCCGGTCCCGGTCCCGGCCCCTGCCCCCTGGCCGCACGTCTTTACCCTCCGGCCGCCAGAGGGCGGTAGCGCCCCTCTCGGCCGTGCCGCGGGCGGCGCTCTGTCCCGCGGTGCTCCCGGGCGCTGATTGGTGCGCGGCAGCAGCAGCGGGGCGGTGACGCCATTCGCGGTGGCCGCGCCATCCCCACGGGGCGCTGGGACTGCCGGTCCAGCCGCGTGCGGCCCCTTGTGCCCGGGACCGCGGCCATGGAGTTCCCGGCCGCGCTCTTCCCCTCCTACTTCGGCGTCGGTCCGCCGCGGGAAGAGGGTGACCCCGTGCCGGTCGCCGGCTGGGGCGAGCACGGGCAGGTGCTGGAGGGTGGCCCTGGACGCCGCCAGGTGAGGCCCTGCCGGGGGTCGGAGCCGGCCGAGGGAACGGGCAGGACGCTCAGGGACCGCTCTGACTTTCCCTCGTCGCTCTCTGCAGGTGCAGCCGGCGTTCGTGCCCCGCCGCGGCGCGACGGGCGAAAGGTGGGAAGCCGCCGACGCTGCGGCCGTTCCGGTGCTGCTGCCTAGCGCGGGTGAGAGCCGCGGAAGCGGGAGGGAGCTCGCTGCGCGGGGGCTGAGGGGACGTACCTTCCATCTCTATCGCTGCCGCTGCCTCGCGGTGCTGAGCGGTGTCCCGGTGCTCGTGTGGTGCCAGGCAGCCTCTGCCTTCTCCCCACAGGCTGCTGGATCCCCTCGCCCGCGCCTCAGGACATCCTGTACCGCAGCGGCCTGTGCAGGAAGCTTCGAGCAGGCAAGTCTGGAGCCACTCTGGACTTCGCCAGGCAGGTGGGATTTGAGATGTGGCCTCCTGGCAAGGACCTTAGGCACAGCATGGGACTTTTGCTTGCACTGACCCTTTCCCCTCCCTTCCACACAGCTGGGCCATTTCTTCGTGGATCACCCAGAAGACGCTTTTGGCTCCCTGGGGCATCTGCTGCACAAGAACTTCTACCTGGGAAACTCCAAGCTGAAGGTCATTGTGTGTCCGGGCATAACAGTGCTGTTCCCCACCCCTCCCATTGCCAGTCTCAATCTCTGCCCCCTACTCCTGTAGAGACCAGCCCGAAATAGCACCATCCGGATGACGGCTCTGGTGGAGGATATTGACCGCCTAGAGGCCCGGCGGTGAGTGTTCCTATGGCCCTTGCCCTCCAGAGATCTGGGGGGAGCCTCCTGCTCTGTCCCCCTACCTGATGTTGTCCATGTCCTGCAGCGGCTGCCCCCGGCAGCAGTTGGCCTCCCGCCTGCGCTGGTTCTCCCATCTCTGCCGTGACTGGCTCTTCGAGGTGCCGCTGGGGCTGCTGGCAGACTGTCTGCATGAGGAGCTGATGCAGCAGTGGTCCAATCTTCTCTTTGACGACAGCCTCACTGGGGGGGCACTCGCCTGGTTGCCCCCTGAAGACAGGGGGACACCTGTGGGCTGCCTGGTGCACCCTGGAGGGCAGGCCATGAACCACCTCTGTATCCTTCCCCATGCCGTGTCTCTGGGGAGGGAAGTGGGGGTTGTGTTGCACTGCCCTTAGCCAGCATCCCAGATTTCCAGGATGTGGTGCTGGAGGATCTGCCCCGCACCCGGGGCTCCCCAGCGCAGTTTGAGCTCAGCGGTCGCGTCCAGCAAGTGGCTGCAGCCCGTGTGGATGGGCAAGGTGAGCCAGCCGCAGGATCCACATTTTGTGGCAGACAGCATGTAGTGAGGAGGGAGAGCAGAGAACTCCTGGGATGCTACGAGCTCACATGCCACCTCCTTCCCCCTGGCAGATTTTGTTGGGGTCCGCTCAGATTATCACTGTGGTGTTTGGAGGGTGTCGAGCAGGAGAGGGGCAGCTCCCACCCCGCTACAGGTGATCCGCACTGATGTGCCTGCCTCCTGCCTTACTGTCAGGTAGGTGCTGGAGGAAGGGGCTGTGCGAGGAGGGAGCTCTGCTGGCACAGCCCTGCTCCATGGGTTCTGTCACCCTGTGGTGATTTCTGTGCCCCCCGTCTTGCAGCCCTCACCTTCCCGGGGAGCTGTCTGTCTGTACCCAGAGTGGGACTGTCTACCTCTGGAGCATCGAGACTGGGTGAGATAGGGCACTCGGGGCTGTCTAGGGACTCATGCAGGCAGTGGAGTCCCAGTGGTGCCCCCAAGTGACTGGGGCAGCCCTACCCCATGCCAATACTGCTGTCTCCCCACAGGCTGCAGCAGCTCCGCCATGACCCCCAGACCATGTTTTTTCGGGACCATTCACCTTGGCGCTGGAGTGACTTCACTGCCCACCCTCGGGTGCTCAGCTGTGCTGACCGCACAGGTCTGCAGTGCCTGGATGCCCGGGTGAGCCAGAATGGGGTGGGCATGGAGCTTTGAGCAGGCAGGGAAGAGAGTTCCTCAGTCCAAAGTGCTGACTGCACACCATTCTACTGCTGCAGGCCCCCAGGAGATGCCACTTTGACTTGTTCAAGGTGGGCGAGGAAGCTGGCTGCCAGCAGGGCGAGCGTGTGGTGCTGCCCATGTACCTGGGCAGGGCTCACCCCTCACAGTACCTTGTCACCACCCAGGTGAGTCCCACCACATCTGGGAGCTGGGGAAGACATGCTGCACAGCTGTGTCTCCAAGTGTCTATGGGGCATGAGGATTTTCCAGCTGAGGGGAGCTGCCACTGTGTGTTGGGGTGTATCCCGCCTGAGCCAAGACTCCTGTCCTAGTTCTCCGTGTATGTGCTGGATGAGCGGTTGCCACTGGTGCCTGTTCTGAAGTGGGCACACATGATGAAGGCCCCTCCACTCTTCGCACACCTGATACCAGGGAAACCTGGGAGGAGCCACAAGGTGCTGCTTGGTGCATCCCGCACCCAGGAGCTCTTGCTGTTGCAATACTGGGGTAAGAGATCAAGCTCCAGGGGTGCTGCAGAGCCAGGACTCCTCTGTGTCCACGTCCTAGCCTCTTTGCTGCTGGGATCAGCTGCGGCTCTGGTGTCTGTGCTCAATAGACAGTTTTTGGGGTGTTTCCTCAGGGGGCAGCCAGTTGGCCTGTCAGCTGGCGGGGACTCCACAGAAGCTGCACAGTATTGCAGGGTGCCTGCAGCATCTGCCCACCCAGCTCCCACACCGCCACCAGCTGCTCCAGCAGCGGCTCACAGCCCCAGCAGCAGGTGAGTGTCCCACACTGCCCCAGGCTACAAGTCCTGGTGGGGGAGAAGGTGGAATGGAGTGGAAGTGTGGCCCTTGTCATGGCCTGGCTGGAGGGTGGCTGAAAAAGCAAAAGCAAAGCTCCAAACAATTCTGTGGAAGAGATTAATGATACAGAAAATTATGTACAGGCCAGGAGCCAGCAGTGAGGATACTCACTGAGGGATGGAGGCAGCCCCCACTGCTGGCCAGGCCCCGGGATTATCCGCAAGACGAACCCTGGTGACAATGCCTTTCCTGTTCCTGTAGGGCTGGCTGCCACGCTGCAAGAGGATGGACCGCACAAGTCCATGTTGATTTTCCAGCTCTCTGAGGCTGGGGATGTCTTCTGCCAGAGGCTGACCCACAAGGCAGCACGGCCCCCTGCACCCCCATCAAGGGATGAGGCCACAACAGCCCCTGGTTCTTCCCCTCTCTTCGAGGCTCCAGCCAGCAGCCCACAGGGCTTGGACGGTGAGCAAGAAGAGGAGGAAGAGCAGACATTCTACTTGTCTAACCTGGAGGTGATTATCAATAATGATGAGGAGGACATGTGTGCACCAGCACCCCTGGAGGAAGCTGAACTGCAGGAGTCCCGTGCCAACCCCCAGCCCTCCCCAGTGGTGCCCAGCCCAGCTGCAGCCCTGCAATACCGCCGCTGGCTGAGGGCCCTTTCCAGGGCCTGCAGGGAGCCTCCCCGGCACACCTGGCCCCCCAGCCTCAGCCAGAGGCGCCTCTTCACCCGCAGAGATCTGGAGGAGCCAGCAGGCCCCAGCAGCTTGCAGAGGCAGGTGCGCAAGCAGCTGCGCCAAACCATGGAGGAAGGGGGCCGCATCCAGCACTGGGAGCCTTTGGCCCTCCAACCCCCTCCCCTGCCACAGGCCCTGGAGCCGGGAGGGGGTCTGGACCCCCTAAGTGCCCGTCTGACAGCAGCTTGGGCTGGGGACTGGGAGCAGTGGTGGGAGGAGAGGACGAGTTTCAGTGTGGCACAGAGACAGCGGGCACTGCGGGAGCGACGGCGGCGGCAGAAACGAGCCCAGGGCCGCCGCAGCCTTTCAGCCAGCTTCACCTCCTCGCTCACCTACCAGTCTGAGCTGTCCGAGCTGAGTGATACAGGCCCCCTGCAGCTCTCCCCCAGCCGCCCACCCATTCTCTCCCAGGAGGGCTCTCCTCCAGCCAGCAGTCCCCCAGTTCACAGCCTCGCGACCTCGGGAGTGCTCGATGAAGCCCTACTGTCTTCACAGAGCCTGCGCTGCCACGGCATCCCCAAGGAGCGGCGGAAAACGCTGCGTGACTACCTATCCGTGTGGGCCGAGGGCCCCCCTGAGCCCCCAGAGCCCCCTGGCAGCCAGGCCAGCCAGCTATGCTTCCCTTCTTCACAGAGCCAGCTGTCCTCTGCTTCACAACCCCGCCGCAAGCGCCCGCGAATGGGTTTCTGAGTGCAAATAAACCCCTTTGGCACAGCCTTCCTCTTGGGATCCTCAATTGTTTGGTCAAGGCGCCCACCCTTAGCAGCAGGGGAGGTCGGGCGGCTCCCCATGGGGACGGAGTGACCACCTTCCCCGGTCGGAGCGTCCCCGCCGGATGCTCCGACGCCTGCCAGGCGAGGTCGCCGGCGTTTGCGGGCGCTTTAAGGGGGCGTGGAGCGAGGGCGGGGTGTGAGTGACGGGGGCGGGGGCGGGAGCGGCGGCCATGGCGGCGGTGCTGGTGCGCGGGCTGGCGCGGGGCGCGCTGCGCCTGGGGCAGGTGGGCGCGGGGGAACGCGGGGATGCGGATATCCCGGGATAAGGGAGACACACCGAGGCGTGGGGGGGTAACAGGGGCTAACCGGAACGGGTCCGCACCATGCTCGCCATTACTTCCACCTTCGGGCAAAGTCCAACGGCGGGCATGAGCGCCGGCCCGCGCACCCCCACGGCACGGGGCCTCGGAGAACCCGTGGGCATCCACCCCCACCCCAGCCTGCGCCCCGTGGGCGCAGCCCCACCCCCAAGGGCACAGATCTCTGTCAGCCCCGCGGACAGTCTTCTGTTAGCCCTGTGAGCACAGACCCTTGTCACCCCCTGGGCACAGCCCTGTCCAGGCTGTGGACAGCCCCCTGTCACCCCTGTCAGCACAGCCCGCTACCAGCTCCCTGGACATCTGCCCCTCTTACCCCTATAAGTGTTACCCCCGTGTGCATCTCCCTACTGCCTCATGTGGTACCCCTGTCACAGCCAAACATCACCCCCCCGTGCACCCCACCATCACCCCTGTGCGCACCCCCAGGACCCCTTTATGAATCCCACTACTTTCCACATGCACTAGACTGACCACCCCCACGTGTATCCCACATCACCCCCGACATGCATCCCTCGCCCATATCCCAGCATCCACTCCACGTCACCCCCATGTGCTCCCCTCCATCCCTCTTGCACACGTGTTCCCCCACATGCCCCCACCCAGCTCCACTGCGGTGTTCTTGTCCCACGGGTGCAGGCTGTAAACCACGTATGCCCCTCAGCCCCAGCGGTGTGTGTCGGTGCCTGGTGGGCAGGACGGGGAGGTGGGCAAGGCGCAGCAGGCAGCAGCGGCCAGCGAGAAGGCAGGAGGGCAGCCCACCATCTTCAGCAAGATCATCGACCGCACCATCCCTGCCACCATTCTCTACGAAGATGACAAGGTAGCTGGGACAGCAGGACCTGTGTCCCCACTGGGGCAGGGGGGAAGAACCCACGGGTGTGGGGTTTACCTTGCTCCCCCTGGTAGTGCCTCGTCTTCCGTGATGTGGCCCCCCAAGCCCCTGTGCACTTCCTGGTGATCCCCAAGCGCCCCATTCCCCGGATCAGCTGTGTGGGTCCCCAAGACACTGAGGTGAGTCCAGAGAGGTCCCTGGGACATTGACAGTGGGTGTCATACAGTGCTGATGCTGACGCTCCTTCCTCCTTCAGCTGCTAGGGCACTTGATGGTGGTGGCGGCACGCACGGCGCAGGCAGAGGGGCTGACTGATGGCTACCGCCTTGGTGAGCTGATATCCCTTAGCATGCTGTGGGGCAGGACCCTCACTGGTGGTCCTGGGGGACTGGGGACAAAGGGGGTGGCCTGACCCTTGTACCTCTCCTGACAGTGATCAATGATGGGAAGCACGGCGCACAGTCTGTGTACCACCTGCACCTCCATGTGCTAGGGGGGAGGCAGATGGGCTGGCCCCCTGGCTAACGCCCAATACCCACTTGCTCCCCAATAAAGCATCTCCTTGGTGGTGACTTCAGTGGCTCTGCATCAGGGTGGCTTTTTTAGGGGTGGGGGTGGCTGGCCTGTGTAGGACTGGCCTCCATTGTCACAGCAGTAGAGTTGGTACCCTGGTTTTTGCAGAGGGTCTGGACTTGTCACATACCAACCCCGCAGTTGAAACAGAAGGGTTTTCTGGGGCTACCCACACTTCACAGGTAAAAGACTCATCTTGGTGCTGGGCTGGGGGAGCAGGCTGGGTGCCACAAGGTTGTCCCTAAGGTGGGGAACATCCTAGGGGTGTCAGTAGTGTACCATGTCCAGGGCTGCCCACCCAACCCCACTGTCACCACCCAGCCCCAAGCATCCCTGAACGCCCTTGCCCTCCGTCAGGTTGCGCCCCCCTCCCTGCCAGCGCCCCAGAGCTGTGTTGCTGCCAGAGCCCTGTGCTGGACGCTGATGTTTCCCTGTTTTTCGAAACCAGATAATTGCACTAGATTGATCTAAAAGCCCTCGGAGCAGGCTTGTTGACTGCATGTGTGCTTCTCGTCCACCCCAGAAGGGCCTCTCTGGGGGCTCCCAGGAGGATCACAGCCCTGAGCAGAGCACAGGGCAGGACAGGCTGCATGCTGGGTGGACCTGCTGCCCCCTCTACATACACATACCCGTGTACTCCCCCATACTGCAGCCACTATACTGCTTGTGTGTGTGCAATGCCATGCAAAACTCCACTGCCCATCCCAGACCCCCCCCAACTATGCACCTCCGAGGGAAACTCACTGTACTGCTCACCCCCGCCCATCTCCCACCCACCCCCCAAGTGCACACTGAGGAAAACACACTGTACCCTTCACTCCAGACCCCACAACTGTGAACCACCGAGGGAAACCGCACACTCCGGGCCCCCCTGCACGCCAAGCACCGGCGGGTCTGTGTGTGCGCAGCGCTGTTTACAGGCCTTGACCGCCGTCTCGTGCCTGCACGTGTCCGCGCCGGCCCCGTGAGGGGAGCGCACGCGGGGCTCGGCGCATGCGGCCGCCCGCTCCCTGCCGCGTGCCTCCCGCGCCCGCTGCTCCGCGGCCGGCTGCCGTGGCTATATTTAGTGGCAGGGGCCGGTGCTGGCGCGGTGCACGGCCCACCTGGCACCGCCGTCGGGACCGCCTGGGCCCCCGCCAGCCGCCGCGCCGGGGACCGCAGCCCGCCGGGGAGAATGGCGGCTCTGTTCATCCCCCGGCTCGGTGGCGCTGGCGGCGGGGGGCCCCCGGGAGCTGTGTGGGGCTGTGGCAGAGTCCAGTCACTTCGCACACATACACACCCAGTATAGGATGGGGAATGTTTTCGGGGTGTAAATGAGCCTTAAAATTGTTGATACTGCTGCTTCCTGTCTCTGAGGCTCAGGCTCGGGCTGGGGCCACTCTTGAACTTAGGACAGCCCTGCCCCAAGGCTGTGTACCCCAGGGAGGGTTAGGCGTCCCTGAGGAGGTGGGGACGCTAAAGAGGGGCCAGGGATCCCAAGGACATCAGCCCCCAAGGCTCACCCAGAGCAGTCCCACAGGGAGTGCTATACTGGGCACAGGGCACGGGCTGGCACGCGAGGTCAGACCCAGTCGCTTGCCATCGTGTTTCTTCCCGTGCCAGGTTTATTTTGTCAGTCCCCGAGCAGCGGCAGGGCAGGACAGTGGGCACAGCCCCATGGGGCCGAGGCGAGGGGGGCGACGGCGGCCAACGGCTGTTTTGGTTCCTCGGCACAAATGACGCAAGTTCCCAAAAGAGCCGGGCGGGGGGGCTGCGAGGGATGTGTCAGCTGCCGAGAGGCAGCCAGATGTGCTCCAGCAGCTCCAGGGCTGCTGCCCGAGCTGATGCGGCCAGAGCACAGCCCCACAACGATGCCCCATAGACCACCCCAGGGTAGTTTGCCCTACAGTGAGTGCGCACACCCGGGGTGGCATTCACCAGGCTCCCTATCCCACAGTGTACTTTGGTGCTGCTATTGTCCCTTCAGTATCCCTCAGCCACCCATGCTGCCTAGCCAGGCTTTTGGTAAGCCCACGGGTGTTTGGTGGGGAATCTGGGGATGCTCACAGGAAGACCACCAAGGCATGCAAGCTGGGGCAGAGTTCCCATGCTGCCACCCCTTCAGCATGAGGTGGGGATCAGGTGCACCTCAGGGACCACCACAGGGCCCATGGCTGAGCATGGGGGTACAACCAGCGGCATGCAACCCAGAACCCTCACAGCGAGCTGCCAGCCCTGGGGGCACCCTGGCACCCCCCCAGTGGCAGCAGGGTTGATGTGGCCCCAGCATGGGGGAGCCATGAGATGAGCTCGGGACATGACTCCCATCTCTCCCTCCTCCTCGCAGCTGTGCAGCAGATGGGCTTGGAGGAGCCCCTGCTTGGCACGGGGCAGAGGGCCCACAGGGAGGAGCAGTCCCCAGTGGGGGCCCCCCCCAGCCCGCCGAGGCCAGAAGGGCTAAGCACATCCCCAGCCAGGAAAAACAGGCCCCAGCGTGGAGCACACGATGCCCTGTCGGTGCACACCGCAGAGCGCTGGAATAACAGCCCTCGCTCCCCAGCCCGCCGCTTGCTATCAAAGGGCCCTTCTTCTGCTCGGCCTCTGCGGGGATGGGGCCGGGGGCCCATCGAGGGCTGGTGGTGAGAGGAGGTAACTGCTTCACACCGGCAGGCACCGGCTGCACCCAGCCAGGTGCCGGGCACGTTCCGCCCCATCACCCTAGGGTAGCTGGGGATCCCTGGGGCAAGTGGGCATATTGCAGTGCCAGGCCCAAGTGGTGTGGGGGTCACTTGGGTCAAGCTGTGGGGAGCAGTGTGTCTCAGGAGCCCTGGGCACGTCCCCTCCTGCTGCTCCAGTGGGGCTGCGCTCGCCCCGGCCAGACACGGTGCACCCCCGAGAGCCCCTGCGGCTAGTTTTGACCTAAGTGGTGGCCCCACGGCACCAGGAAAAGATGGCGAGGGGGACAAGCACCCCACAGGTACCTAAGTCTGTAATGCAGCGCGGGCACCCCTCCGTGTACCTGCGACCCATGCCCAGTCCCCCACGCAGCCTCGTCCCCCCTCCCCGCACCCGACCCCACTCCGCCGGGACCTCGCCCGTTACCCGTCTAAGTCAGCCTCGTGCCCCGCCCAGTTCGGGTCATGGCCACGCCCCCTCGGGTATCTCTGCCAATGGGAGGCGCGCACCTGCGCGGCTCCGCCCCCGGGCGCGCGGCTGCCGTGCGCTGTCTCCATGGAGAGAGGCGCGTCCCGAGGCGCGCACGCGCTATGGAGCCGGGAGCCGGCTGCGCCGGGGGATGCGGCCCAGGCCGCGGGCAGCGAGACCCCTTGGGGTAACCCCCGGTGGGGAGAGTCGGGGTCCAGGGCCTGTGGAGCATTAGGACACAAAGGGGGAATGCGAAGACGGTGGGTCCGGCCCGTGGGGAGGTCGCAGCAGGCTGAGCTCAGGGAGGGGGGTCGGAAGCGTGCTGGAGGTCAAGGGGACGGAGGAGAGTTATAGAAGGGGAGACCCCTCGAGATGACAGACCCAGCAGCAGGCACTGCTTCTGTCCCCCAAAATGAGAGGAATTCCTTGTCCTTTGCCCCCAGTGTGGAGGTGACGCTGCAGAGAACCCGGGGTTGTGCTTGTGCTGTTGGGGACTGGGGACAATGGGGGATGATGCAGCCCACCGCTTTTCTTCAGCGTTTGTTCCCATTTGCAGGGGCACTTTGACGAGCCATGTAGATCCCAGATGCCATGGGGAGAGGCCACCGTGCAAGGTCCAGGGTCATGAACCTATGCCTGAGGTGCCCGTGGCGAGGCTCCCATGCCGCGGTGAGACACTGACAGCCAAGAGGCTCCAGGAGATGTCAGACACAGTCAAGCCACTCCAGGAGATGTCAGACACAGATGAGCTGTCTACTGTGTCCCTACCAGTTGTGCCCAGCAGGGTGCCATCCCCAGAGACTGGGAAGGATCTCTCTGGGATCAAGCTGCCTCCCTGGCTTGGAAAATGGGGGACTAGTCCCGAAAAGGAATCCCCAGCCACAGTGCCGGCACTGCCCCCTACCCCACCCACGCCAGCAGAGAAGCCCAGCCAGTCGGTGCCCCAATGGAGCCGTGTGACTCATAACTGGCAGAAGGAGGTAACTCCATAAGCAAAAATGACCCTCAAAGTTAGCTCCATTGTGCTCCACATGCTGATCTTGTGAAGCTCCCTGCTCCTGGGCAGACCTCTCTCTTTAAATAACCACCCGGATGACCTTGAGCCCAGTGGGATAGAAAAGGGATGAAACTCAATAGCACAAAAGGCACAGACAGGCATGTGGGGAGTAACAGTAACAGTAAGGCAGGATGGAATCTCGTTGCTGGGGAGCAGGAGCTGTGTGTCACTGCCCATCATGGGGATGTGGGGATGCCAGCTTGGGCAAGCAAAGCTAGGGGGCACCTGATGGACCAAGCTGAGCCACAGCCTGGGGACTCCATGGGTTGTTCGAGTGCTGTAAGAATGCTTGCCCAGGGCCAGTCTGGGCACCCAAGTGCTTGGGACACCCATACAAGGCTGTCCTCCAGGCACGACAGGTCAGCACTGCTCCAACTTTCTCAGGTTTTTGGCCAGAAGGACCATAACACCTCTTTACAGCTTATGCCTCTAGGGCTATGCATGCATGGGGAAGTGCAGAATGGGCTCCTGCCACCTTCCACAGCCCCCACTGTCCATCCCCAGATACTCGTGGACCCCCTGGACTCTCAGCCAGGGAAGGATTTGGGCAGTGAGGACTCCCAGCATGACTACCATGGACTACCGATCCATCAGTTTCTCTCCTCACTCACTGACAGTTCCCTCCCGAAGGACTGCCCACCTCTCAGGGCCCTGCTGCTGTGGCAAGGTGAGGCTGACCCCAACAAGCCGTGCTGCACCCTGAAAAGGCAGCAGGGGAATCTTAGCTGGGGGGGCTAATGGCACCTTCCCCTCTGCAGGGCAGCGGAAGGCCACACTGGCATCCATACTCTACGAGAAATATAGGCAAGTCTGCACTCCCACATGAGACCCACCCTTGGGGGTGTGCCCCAGAGGAGGGGACCTGGGGGGGCGGGGATCTCAGAGCTGAGAGGTGCGGGGTCTGCTCTGGCTGCAGTAAGGAGAGGGAGGAGGAGATCCGTCCCCGCCCAAGGCGCATGGAGTCTATCTCCACCACGCACCAGGACTACAGCGCCATGGGTTTCCAGTCCACACCCCAGCCCACCACTCAGGTACAGGCAGTAGACATCTCCCCCCCACAGCCTGCAGCAGCCTCCAGGGAGGCTGGAAGGCTCCCGTGTCCTGCTGAGCATGCCATCCCCTCTGGCTCACATTTTGCTTCCACTGCAGCCTCACAACTACCTAACTGAGCAGCCAACCAGCTTCTGGCTGGAGCAAGCCCGTGGAGTACCAGTAAGGCCCCCACAACCCTGTCCTGCCAGCACCCTGGGGGTCTCAACTGCTGACAGAGACCTCTCCAATTCTCTCCTCTCCAGGGTGTCACCACCCTCTTCGGCAGAAACATTCCCTTCAAGAGGAATGCAGCCTTCTCCACTCCCATTACCATGTACTTAGGACATCCCGAGCCCTTCAACCTCTGTGACCCCTACGATCCCCTGAGCAGCCAGCTCCAGTCCCACAAGCAATAAAAATCAAGGGGACACAGATGGTCCCAGCACCCTTGCCCACCCCAAGGCTGTCCTCAAGCTGGATGTTCGGAGGGGGAGCACTGTGTCCCTGAGATCTCAATTCCTGTGAGACCATGAAGCAAAATGGGAAACCTTCTGCCCTATTGCAAGTTGCTGTAGACCCAAAACACACTGTGGTCCCAAGATCTCCTTAGGGATGGAGGGAGAGCCCCTGGCACAGCCCCATCCCCTGGGACATGTCCCCCCCCAGCTCAAACAGTGGGTGACACGCAGCCGTTGTTCCAGTCCCCAGGCACAGGTGTGTTCCAGTAAGAGGCGGCGGCAGTGGGGCGGCCAGAGCATGAGCTCAGAGGAACGCATTGCAGTCCTCACGCCAAAACAAACCCATGGCAGCCCTGCCTTCTCCAGCACCGCCCAAGCCCTCAACAGCCGCTGCTGTGACCGCCCAGCACTGGCTCCCCATGCCTACACCCCAGCCCACACCACAGACAGACCCCTGGGATACAATCTCTCGGGATGTTTGAGGCAGCTGTCGCCAGCCTAGGCTGAGTTTCATATTGGGGTCCTGCCAGCCTCCCTCCCCACTTGGCATGCTGGGGCAGAGTGAAGTAGAGGCCACAGAACAGATGGATCTGGGGAAGTTTGTATTTCAACAAAATAGTTGCAGTGAGTCCTATATTTACACCTGGAGGAGGGATGGGTATTTACATGACCCGATGGGGTTATATACAGGGGAAGGGGAGACTGGGGAGGGGGGGAGCTGCGGCATTGAAGCCTGACCTGGCCAAGGAGTCAGTCTTGGCAGGAATCCCCATTTCTCCCCCCACCCCAGGGAGACGTTGACATGGGCATGACTTCTGCTGGGGGCCAGGTACTGAAAAGAGACGGCAAAGTGCCCTGCGGGGCAGCCAGGCCCCGGAGAAGCTCAGAGCCAGCTGAGCCACAGGGGAGAGGGCAGGGATGGCTGATCTCAGAGGGTGGGTGATCCCTTGGGCTGGAACAGGGCTGGTTACCCCACTCCAGCACAGGCTGTGGGGAAGGTAGGCTTTGCTGGTGCTGATGGAGGGGGGCAGACGGTGCTGTGGCCGCTGCCCCACCTTGCCCAGGCCCTGCTGAAGCAGGGGGGCTACAGAGGCAGGTGGATGCAGTGATTGGGGGGTGGGGGAGGTGGTGCCGGTGCACCCTGGGGCACCGGAAAGCACGGGTGGCCCCATTGAACTGGTGGCTCTGCCACAGCCACTGGGCTTACATGACTTAAGGGTCTTTCCTCTCTCCCAGCAGCCAGTATGTCCGCATCTTTCCCTTGCCCTGGAGGCAGAGGTGAGCAAGTTAGACCCTGCCCACCCCTGGGGCTGCGTCATGGGTGTCATCCAGCCCCAACCCACCTCCCCACCACATTCCCCTGTGGTTGGAAGGGCTGGTACCCCACCAGCATCACTGTGCCCTCACCTTCATTTCTACATCACCACGCAACTCCAGCTCAAAGCAGCCAAACTCATCCAGGACTTCTTTGGTGGCAGATGAGACGTGGATCTTCAGGGCTGAGTAGCACAGAGGGGCAAGAGAGACATGGCTGGGTGCCACAGGAATGGGACACACCCCATGGCTCTGGTCCTCAGCTACCAGCCCCATAGCTTACCCTGGCCATTGGATTCCATGCGGGATGCGGTGTTCACCGTGTCCCCAAAGAGGCAGTACCGTGGCATCTTCAGACCCACCACTCCAGCGCACACAGGACCTGCAGGCACAGAGGCACTCTGTGGGATGCTGCAGGGTGGGCAGGTGGGTGGGTGGGCGAGCACACCCCAGCTGGCTGGTGTGGGGGCTCACCGGTGTGTATGCCGATGCGCAGGTGGAGCTGGTCGTTGGGACGGTGACGGATCTTGAAGGTTTTGACAGCCTCGAGCAGTGCCAGGGCCATGCGGACAATCTCACGGGCATGGAGCTTCCCGTTGCGCACTGGCAGCCCCGAGACCACCATGTAGGCATCCCCAATGGTCTCCACCTGTCAGGGCAGGGGGACAGGTACAACCTGGGCTCCTTGCTGCCTGCCTCACTTTGGGGGACTGTGCTTGCTCACCATGCCACTCACCTTGTAGACGTCAAAATTGTCGATAATGGCATCAAAGCAAGTGTAGAGATCATTCAGCAGCATCACAACCTGGATGGAACAAGGGTGTGTGTGCATCCGGGAGTGGGCATGTCCCCCCAACCCCAGGGATGGCACTGCCAGGGAGTGAGACCTCCACCAGCCCCACAGAGGTGCTGCTCCCCAAGTCCCGCTCTCACTTGCATGGGAGTGCTCTCTGCCGAGAGGGCGGTGAAGCCAACGATGTCACTGAAGTAGATGGTGACACTGTCGAAAGCCTCAGCCCGCACTGTCTCTCCACGCTTCAGCTGCTCTGCCACAGAACTGGCAAGGAGAGTGGTGAGCTCCACTCCAAACCTGCTGTTCCCCCTGCAACCCCTGCCCCACACCAGCATGGAAAGCTGGCAAGGGACCCCATGCTTGCACAGCACTAGGTGCATGCGGAACCCATGCAAACCCTCAGACCCACGCACCCCCTTGTGTCCCCCTCTCACTGGGGCAGAATCTGGTAGAGGAGGTTCTCTGCTTTGCGCTTCTCCTCCAGGTAGGCCTGTGTCCTCTCTTCAACCAGCTTCTCTAGGTTGTTGGCATACTGCTCCATGCGCGACAGCAGGTTGTCCAGGATGCTGGTGCTTCCCTCCCTGCTGGGGTAGAGTCAGCTGGCACTGTGGGAAGAGGTGCCTCCCAACCACCACCCCCATGGCTGTCCTCTCTCCCACCCAGGGCCACCATCCCTGCACGCCAACCACCCACTTGTTGAATCTGCGGATGAAGATCTTGATCTGACTGAAGTCAGGGCGCTCAGCTGGCTCCTGTGCCCAGCAGCGTTCCATCAGCACTGCCAGCTCCTCGCTGTGCACCCCGATGTCGATGGAGGGGCGGAAAAAGGGCTTCTGGCTGTTACGCACCTTCTGCACAATCTCTGCCGGGGTGTGGCCAACAGTGAGCACCACACCTCCGTGGTGGGGCAAAACCTCCACACACGTGCTCTCCATCCTCACCTTTAGGGCTCAGGTCCATGCCCTCAATGTAGAAGGGACCATTGCGCAAAGCAACCTCCTGCACGATGATGCCGAAGCTGTAGACATCAGCTTTCTGCATGCCCGGGGTGGGCAGGTGCCCCTTCTGCAGCAGCTCTGGGGCTGTCCACAGCTTCTCTGGTGGGACAAAGCAATGGAGCAGTGAGACAGGGTCACCCCATTCCCCTAGTCCTCCCAGGTAGGCACTCACTGGCATAGAGCGCATGCGTGTCCTCGTTGTCGCTGGGCGAACGGAAGCTGGCCAGGCCATAGTCGGTGATCTTCAGCACAAAGCGGCTGTCCACCACACAGTTGGATGACTTGAGGCTGCCATGATGGCCAATGATGCTATTGTGCAGGAAGGCCATTCCCTGAGACAGATGGACACAGTGAAGCTCATATCTCTCAGGCACCTCCCCCATCCCCTCACACCCCTCAGCTGGGTACCTTGACAATGTCATTGATGAGGGAGTAGCGAAACATCCAGTCCAGGTTGATGCTCTCATTCTCCAGGACATCCTGGGGTAGCACATTGAGTAGACTTCACCAAGCACCCAGGTTATGGTGATGGCAGCCTCACCAAGTGCTCAGCTGGGGGGGGTTGCAGCACCCACTCCCACCCCTTCACTGGCCTCTGACACCTGCTTGGACAGCTCCGCTGTCAACCTTATAGGGAGGGCTCAGGTGGCCACCAGCATCCACAGCCCTGTCCACAGTGCCCAGCCCAGCTGGGTCACCAGGAATATCTAAGTGTCACCCACAGTGCCCCCAAGCCCCGCTACCTGCAAGCTGCCCCGTGGGCAGTACTCGGTGATGATGCAGATGTTGGGGGGGTCGATGCATGCCCCGATGAAACGTGTCAGGTGGTTGAACTGGATGTCTCGCATCTGCAGGTTGAAGTGGACCCAAGACAGTCTTGAGGTCAAAGGGCATGAGCTGCTGCTCCTGCTCGCCTTCCACATGCCCAGGACAAATCCCTGCACCCCAAGCAGGTCACCCACCCTAGCCCAGACCCCAAACCTACATGCTTTAGCTCAAAGAGCACCTGCCGCGTCAACTCGATGCGCTTCTTGTTGATGTGCTTAATGGCCACAACGTTGCCCTGGGGTGTTTGGGAAGGGGAAAAGGTAAATGTCCACTGGATGAATTTGCGAAGGGGAGGAAACAGCCAGCATCCTGCTGGATGGGGATGCAGCCAATGGGGAGCACAAGAGAGCTGGGGCATTTCAGGGGAAGGGCTCAGCTCCCTGCCTGCTGCACTGACCTTGAAGTGGCCGGTGTTGGCGAAGATCTGGTACTTGCCATGGGTGGTCATCAGGGAGCCATAGCTGGAGCCACGCTGCGGGAAGGAGGAGATTAGGGAGAGGAACCCTGGGATGGAGGGATAGCCCACACCAATGGAGCAGGGCAGGGACATCCAGGGTGTGCAGGGGATGGTGCAGCATGGGCTCTAAGAGTCCAGACAAGCTCTGCATGCTCTGTAGTAAAGGTGAAGACTCCGGGACGAGGCATGGTACACTGCACGGAGTGCAGGACATGGATAAGGTATGTCTGTGTAGGGGTTGGAGGGCAATGTCGGGGCTTGATGAAGTATGGTGCTACACAGAGGATGGATCTACGGTGGTTCTGCAGGGAATCGAAAGTCATGCCCGGGATGGTTGGAGTAAGTCTCTAAAGGGAATGGAGAGCTATGTAAGGATGAAAGGCTGTGTTGAGGAGAGACGCAGTGAGGCTATGGCTCTGTAGGAAACAGGGCCATGTAAGGGATCAGCAGGGAGGGGTGTCATGCAGGAAGGGAGGGCAGCACAGGGGCAGGGTGGTGCCTGAGGGATGGCTCCTCTCACCAGGGACAAAGTGAGACGGCTGCCTGCTGCCTTGTGGTACCGCTCAGGACTTCCAAACTGCAGCTCATCCCAGCGTATCCTCCAGAGCATGCTGGCAAGCTCCTTCTCCAGCATCAGCTTCCTGGAGGACACAGAGGGGTCAGGCCCCCAGCCCCTGCCCTGCCTGCCTGCCCATCAGACAGATGTTCCCCCAGTCCTGACTGACCTGAAGATGAGGAAGCTGGAGATGCCAAACATGACAAAGGTGAGACCAGTGCCCAAAGCCACGATGGCCAGCATAGAGAGGGGGGCTGCAGGCAGGAGAGGACATGTCAGGGTGGCCCATGTGGCTATGATGGCCAGACTGACATGAACCCAAATGGAAGCTTGCTGTGGTCCAAGGGATGTGGGGACCCAGGACACCCACTTTTATCACAGGAGGGGTCATCCACATCAAAGACACAGGGAGGGTTGTCCAAGGGGGGAGCCCCCTTCACCCAGGGGATGGGTCGTCCCAGCCAGTGGATTTGCTTCTCCACACCTGAGTAGTGTCCCACCACCTAAGGCAGAGAGAGAGATGAGGCCACCCCCAGACCCCACCACCCAATCCCCCAACCCCAGCCAGGGGGACCTGGTGCTGGCCCCCACCTCATACTTCCCGGTCTTGGGGTCGCTCATGGCCCATAGGTTGAAGTCAGTGTCCCGGTCATTGTTGCTGTCCATGCTCACAAGCCCTGTCACACCTGTGGGAAAATTAAGAGGCAGGTGGGAAGGGGACTGAGTTCCACTGCCCCCACTACCCAGCTGCCCCCATCCCAGTGTTACCCTGGAACTTGCGGTCCCGCATCTTCTCGATGATGTGGGTGGCGTTTTTCTTGGAGCCTCCCTCGCGCAGAGTCTCATTCAGCACCATGGCATACAGCAGCATCCCATCATAGAAACACCCCGCCACCAGGTTCATCTGCCAGGGGGAATCTGAGCACACCCACAGCCACACACACAGGAGCATCCCAGAACCCTCACACCAGGACCACATACCCACCCACAGCCCCATAACCCCTCTGGGGCAAACATGCACTCTGCCGGGATGGCAGTCCCTGTGGCTGTTCCCACCAGGGATGACCCCTCTGGCACTGTCTGTGGCTGTGTCCCACCCTCTGCATCCTGGTGAGGTGCCTCAGACCCATGTAAAAGGACCCCACAACCCCAGTGTGCAGGGGGACTCACTCACCAGAGAGTAGTTGAGCTGCACCCCAAATTTCTGCTTAGCTCGCAGGATGAGCTGCGTTTGGAAATGCTGGTACTCAGGGTTTTGGGGCTCGTAGTAGGTGATCACCAGCACCATCTGCAACCAAGCACAGCACCCTGGTTCACACACCGGAGCCAGGCTGGGAAAGTTTCTGTCACCAGGCAGGTGGGCACAGCTCACCTGGAAAGCCTCACGCAGCCCTGAGTCCTGGCCGGGGCTCTCCTGCCAGGGCTTGAAGGAGTCACGGGCAGAGTCGCCCCGCAGGCTCTCCCCAAAGACATCCAGGTAGAAGAAGACATAGTCGCCATTGGTGAGGTTCTCCTGTTGCGCCAGCTGCATGATCTGCCGCAACATCTCTGGCGGCCCACAGAGATACACCACTGCCAGAGAGAGGCAGGGGCTTCAGTGGGGCAGGGACACCCCACTGTACCCCAGGCCCACAGCCAGGAATGGGGTAGGTGGGGCAGAGCAGCTGCGGGAGCACTCGGTGGCTGCGGAGCGGGATGGAGCAGGCAGATGCAGCAGTGCTTGGCTCACCGCCTCCCTGCGACCCATGGCCAGACTCACGGCCCTTGCTGGCACAGACCCACTCTTGCCCCATCAGTCACTTCGAACTGAAAGGGGAGAGGAGAACAGGGAAAAACTTTCTCAAAATCATGAGGTGGATGCCCCAAGCACAGACCCCACACACCCTGATCCAGCAAAAGCCAGCCAAAGGATGTCTCCCCCTGCATCCGTTTCCCGGCTGCTCCGTGCCAGCCCTAGCCGCGGAATCGGGGGGGCTGGAAGAGGCACTGGAGCCGCGCGCCAGAGGCCCCCGGGGAACCCGAGCCATGGAATGGGACAAACCCATGTTTGGGTTCGTGGCCGGCTGTCCGTGTGGCAGGAATGTGCAGGTTCCCAGATTCCAGCACCTTCCGCGGCCGCTAATTGGAAACAGAGCATCTTGCCGGTGTGACCCACACGGCAAGGGGGTGCCCGGGCTCCATCGGGCCATCTCGCCTGTCCCCACCCTCTGCTGGGGGCTCAGTCAGCCCCCATGGGATGCCCACTCAAGTGCTTTGTGGGGCCGGCACGTGGCTGGCACAGGCCATCACGGGCGGTGAGGACGGGTGCCTGAAAGTGTCCGAACCCCCCCGAGCAGGGGCCCTCCGTGCCCTTGCTGAGGATCCTGACACTGCCTCCTCCCTCCCCCCGGAAAACCAGGGCCCCTGCTCCAGCCAGTCTGGCTGGGAACCCGGGATTGAGCAACGGAGGAGGCGGCGGCAGCGGGTGCTGGAGGAATGTCACGCTTGGGCGCTGGCCCCGACACACAGCTCTGCTGCATGGGGCCCAGCGCCCCGGCTGGACGCGGGGAGTGGCGGGGCTGGGGACAGCAAGGAAGGGGGAAGGGGTCTCTGCTGCTGGAAGGCACCCAGCCAGGCATGCACCCAGCCATGTGGGCAGCAGGGCTGGCAGGGTCATCCACGGGGGCAGTGAAGAAGCCCACAGGTGGGAGAAGAGACCCAGCACAGGCAGCTTGAGTGCATGGAATCCATAGCAATGTGGGGAGCTGCTCCTGGGCACGGGGGAGAGGGAAATCACAGCACCGTGGGCTGTGTGTGAGCAAAAGCCTGTTTCAGGGTTTGAAATGGTTCCCTCTGAATGCTGCAATACTTCAAATAAACACTCTTGGCTTCCCCACTTCACTAGTCCTGCATCAAGAAATGTCCCCAAATTTCTCTTCCAGGATGGACAGCTCAGCACCTCCCCAACATGCAGAGCCTGAGGGTTCCCCCCAAGGACATAGACGGGACCGTCCCCATCCCACTTCAGGCGCCAAGGAAAGGGAGCCACAGGGGCTGGGGAGCCACAACAGCTGGTGGCAGATGGTGGGACACTGCAGGCAGCCAGCCCCTGCGGCGGCAGCGGCAGCAGCAGCAGAAGCCTGCCTGGTCAAAGGCCACCAAGCAAGGGGATGGACGGCGCCTAGACAGCTCCCTGGGGACAGGTCGCATGAGCTGTGAGAAGGAAGGGTCGGTGCTTGGGGCTCCCCCTGAGGCAGGCAGCTGCCTCCAGCTGGCAGCTTCCTGCAGAGCCAGCAGCGCCTTAGGGGGCTCACGCACACCCCAGGGGCCGGCAAATAGCCAAAGGCAGCCTCAGCATCACCCAGGACAAGGGGAATGAAGTTCTGCAAGGTTAGATTGCATCCAGGCCCCTGACATTTATCTGGCAAAAGTTGCAGGCGTCTCTGGCATAAGTGGCAGAGTGCCAGGTCCCAGGGAAGGGACAAGGACCACAAGCATGAAGATGAGGTGGCAGAACACTGCTTGACCCGTGCATGATGGAGGATAACCCTGACATGAGGGTAAATCCCGGGTTCAGGCAGAAAATCCCAGTTTCAAGCAGTCCTACCAGCACAGGGCACTACAGTGCAGAGGCTGTTGCCCTAGCCCAGGGAGAGGGTGGGGGTGAGGGCCAAATGCAATCCCCTCCAGCAGCACCACCCAGCCATCTCCCCAGGCAGGGCACCTGGGCTTTTTACAGGCAAATGCTCCGGTAATTCCCTCAACCACAGCTCTAATTATATCAGTGCTTTTGCAAATGGCTAGAGAGACGTGGGCTCCTGCACGTCGCCCAGGCACCAGAGAGAGGGGCAACCCCACCCCCCCTCGTGCCCATTCATCTGATCTGTGGATGTCAAGAACCAGCAGTGTTAGGGATGCACAGAGGGGCAGGAAAATGGCTTTCTCTAGGAAATGTTTACCAAACTCCTGCCTACGACTAGGGAGAAGGAAGGTGATGCCAAGAGGGATGATACATGGTGTTATTGCAGGTCATGACCATGGATGCAGCTGAAGACCCTGCCTCCATCTCCACACCATTCCATGCAGGGGTCCAAATCCCTGGGACAACCTCGCAAGTCCCCACTCCTTGCCCCACACACCTTAGGTAAGAAAGGACCTATGTCGAGCTCTGAGCACCCACCTCTGTGGGGCCAAGCACTCAGCCCCACTCAGCCCCACACCCTGGCACCATCTCTGAGGTGTGGCCAGAGAGGCCCAGATCCTCGCAGGGGAAATGGAAATAAATAATCTTTCAGGTCCCTTCCAACCCAAGACTTTCCATGGTTCTGTGATACTATGACCCCAGCTTAGAAAGCCCTCAGCTCTCTGTTCATGCCTGGCCTTCTCCCCCGGCAGGCACCAGACCCCCTGCCTGCACCAGGAGGAATTGATTCCCATCGTGATGATTTATGGCACCGAGATGGAAACGTTGATGGGAATCACTGATTTCAGCCCTTCTCCCTGCAGAGTCCTCTGCCCTCATCCTATAAGAAGCTCCAAACTGCATGGCTGGTGATGGCACATGCAAGAGCTCCCATCCCAGTGGGGCAGCCATGGGATGCTCACTCCATGGACTCAGTCTGACTGGCCTCAGTCCTGATAGGAACCCAGTCCAGCACCCCAAAGCACCTCCCCCCTGCAGCCTGGTCCTGCCCAGCCTTGGAGACAAGTCCTGCTGGCCCATCTGGCTCCACTTACCCTGGCTAGATGTCCTTCCTAATGACACAGCATCTCAGAATCCATTAAGAAGCATTGCAGTGTGGCTGACTCCAGGATTGATACACCCTGCTCATCAATAATGAAAGAGCATCAGACTGCCCTTGCTCTCCAGCTGCCTCTGTAAGCCCCTCCATTTCCTCCTGCTCCCAATATAGCTGCTCTCCTGGGGCACTCACAAGGCACCAAATTGATTTATCCCTCCATCAGCAGGGTGGAGTTATCACAGCCCCATCCTGTGGGTGCAGCAGGGGCAAGCACAGCCTGGGGTGCCCAGGTGCCAGCCTGGGGGGCTCTGCCTGAGCACGGCACGGCCACCTGGGTACGTTGGCACCACGGTTCTCTAGGTATGTAACCACAGCTGATGCTGTCCTTCAGAGAGGCACATCCACTCCATCACCTTCGGCCTCCAAGGACATGCCTGGGTCACCCTGATCCTCCTAACAGAGAGGGTGGGGTGGTCCCACGGGCTGCCCCTCATAGCATGTGTCCCTCCAAGCTGGGGGTCTGCCCCAGCTCTTGCTGGCAAAGGTTGACCTGGCTGGGGTCCTGGGAGGGAGACATTGTGCCCCCTCCTCCTGCTGCATCCTGGCACCCCTGCTGGCACAGGGTTTGGCCTGGAGAAGGGATCAGGTCCTGTCTTGTCCTCTGTGAACTCACCTCCTGTGCAGGTCCTGCTGCTCCTCCAGCCCCACTGTGACAAAATGCAGTCAATCCTCATTGCACCCCACACAGAGCCCATTTTGCCCACACCTGCCTGTGCCCCACATGGGTCCCACTTTGTCCTCAGCCCTTTCTCACGCCCCACACGGGCCCCACTGTGCCTCCAGCCCCTCCTTGTGCTCCACAGGGGTCCCACTCTTCCTTTGGCCCTTCACCATGCCCTACCACAGGTGTCCCTCTGCCCATTCCCTGGTGCACCCCACGAGTCCCACCAGTTCCTTGGTCCCTTGCCATGCCTCACATGGGTACCATTTTGCTTTCAACCCCTCACAAGTCACACTGTGTCCTCAGACCCCCATGGTGCCCTGCAGAGGTGCCAGCATCTCCTTGGACTGTTGCTGTTGATCACGCTGCATTCTCACCCCCTTGCTGTGCCCCATGTGTATCCCACTGCCCTCTCTGACATTTGCTGTACCCTATGTGGACCTCCACTGCCCCCTGACCCTCTGGTGTGCCCCAGACACGTCCCACTGCCACCCCTGGACCCTTTTTGTGCCACACGTGCATCCCACCGTGTTCTCAGTCCTTTGCTGCGTCCTCCAGCGGTCCCACTGTATCCCCATTGCCTCTCTGTGCCCCAGATGGGTCCTGCTTCTCCCTTAACCCCTTGCTGTGCTCTACGTGTTGTCCACAGTACCCCAGTCCCCTTGCTGCACCCCATCCGTCCCCCTGCTGTGCCCCAGACGGGTCCAATGCCCCCCCACCGTCCCCCACACGGACCCCGTTGCACCCTCAGCCCCTCGCTGTGCCCCACAGAGGGTTTTGCCTCCCCTCCTCGGGGCCCTACGCAGATCTCCCGAGGGGAGCCCCCTCTGTTCTCCCTTCCTCCTCCCACTCCCACACCACCGCCCCCGCTCCTCGGGCGCCCAGCCTGATCCCGCCCGCGGTCATCGTGCCCCCCCCGCACCCCACGCCGCGCCACCCCACGCACCGCGCCCGTTGGCTTTTATGAAGTGGACGGCGGTGTCGGGGCCGCCCTCCTCGGGGGAGTAGATGTGGACGGTGACGGTGAGGTTGTTGCCATCCTGCAGCTCCTGGTAGACACCCTCTACGGTGAAGTAGTAGGGTCGGTCGTCGGTCTTGCGGTCCACGTAGAGGAGCACGGCGCGGGCGCTCCAGTTGAAGTGCGCGTGGAGGTGGGAGACGAAGGCGCCCAGTTTGGGTGCCGAGGGCCCGGTGCGCACCGTCGTGCTGTAGTGCTCCCGTTTGCGGCTGAAACCCGCGGCCACCGCCCCGCCGGTGATGAGGGGCAGCCGCCAGTGAGAGGCGAAGCGCCCCACGGAGGCGGCGGGGTACACGCAGCCCGGCCCGAACAGCACGTCGGGGTCGTGGTAGAGCTTCAGGTCCACGGCGTTGAGCGGTGCCACGTACTCGGAGCAGGCGCCCTCCAGCTCCGAGCTCATGAACTCGACGCGCACCGAGAAGGGCCGCGGCAGCAGCGGCGGCTCGCCCCGCTCCAGCGCTTCCAGCGCCAGGCTGAGCGCCGGACCCACGCGCGGCCAAGCCCACGCGTAGCTCACGTTGCGCTCCGGCAGCACCACCGCCACCGTCAAGTTGGCGGGCGTCCCGTCGGGGGTCGCCGCCCGCCGCCCCGCGCCCGTCGGCACGGGCGGCAGCAGCAGCAGCGCCAGCAGCGGCAGCGGCAGCGGCGGAGCCATGGGCCGCGCTGGCTCCTCCGCCCCGGCCGCCGCCCGCCGCTCCGGCGCCCCCGCCGCGCCCCCGCCCCGCCGACCGCCACCGACCGCCCTCCCCCGGGGGGGCGGCGCCGCCGGTCCCCGCCCGGCCGGACGGGCACGGGGATGGGCGGCACGCGGCGGGGCGGGGGGCGGTGTCCCCGGAGAGGGGGGGTCAGGGGTGGGGCTAGCGGGGAGCGGGGCGCTGGCTGGGGTGGTGGGGGCATGGCGGGGTACTCGGCGTCTCCGGCTCACAGGTTGACGAAGGGCTACGGGATCGCCAGCGGGGGGGTTGGAGAGCGCGGTCCCCGGGTCCGGCGGCCCCTAGTAGGCAGGGACTGAAGAGGGGGTGCCTGTGTTTTGGGGGTTCCGGGAGGGGAGGTAGGGAGGGGCATCCGTGTTCGGGGTCTCTCCAGCGGGTAGGGGACCGAGGGAGGTGTACTTTGGTTCCGGTGAGTTGCACTGAGGGGGAATAGGAGAAGAGGGCGTCTGTTTGGAGCGGGGGATCGGGGTGCTCGGCTTCTGGGTGGAGGGGTTGGGGGCGGGCTCCGGGAGGCCCCGTCGGGGGATTAAGGGCAGGAAGTCCCGAGAGACGGCGGCTCCCGGTGGGCAGGGATTGAAGAGAGGGTACGTGGGATCTAGAGTCCGTGAGGGAAATCGGGGAGATAGCACTGGGGTTTGGAGTGCCCCCACTGGGTGGGGGATTGAGAATGAGGTACCTGGGCTCGGGGAGCTGCAGTGAGAGAGCGTCCGAGTTCTAGGATACCCCAAGTTCTAGGGACTGGGGAGGGGTTGTCTCATGCTGGGGGTCCCCTGGGTTTGGGGAGGTCAGTGGGGCGCGGGGGATGTGCATGACGGAGCAAAGGACTGCCCTGGGGAGGGGTGCAAGGATGTGAAGGGATGTGGGGTACAGCCAGCTAGAAAGGGAGGGAATATCTTGGGTGTGAGTGTCCTCAGAAGGGATTTTTGGGAGGTCTTAAGCTGTGGGATAAAGGAGGAATCAGGCTCTGAGGAACGGTTGCCCGGGGTCTAGCTGCCTCCCTTGTGAGGGCTTCCAGTGCTTTGGCCGTGGGTTATCTCCCGTGGAGGAAGGGGGAGGAATTTGGAGATATCCTCGGGAATTTGGGATGCAGGGAGGCACCTGGGGAGCTGGACCCTGAAAAATGGGATATCCTAGGGAACCAGACGTCCCTGACACCTAGTGTGTCTCCCCAGTAGTGGAGGGTGCACTGGGACCCGTGCCACAGGGACCTGGCAGACTGAAGACCTGACGGGACAGGGGGAGCTAAGGGCAGGGGATGGCAGGGGTCTGGATGCAATGGGCCTGTCACCACTGCAGCTTTTGGGGCTTCAGCCCCTCTGCTATGGGACACGGACCTGTGGCGTCGTGGGGTAGGACGCTTACAAGTGGAGCGCAGGGGAACGCTCGGGGCGCAAGGTCTGCCCCATAGGGGCAATGAGCCTTCCACAAGCACCCATGGAGCAGTGAGGCTGGGATAACGCCGGCAGAGCAGGGCTGCCGGTACTCCCGGGGATTTGGGAAGGACCTAAGGGGATGTCACGGGCTGCCATGGGGGGCCGCCCAGCCAGGGGACTCACAGAGGTGCCGTGCCTTTGTTTGCAGGGCTCTTCGGTGGGGCAAGGGGGGCTCGGCGGGGGCAGCATGCCTGCAGTGCATTCCTGGCATTCCCAGCCTGCTGCCTGCTCCCGTCGGGCGGGGGTGGGGGGCGATAGAGACTGGAGGGGGGCGTTGGGGGTGGTGCCCGCCCCTGCCCCACGGCTCAGAGCAGTAGGGGCGGGATGATTGCGTGTGGGAGCACGGGCCGAGCGCACTGGCTGCACGGTGGCCCCGCAGATCTTGCCGGTGTCACTGGCCCTTCCACGTCCTGTGTGGCTCAGATGCGTGAGGGATGCTGCGCTGAGAGGCGGGCAGGGTGTCGCTGTCGCCTCCCGCGATTTTGGGGTAGGCCACCAGAGCAGAGCAACACGGCGGGCATGGCACCACAGGGTGTCCCGGCACCTTTGGGGCTACTGGGAATCACAGCACCGCTCATTGCCCCTACCATTCACACTGCCGGTGTTCCCACAGCGAGTGATGCGTGCCTCGCGTCTCGGGGTCACGGAGCTCGTCTCGCCCAGCCCGGCACAACCCCAGACGAACGGATTGCATTGCCGGCTATAAATATCTCGGTCTAGTGCGGTACGGAGCTGGCTGAGGTGCCTGAGCCGAAGGACAGTGAAATCCAACCGATAGCGATTACATCCAGAAATGAGAAGCTGGAAAGGTCTGGAAGAACTTCCCCACGGAGTGTGGAGCTGGACGTGGTGGAGTGGTGATGGTCCCGCTGGAGACCGCAGACTGCGCACCCGGCAGATGCCCCCAGCTCAGCCCCGTGGCTCCTGTCCTGAGCCTCCGGTGGCACAGGCAGGGGGCAAAAGGGACACGGAGGGGCTGGCAACAGACTAAGCGGGAAAAGCCTCCGCCACCACCTCTCCGTGAGGTGGTGCTGCTCCCGCAGGACCGGCGGCAGGCGGGATGCCGCCTGCCGAGGAACGATAGAGATACGGCGAAGACAACAGAGGGAGTGGAGGGAACGAGGGAGGAGCCGGTGGGGATTCGCTGCTGGAGGGATGGAGTGCGTGAGATGCCCGTGACGGGGAACGTGGGTGCGGAGGCACCCCGTGTGTGCGCGTGTGAGCCACCAGAGGGGGCCCAGCCACCGCCCCGGGGACACGCATCCGCACCGACACCGCACCGGCACCGCACCGGCACCACAATGACACTGCACCTACACCGAACCGGCACCACACGGCACTGCACAAGGAGCAGACACACACCATACAGACACCGTACACTCACTGTACACACACCATACACAAACCATGCACGCCATAAACACACCGTACACACATCATACACACACACTGGACACCATACACACCATACACACCACACACACACCGTACACACCATATACACACTGTACACACACCAAACATACACCATACAGACACCGTACACACACTGTACACACCATACACACACCATACACACCATACACACACCATGCAGACCATACACACCATACACACACTGTACACACCATACACACCATACACACACCATGCAGACCACATACACCATACACCATACACCATACACACCATACACACCATACATACACACCATACACACCATACACACCATACACACACCATACACACCATACACACACCATACACACACCATGCAGACCACACACACCATACACACCATACATACACACCATACACACACACCATACACACACCATACACACACCATGCAGACCACACACACCATACACACACACCATACACACCATACACACACCATACAAACCATGCAGACACAGTACACACACTGTACACACCATACACACACCATGCAGACCATACACACCATACACACACACCATACACACCATACATACCATACACACACCATACACACCATACACACACCATACACACCATACACACCATACACACACTGTACACACCATACGCACACACCATACGCACACCATACACACACCATGCAGACCATACACACCATACACACCATACAAACACACCATGCACACCATACACACACCATACACACACCATACACACCATACACACACCATACACACACCATACACACCATACATACACCATGCAGACCATACACACCACACATACACACCATACACACACCATACAGACGCCATACAGATACCGTACACACACTGTACACACCATACACACACCATACACACCATACACACACCTTACACACATATACACACACTGTACACACCATACACACACCATACACACCATACAGACACCATACATGCACCTTACACACACATACACACATCATACACACAGCATACACACCAGACACAGGTCATACACACACCAGACACACACCATACACACTGTACACCCCATAAACAGATCATACTCTCACCATATATTCACCATACATACAGATGTATCATACCTTAGGGTTTTTCTAACTCCATTGCACACTCCCTGTTCCATGGTCTCACACTGAGTTTTATTGGCATCCCACACCTTGGGATGGCAGTCTTCCCTTGCACTGGGCTGCACCCAGCACCCTGGTCCTGGTGGTCTGTAGTGGTACATGGCTATCTCTGGTGGTTCATGGGAATCCATGGTGACTCATTATGGTGATGCATCCCCCCTTTTTCACTGCACTGAGATCTGAGAAGTTCTTGTTAGACATCAGCCTTGAAAAACAGGCCCTGGGCTCAGCTCTTCTTTAGTTTATCAGAAATACCTCTGGCTCCAGGAACTTCAGCTGTCTTACAGAGCTCATGGGTTTTTTATGAACAGCATTGGCAACTGTTTTTCTTCCCTGAATGGCAGAACATCCTGTTCTCATGTATTCAAAGAAAGTGCAGGCGGAAACTGTGGTAAGGATGAAACATTGTTACAACTAAAGCCCACTCTCTTGCGGCCCTGTAAACAGAGGTCCAAAATTCGACCATTTGAGCTGTCCTGGAACACAGCAGGTTGTGGCCAGCAACCTCCCTCTGAGTGGAGCCTCTCAGAGACAGCAAACTCAGGTCTGCTGTACTTGGAGGACTACTGAATCCTGGGCTGATGCCCTCACTCCCCGAGTCTCAACCCTTCGCCTTTGAGGAGATGCAAAGGCACCCAAAATGAGTCCTTCACTGACCTCTGAAGGGAATTTTTCACAGGTACTTGCACTGTCTTTCTGTCTGTGTGCATGCCCCTGTGCATAGGCTATAGCAAATCTAGGAGAAATGCTTAGATGTTTAGTATCACTCTTAGATGTTTAAGTATCCCAGATCTAAGTAACTTAGGGCTGTAAGTAAGGTTAAGTTGTGAGTTATAAGCTAAGTTAAAGGCTGCTGAAGTGTTGTTCTTTTGCTAAGTTGTTAAGTTTAATTTACATAGGTTAGTTTCTGTTAAGTGTTGTTCTTCTGTTAAATTGTTAAGTTACAAGCTAGGCGGTGTTAAGTGAGTGAGTGCTGCTAAATTTTTAGGCCATATTCCTTTTTATCCTTGCCCTCAGCATCCTTTTGTCATATGCACCTAAACACACAAACACACACGCACACACAGACATACATACACACATGTACACACACACGCATGCACAAACTCAACCCTAGATGGTTCTCAGTTCATTTCTGGTTTGATTGCCTGGATTTTGTCTGTTGCTTTTTTTTTTCTCGTCAATGTGCCTTAACTGTCTAGTAGGTGGTAGAGCGAATCTCACCAATAAACTTTGTCGTACTGCCACTTTATATTAAACCTGTTTTTTGCTGATACCCTTGCCAGTGATTTTTTTAAGTGATTTCACACACTTGTTCGTCACACACATGCTGGTCCTAGCACTGCACCAGATCATGATGAGAACTGAGGGCAGAGCCCTGGGGGGCTCGCACCCCAGAGGTCCCAGTCTTCTTTTCCATGTTCCCCTGGCAAGCATAAACAAGTGCCTGGTCCCCAGAGAAGACAATTTTTTTTCCACCTCCTGACGTGCAGCAGCACAAGGCCATGGGCCTTGCCAAGCTCCTTCACCTCCATGCTGAAAGTGGAGCCAGAAACCTGCCAGCCTCAGGAGGTGGCTGTAAAGAGCATGGCAGGCGTCACAAGTGAGTGCCTGCAGCACGGTCATCACTGCCAGGGACAGGGGAAGTCCAGCAGATGCTCTGTGCCAGGGCACAAACAGCGCTGGGTCATGGGGAAGTCTAGCATGGATGGCCTAGCAGAAAGCAGACCCTTCCTGCTGGAGGCTATGGAAAGAGGGCAGGGATGGAGAAGGCACCACTGAGGACTTACATTTCTACTCAAGAGCAAGTCAGGGTTCTGCTGGGTCTCTGTTGCTGGTGCTCACATTGCCACCCCATCCCAAATGGGAGAGTAACACCTCCAGAAGGTCAGAGAGACTTTGACCAGGTGGGCACAAAGCACCCAGGGACTGGTGAAGATATATGGGGTGAACTTTTCACATATGGGGTTCCCATGCTCCCGCTGTCCAGGGAGCCTGAAGGCCTCCTTGCTTGGATTTGAAGTTGGTGTGCCAGTAATGAAAAAAACAGAGCAAAGACAAATATTTTAAAGGGAAAAATATGGATAAATATGGCAGCCGTGTCACCTCCCTGGTTCAGGACATGGGTTGTCCCTGTGTGTCCCTGGGGAGAACCCCTAGAACCCACATTTCTCTGTGCCTCAGACCCAAGGTGGGACCCTAGGAGTGTCCTTGTAGGGCACCAGGACAGGAATGGTGTCACCCATGAAGCCCTTCAGGTGGGTGCTGCCTGTACCAAGCCAGGGACAGCTCCTAAAGTGCTTTTCCCTCCAACTTCTTTGGGATCCTCAGGCTGATGGGGTCCCAGTCCCATGCCTAGTTAGTTTCTTCCACCATGAACCCACCAGCCATCTATGGGATTTCCTGCAGAGTGTCCCTAGAGCAGGGTATCACCTCAGCATGGCCCTGTGAGTGCCAGTGAAACACTGTGCAGCGGGATCCTTCCTTCTGATACCACAGTGAGGCCAGAGAGATGCAGGATACACCCAGGACACAGGAAGCCTCAGGGTTTCCTGAGACTCTCCCCGTTCCTGCATCTCAATGAAGCAATGTGCCCAGGACCAGTCTGGTGTGTGGATCCTCAGCATGTTCCAGGCCATTTATATGCTGAGGTCAGCACTGGTGGCATGACACTGCCATGGCAAATTCCCCTCCAAAACAAGGGGCCTGGACCATTGACCTCCCCGGCCAACAAGTCCTCAGGCCAACAAGTGCTTGGCACTTTTTTGGCTGGTGTGGCTTCTGCGTGGCCTAGGAATGATCTCCCAGGGTTATTTCTGACTCACAGGACAGGAAACATTTTGGGGTTTAAGCCAAGCTGAATAATATGCTCATTTCCTTGTGCCGACTACAAAGCACCTGCTCAAGGGGATTTATGGAGTGCCAGCCTCTCGCAGTCAGTCTGCGGTTGCCTGCCCAGATGTTTTTATTTTCCTGGTATGGCCAGCAAGTGCCAAGGTCTGTTTTCCTAAACACCCTGTGACCTCCTGGCACATTTCTTTGAGGGGAGCCCAGGCAGAGCCACAGGCTGCAGTGCAGTTATGCTGAGATACCCAGGGTGCTGGAGAGCCAGGGTGGGTGCTGGCACCCCGCCAGGGCTGAGGGTAGCAGGGATACATGTCTGACCCACTGACGCTAAAACCTGGCCTGAAGCAGAGCAGCCACAGCTATGATAAATGACCCGGGAAAGTGCCAAAGGAATGAAGCATGGGCATGAGCAAGGTAGGATGAGACCATGTGAGGGAGGGCAAGAGGGCATGAGAGCCCGAGTGAGCTACAGCATGGGACTGCCCAGGACATAGAGCCCTTGCTGAGGACCTGCAGACACCATCCCACAGCAGGTCCTCATCCATGGCAGGGAACCCACATACCCCTCCAACCAGGGTTGTAGAGCCCCTGTGAAATGCTGTGCCTAACCTCTGGCGTCAGAACACCCCTCCCTTGTGAGAAGAGTCAAGGTGTGGGTGCTGAGCCCATGGAAGACACAAGGCATGCCAGCAAGCCTTGCAGCCCACACTTCTTCACCAGCATCAAGCTTCATCCAGCAGGCAGCCAGTCTGCAGAGTAAGGTGACATCAAGTTTTTCTCACATCCCCTCTATTTTGTCCCCATTTTGGACCAACCATCTCGTTGCTGGTGGGGCTGTACTCCAGCCTCTGTGAGCTATCCCATCTGACTTGCCAGCTGTGGGATGAAGGCTGCCATGAGCCAGCTGTCATTCCCTGGCTAGCCCTTCATCTTCCCTTCCCAGCTCCTCACTGCCTAACTCATCCTCACCCCTCTGCTCACCTCTCCCCAGGGTCTGGTGTGCAGTGAGCATTCATGAGTGGTAATCACTCAAGAGCCAGCATCTACCTGCACCTGTCCTGGTGCCCTGGGTACTCTGGCACTTGAAGCATCCTCAGGGTGCTGGGTAAGGAAAGATGCCCACATCCCAGAGCCGCCTCAGGGTCCACAGCAGCACCTATGCAGTTTGGTCCAGTGATAAATTTGAGTTGTGGATTTTTTGTTTGGTCAGTTGGTTTTTTTGTTTGGGTTTTTCATTTGTGGGGTGGGGTTTTTTTGTTGTTTTCATTTTTGTTTAGAGAGAAAATAAAATACCTTTGGGGAGCAGGAGCCAAACTCCCCGGTGCCTAAAACAGCAATCGCAGCACTTCCTTGGATTTATGGTGTTTGCTTTCACAATGCCAGCCGGGATCCTGTTTGCTTCCTGCTCTGCAGCTGCAGCCCCAGCTGAAGGCTCAGGAGATTCAGGTTTTATAACCCTCCTGGATTCTGCTGACGGCAACTTGTCCAGCATAATTTATTACCCCCTGAGCCTCCTGCAGTGCTGGGGTGGGCTGTTGTCACCTCATCCCAGCACCATGGGTTGGATGCTCTGCCTTCCCCATCCATGGGGTCCCATCCCTGGCACTGGGCATTCCAGTGCTCTGCAGAGGGATTGCTGAGAGAGGAGGCCAGCAGAACTGTACTCTTGGTGGGGTGCAGCACGCAGTCTTTCTCAGACACAGCTACAATCTGTGAGCCAGGCCAGGAAGGAGAGCTGGGTCCTTCCTGCAGAAGCTCACATCCTGAGACATGGATGTGACTTTCTGAGGGATCCTGGGATACTCAGAGGTGGTGAGTGCTCCTCACCAGCATACATGTAGGCAGGCATACATGTGATCCCTTCTGTTGGGCTCTGCCTGTTAAACAAAAGTGACCGAACTTCTAAAGAGGCTCCTTTTCCAGCCCCTTTATCCTTTCTGTGATTCTGCCCCAGGTCTCAGTCATTCTCCAAGATTTGAGACTAAAAATGGCTGCTTTCGTTCAGTCTCTGCAGCAAAACCTCCTCCAGGCTGGCACAGCAGGAGAGGGTGTCAGCTCCTCCTGCCACAGGACCCCTCAAGAACCCAGGCAGAAGCTCTGAAGCACCAAGTCCAATTGCAAGTACTGCTTTCCAAATTATGAGCCCCGTCCTGTACAACCTGGAACAAAATGCTCTGAATCACCCATGGGGATGTATGTGCTGGGACCAGGTGGGTGCCCAGGAATGCAAAAGTGGGAGAAGAAGAGTGCTCAGGAGGGGAAAAGCTGGATCAATAGGCTGCAGGGGATCACCAGCCCCTTTCCTTATGCACAGTGTGACACAGTGTGAACGTTGCTCCACTGCCCTGGTCCCTCTGCAATGTGCCAAGAGGTGTTCTGACACTCCCCTTTCTCTCTGCATTTTACAAACAATGCACTTTGATGAAAAACCCAACAGCCATGAATGGTGTCATGTGGATGCCTTTGAGCCTCTAAGGGAAACTTCCAAGAGAACACCTTGCAAAAATCTTCCATAGGTTTTGTGAAAGCCTCATAGTTTAGGGAGAGCAAAAATGCTTCCCTCCAGAGTGCTCCGCAGCACTTTGTTAATCTTCCTCAGTTTTTCTTTTCCCATTGGCCCGCAGGCCTTGCCCACCTCTGTTGCTCATATATGTCCCCAGTTGGAGGTTTCTCCTTTCGCTATCTCCCCACTGGTTGTGGCATCGCTGATGGATGGTCTGCCCTTATGGCCCCTATAGGTCATTACCCTCTGCCTTGCGCTCCTACCCCTGTGCCCTCAGACCACTGGCTCCTGACCCCCAGACTTAAACCTGGACTCTCCTTTGATCTGGGTCTTTCTGTCCTTGGACCCTTTGGTGTGAGTCTGCAAAATAAACCCTGCTGGAATTCTACACAGGAAACCCTTCTTGCCTTCTTCGCTGAGCTAACTGTGGTGTGTGTGAGTCAGGATTTGAGTGACTGCCCGTGTGCCCACCCGAGCGGCTTCTGGAGAAGAGACGCTTTTCTGGGAGAGGTAGGGTAACCAACGTCCATCTCCATGCTGCTACAGTCTCATAGCTTTAACCCTCTAATCAATGAACCATAATCCTATAGAAATCCTGAGAATGCCTCTCCATGTCCCTGATGGAGCAGGGGCATTGCCCTTTTACGCAGCCAAGAGATGCTGTCACCCCAGGATGAGCACTCTTCTGGAATCCTGTCAAAATCCTGTGGGCCTCTGAGTGAAACCCACCACTTATTTTTTTAACATTTGCTGTTCTTGTTGATGAAATAATGATAGATTATTTCACTGCAGTTACTAGCATGCCAGACTTCTTTTTCCAAACACACAATAGGAATATTAATTAACTGCTCTGATGATGAACACTTTTATCCTCCTTATATAGTAACAACTCTGCACCAAAGGGCAGGTTCCATTTGTCACTGATAGACTCCACCACTCTGGCTTATGGCCCAGCAGTCAGCAGGGGGTGCCCAGCATTTCTCTGATTTGTTATCAGCCTTTCCCAACAGATCCCATACTTGCTGCCACCTAGCCACCCCACCGAGGGACACAGCATCATCTGTGACACTACAACAGGGCTGGGGTAATGCTCTAAGGGGAAGAAGGGACCCAAAGCCAGGGCTTCTCCCTCAGCAGCAAGAGCACAAGCTGCAGGAGATGGATGCAATGGGATGGCAAAGAGGACCAGAGCACAAAAGGGAAGGGACTGTGCCTTCAAATCCAAAGGTAGCGAATGCAGAACGGATAAAGTGGATAAAAGCAAGCATTTTTTTCCTCATTCTGTGCTTAATTAGACTGCCACAGGAAAATGCTCAGGCCAAAATTTAGCAGGATTCAATGAGGGATTTGGCACTTATGGGGATAAGAAAAATATCCAGCTATAATAGTGAATGCCAATACAAATTCTGGAAGGGATATTAAGCCTCACGTGTCAAGGTGTAAATTTACCCCAAACTCTCAGAAAGCAGGGAGCTTAATGCAGGGGTAGATGACCCACATATGCCACCGCTACTGCCTTGCTGCCAGCACAGCCTGGCGCTGGCTGAGCCCCCGGCTGGACCATCCCCAGAGCCCTGTTTCCTGCTGCTGGCAGCACCTCTGACAAGGGCTGCAAATTTCTTTTGGCAAGTCAGCCCTTTGCTGGTAGCTCTCTGGGGCAATGTGGGTCCCAGGGCTCTGACCTCCTCCCTCTTGCACATCCACTCCCTTTTTCAGCTGATAACAGCCTTATCACTTCTACACAGAGGCAGCTCCTCTGGGCGAGGGCCTGTGAGGTCCACAGGCACATCCCTGGGTGATGTGGCATCTTCCCAGATGTCCTTGCTTCCAGCCAAGTCCCTTGTTTACCTCTCAGGTTACTTGTTGCCCAAAAGCACTTTTTTCCTCCTGATTTTATCCTTCCTGTTTCCTGCTTCTTCTGGGGCCAGTCTACAGCCTGTGAAAGAGGATGCTCAGCTCTGGTACCTTGTGGGTGCTCCAGGTGCACAGGCACAGTCCTCTTTCAAGGGCACTGCTCAGATGAGCCCCGGTTCTTTCTGTCCCATTCTGCATCAGTGGCAGTTGCTGTATGTCTGCTCTGGTCACCGCACCAAATCTGTCAGAGCTCAGTAAGTGTTTGGACAATGCTATCAGGCACATCCTGGGATTCTTGGGGTGTCCTGTGCAGGGCCAGGAGGTGGACATGGTGATCCTGATGGGCCCCTTCCAACTCAGCATATTCTATGATTCTATGATTTTAAACCCCCTGCCACCCCCCAGCCCATGCATGGCCATGAACCTGGCACGGCTGAAGCCCAGGCTGGGGTGAAAGTACCATGATGTGTACTCAGGAGCTGGGTGCAGGCACCTCCCTCCCCAAATGAGGATGGTGCCGTTTGCATCCCACACTGTTAGCAGGATGCTTGTGCAGCTCTTTGAGATGGGATGCTTCCAAAACCTTGGCTCGCTCTGAAGAAGCAGTGACGGCTCAGCACAACCAAAGGGGAGCCTGGAGCTCTCCTGGTTAGGAGCCAGGGTCTCCTGTGCTTGCTGCTTACATGCTCACCACGCTGCAGAGGGCAATGCTGCTGGGGACCTTTGGATCTCCCCTCGCTGTGGAGCCTTGCCCCCACAGGGGCTTCCAACTGGAGAAATTTCTGGAGGGCATGAATCAGCTTTTCACAGCTTGTTAAAAATCTTGATCCTACCTCTTGTTTTCATGCCTTTCAAATCAGGAAATGAGTTTTACAACTTTTCCAGTGGGGCACAGCTGGTGGCCAGGGTCGTAAAGCTGAACTTTATAAATATCTCTCATTGGGATCAGGGGAAGAGCATTAAAAAGGCAGAGAGAGACTGAAAGAGAAAGACAAGGGAAAGGAGCAAAGGCAATAGAGAAGCAAAGCGAACAAGTCCAGCTCAACCATCCATGGCCATGCAAGTGCAGAAGATGATGTGTGCTTGGGGCAGGCTTTGCCTGCTTCTTTCCCTCCTCCTCCAGCTGCCGGGCTCCCAGGCCAAATGCTACTTCCAGGCTAAAGGTAAGTGGGGAGGTGAGATGGGACGAACCTGATGGGAAGAGGAGGCCTCAGCTTTCCCAACATGGCAGGGCTCTGCCCTATGCCTGAAAAGTATGGAAGGGACTGTGCTGAACTCAGGAATGGGATCATGGGCCAGTGGTGATTGGAAGGAGCAATCTATAAACCACAGAACAGCTTCCCAGGGCTCTGGCTGAGAAACAGCCTTCTGGGACATGAAGGCTCCTGGCAGGAGCCTTGCTGGGGCCAAGTGTGCAGGACTAGCAGCAAAGGGAGCAGGGTGGGTCATCATCCCTCTGCTATCTCCTCCCAGGGCTGCAGAAATGCCCAGACCCTAGGGGGTGCTGGATTTGTCCTCTCCAGGGAAGCAAGAGCCACTTGCTTCTTGCTCTAGACCAATGGAATAGTGGTGAGAGCCACAAGGCAGGGCCAGGAGAGGATGGGGGGGTACATGACCCATGGCAGATTATAGAGCATTCCATACCTGGACGGTGGATAGACCACGATATATCTTCCATGCCATAAGGTGGGTGAGAGGTCATCATAACACTTCTGCCCCCTTTTGCAGGACAGGGGTGTCAAGGAGGCTTCCACTCGCCCTCAGCACAGGCCCATGTGTTCTTATCACCACTGTTTCCTTTGCAGCTCCCTGTGAGTACGAAGGGAAACAGTTCTCTCTTGGGGAATCATGGCTGAGCACCAACTGCCTGCTCTGCACCTGCCTACACCCCATTGGTGTGGGCTGCTGCGAGACGTGAGTGAGGGGCCGTGCTGGGGTGGGCTGTCTATTCTCACCACAGCACCCCTGCATCCGCAGCGGGGGCTGTCTGGTGGCTGCAAATGCAGCAGATATCAGTCTTGGGAGGGCTGTGGGGCACCAGGTCCTTGGCAACAAGAGGCAGAGGTGGGCAGGACCCCACCAGGGCATTGAGGGTGGTAGGGTGAATTGGGGCAGTTGGAAAAGGTGTCTCAGCACAGCAAGATGCCCAGATGTGCCAGGGGCCCTCTCCCAGCCTGCCTGAGCTGGTCTGGAAGACATCCTGTGCAGGGGGCTGGCAGCAGGAAGCCACCCAGCCTAGTCAGCAGCTCCCCAGCACTAATCAGGGGGTCTGACGGCACCGTGTCCTCTCCCACAGCACTCAGCACCCAATCGACTTCCCTGACTGGTGCGAGGCCCACTACGACTCACAGACCTGCCAGATCTCGGTAGTGCAGAAGGCCAACCCCAGCCTGCCGTGTGTGAAGAGCGTGGAGCACGAGTGGGGCTCGGCCGGCACGCCCGAGCCGCTGGTGAACAAGCTGCTGGGTACGGGGCTGAGCAGATAGAGATTCGGCAGCGCTCCCTCCGTGCCCCTCGGCGCCGCCCTCCCCCCTCCAGAGCACACCGCCCGCATGCTCCAGATCTGCCCCACCCACCCTGTAGAGGCATCACCGCTGGCACCTTCGAGGGAAACCACTATCCACACACCATGGTACCAAGCTCTGCTTCTGCCTTCAGCTTCCTGAATCAGGGTGTTCTCCAACTGTGAGGTATTCTGCACACCGTGGAAAGGCAGATTCTACAGGATCTCCTCCCAGGTGGGCAGAAAACCTTCAGCGATAAAAAAAACCCAAAAAAACCCAGCGCTTCAGGACTAAATCAGCCTGCTCCATGGCAGTCCTGCATTCCAATATCCAGCCCCAAGTAAAGCAGCTCCCTAATCCCACCCAGACCTCTACGCTGCTCAGCAGCTGTGGGGAGCTCGCTGGGGTCACCACGGCACCTCATGCAGCATCCCCACACCCTGTACAGCTCCTTCTCTACTCCCAGAGTGTGAGGGGGGCAACCTGGAACCACTAATGCCCTTGCTCCAAAAGCTCCTGGGGTCCCCGGCACTGTAGGCCAGCCCTCGGCAACACTACAACAGAGCCAGCCCAGGGTGGGTGGCAGAACAGGATGGCCCCAGGGGAGACCCCCATCCCCACTGGAAAGGGAGCAGGGTGGGGAAGGCTCAGGAAGCAGAAGCAATCCAAGTGCCAGGGTGGAGGCAGCCACCCCGGCAGCTGCCCAGCTGGTGCCATGCCTGTGTTGTGCTGAGCCTTGTGTAGATGTTTCTGTTCTCGCAATAAAGATACTGAACAAAGAGGTCTCCAGCCTGTGACTGCAGTAGAAGGTAGGATGTGTCCAGGACCGGGAACAAAGCAGGAATAAGGCTATTGGGAAAGCCGAGTTTTGCACACTCAGATGTTTATTACATTACCATGCAAAGAGGATAGCTCATTGGAATGCTTAGTAAAAATGGGAAGCTGGCTGTTGAGCACGGAGATCTCCATGCCAGCTCTCGGATGCACAGCATGCATTCCTTACAGCCCCCCAGGGATCCAAAGACCAGAAGGATGCCTTCACACCCAGGAGCCCAGGTAGACAAGAGCGCAGGGGTTCAGTTTTGAATCATCATGATTGTACTGACACAGCATGGGCCCGCAACCTGGGGACCAGCACATGCCAGCAGCATGGGGCTGGTCTGCCAGGACCTGCCTCCTCCAGGTGGGGGTGGCTGGGGCACTGGACTGCATGTGTGGGACAACGCTCCAAGAGGCAGGAGATGTACCAGCGCAGGAGAGCAGGCTCTCACCCAGCCCAGGTGGCTACTGTGCTTCACCTGGATGCCAGACCTCCGCTCGTAGGATCTCTGTAAGGGCACAACCTTCATCCAAGGCTGGTATGAAGCTTCACTGGAAGAGCTCCCCCTCTCCCCTGCCTGGCCTGGGCCTTTCCTTCTTGGAAGCCCCATATGGGATAAAGGCACATCAGTGATTTCCTGGGAAGGCAGATTTCTGTTTGCTGAGTGCTGGGACTTGCACCCTCACCCAGGCAGGAAGGGTCCCACTCCAGCTGAGGGCTGCAAGCACAAGACTGCATCAAGCAGCGTTCTTCCACCCATGGTCAGGACAGACATGCCCGATGGCCACCTGGGCATCACAGATGGATCCAAGGGGATATTGGGATATGTACACCACAGCACATTGGTGACAGTCCCGCCTGCCATACCCACTGGTGGCACATGCTTACAGCTCTGCAGGCAAATAACCCCTCCATACTTCAGATGGTGATGGAGTTAGTGCTGGAGAACTGAGATACATAGGAAGCCAGGATGGGGTTGGTGGGAAGAACTTTGATAGGCAAGTCCCAGCTGAAGGTGTCCACTTCCATCTGCTCCACCCCAGTCCAGGTGACAGCCTCCGATTGGCTCCCACGAACCAAGCAAGTCCCCGCTGATTCCCCAGAAGTCACAAACTCAAAGTGCAGCCTCCACTTCAGGGACACTGTGGGCAAGAGGGTGGTCAGCACTTAACACCCACAAGGGCCATGGACAGCAGCTGCCTCAGCACTGTCTGTCCTGGCAAGGGGCCTGGATGCCTGTCCTGGCAAATGACCTCACTCACACAGGCCAGCTCCCTCCCAAGGGATAAATCTCTGCTGAGCAAGGGCAGGGCTGGGGACATCACAGTCCTCCTGCAGAGGCAAGCAGGGGTGGGTCCCTTCTGTGGTGGGTACTAACCGACATTGGTGGTGAATCCTGGGGTTGAGCCGAGAGGGATGGGCAGACTGAAGCTGCTCTGCGCCGTGTGCAGGCAGGACTCCTGATGGCGGGCGTGCACGGTGAAGGAGACAGGCTGCCCCCGCCGGCGCTGGAACTGCTCCTGGATGCTCTCCTCTGTCTGCAGGCTCACTGAGAACTGCAGGGCGATTGGCAGGGTGCTTACTCTCAGAACCTCATACACACCTCATGTAAAGCCTGGGGGCTCCATTTCGCATGTGAACTTAGGACTGAAACACTGTCCCTCTCACTTCCCAAGGCAATCCCAACTGGGTCCTACTAGAAACCCTCACAGCCCAGAGCCACCTCAATCCCTTCTCCCCATCCCTCACCCTAAACCCCTGCCTCTCCCCAGTATTCCCAGAGACAGCAATGACCTGCAGACATGGGATATCTCCTTCTGAGAAGTTGAAGGTCCCAATGACATCCTCTCCAATCTTATACACAGTCTTAAAGATGCAGAACGTCCCCACCTTCCCACGAGTGTTGCTGATGTTATACAGGTCTGTGGAGCAAGAAAAGGGTAAGGGATGTGGCAGGACAAGGCTCTGCTCTGTGTAGTGCTCTGGATTAATGACATGACACCATGCCTTCTGTTTCGGCATGAAGGACAGCCCCTAGAGGTGGTACTCCCTTTGGGAAATTTCTGCAGTGAGCAATGGCAAACCCTACACTGACTGTGATGTGCTGGGCAAAGGGTGTCATGGGCTGAAGCAGACCCTCACCCAAACAGGCCCTGATAGAGCTGCTCTACAGCCATAGTTGGAGATTTTGTCAGTGAGAGATGTATTTTGCAGCTGGACCTGAGATATTTTCCACACCCAGTTTCTTAGGAAAGACAGCAGGTTTAAGCAAGGAATATGACCTACGCAGGCTGCGTCGGGATGTGGCCACCATGAGCAGTTCTGTCGCTAGGTCTGCCAGGCGAGAATCTTTCTTCAAGCCATCCTCCTCCTCCAGAAATGGGTTTGAGGGTGCAACAGCCTCATCCTGTGGGAACTGGTAATCCTTGAGCCCTGGGAAGAAGGTGAGAGTATCAGGAGGGCAGGGTGCAGCCCGGCTTGCCCGTGCAGGGAGGGCAGCGCGCAACCTTACCGTGCAGCACGAGGACACGGAAGGGCACGCGCAGGAGCTTGATGGGGGAGTTGACGCGCTGGCAGCCAATGGTCAGCTTGTACACATACTTCACAGACTGTCCCCGGAAAGAGGGGGGACCATCCACGGGCAGCGTCTCACAGTATGAATCTGCAAGGGGTGCAGAAAATTTGCTTTCCAAGGCCAGAAGAGCCTGCAGCTCTTGTTGTGCGCAGGCTCCCTGCACCAAGTGTTACAACCAGGAGTGCTGAGCTAGGGACAGTGCCTGGTGTTTTCTGCTGTCTCCGCTGTCCTCCAGCGGCTAAGCTCAACCCAGCTCCCCCACACCAGGCACCCTGTTCCTCACATCACATGCACCATCATCCAGATATTGCTTCCAGCACATACAACCACACGCACAAACTCCGTCTCCAAAGAATGTAAAATATGTAAAATCCAGGAATACAACCATGAGAGCTAAACTTACTCATCACGAGTTTGCCTCTGTGCACTCCTTTGCCCAGAGCTCTCACAGCACAGCCTCCTCCAGGCCCTGCCCCATGTGGGTATTGATCAGTACTTCATGCCTCTTCTGCTTTACACAAACCCTCAAACTCAGCAACAAGTTAGTTTCCTCCTGTGTTTTTCTTTGAAGGACTGCAGCTAAATGATCAAGAAACAATTCTGAGATCTTCACAACAACCTGTGGTTTGTCCCCCTTGATAAGCTGATGACTCAGACCGCGAACCCTCTGACTCTGAGGGCTCTGAGATGCTGGGGCCTGGCTTTCACCACATTCAGCCCTCCTAGAGTCCCTTGGCCACCACACAAACCCCAATGCTTCTTGACACAGCGTGAACACTTCTGCAGCTTTCCCAAACCACATGCTGTATAACAAGAAAGACACAAACAGCGAACTGTGGAAAGTCTCCACCTCTCTGGCTTGCCCACCGTAATGCAGATACGCCCTGCCAGAGGAAGGGCAGCATCCTGCTCTGAAACCACAGATCCTTCCCCATGCCCGGCACACACTGAATGTTGAGGCTTAGATTAAAAGTTAGGGTTACATTTTAAATATAACTTCTGGATTTAAAATAACAGGACTGGAAGGAAGAAAAAAGCCTGTGCTAGTGTGTAGTGCTGGCAGGATGTCATGCCTTAAAACACAAGCTTCTCTTTCTGGACCAGGGTGCAGATAAAGCAGAGAACTATCCTAACAGGGGAAAATCAGGTATTTCCAAGGAAAGAAGCAGACCCCTGTAACACCCTTACCAGACTCAACATGAGTGCTCAAAAAGACCTTCATGCCCAGTGAGTATAATCCGAGCAGAGACCACCACAGTCAGAGGAGGACAGTTTGCTACCTGGCACAGGAATGCCAAGACTCAGGAAGTCCCAGCTTCCGTGCATATCCCAGAAGGAAATACATTCCTGGCACCACAGATGCCTTCCTTACCCACCCGCTGTGCCCTCTGGCTGGCCTTCTGGCCTTCATCCAGGCTGCTTCCATTTCCTTCCCTCTCTGTGATCTACCAAATATTTAAAGGTGTTACAAATCCAGAGAGTAGGCAAAACAGACACAGAAATAATTTGAGGACTTGAGAAAAAGCTTAATGGTGACAAATTGAAAGAGCTCAGCCTGTGCCATGTGTCAAAGGACTGGGAGATGAGTCAACTTCAACATATAGGCACCACAACGAGAGTAAGGTATTGGGGAATAAGTTGGTCAGCAAATGAAAACAAGTCCTTTTATCAAGAGACAGTCTGACACAACCTCAGCTGTATGTTGCAGCTCTGGCTGCAGTTTAGTAACACGGTATATTGCTGAAGCAGAATTAAGATTTCTTGGGTTTTCTGGTTTGGTTTTTTATCCCCTTCCCCAACTGCATAGCAAAACCCAAAACTTCTGAAAAACAGGAAATGAAGAATTAAGATACACACCCACACAGCCTTAACTCTCCCTCCGTGGAGCTGGCAGGAGACCCCAGGAATGGCCTGCAAGCGTGCCAGCTGCAGTCTCGTGTGAGAGCAGCAGCACCACAGGCTGATGGGATTGGTGTGAACAGCCCGGCAGTGAACGAGACCAGGGCTGTGATACAGGGATTTCAGTGCTAAAAAAGCAGCACCATGTGCAGCCACATCACATGCGACGCGTCAAACAGGTGCATCACACAGCCAAGGGGAAAGGCTGTACGGTACAGCCAAGGAACCTCAAAGAATAGGAAGAGTTTGTGTCCTTCCAGAGGACCTGCATCCAAGCACAAGGCAAACGCAGGATCCTTGAGCCAGCGCCACCCAGAGGCAGAGAGGACAAACACATCACGACGTCATCGGTAAGGATAGACAATCCCTAGCTTAGCTGGGGGCTGAACAGCTTCTGCCTGTTAAGCCAGTGAACAGTCAATCCCTCAATCCATCCTAGCCACCTGGAACTTGGGCTGTCGTCACTGATCTGTTATTCCAGAAACTGCCCTAAGGTATGCCAGGAAAAGGGACTTCCCAGTGAACAGTCAATCCCTCAATCCATCCTAGCCACCTGGAACTTGGGCTGTCGTCACTGATCTGTTATTCCAGAAACTGCCCTAAGGTATGCCAGGAAAAGGGACTTCCCTCTGCTCCCAAGGAATGGATGCTCCAGCCCCAAACCTGCAAGCAGCAAGGAACACAGGAGAATCCAGGTGAGCCTCAGGCCAGCTAAGATTTCTGCCTCCTCTTCCTTCCTGCTGGCATGGCCAGCTCCTTTACCCAAGATGCTGCTGTAGAAAAACAGATGAATAATCAAATGTCTTCAGACAACAGGCTCTGCAGTTTAGGGGCACAGCCCCAAAATGGTACTGCCCTGCCCCACTAACCACCAAGCCAAGCCGCCTGGTTTCACCAGGTCCGCCTTTCCCTCCAGTCAGACCCCTCCAAAGCCAGAAAGGCAGGACACACCAGCCTCAAAACCAGTATGTCACAACCCCGCTGCTGCTTGGTCTCACTTGCAGCTTTGCTTCCAGCTCAGCAGAGCTCAGTGATCCTGCAGAGCCTGTCCCACCATAGGCACTGTCTCTCCTTGCCCTGTGCTCTGCAGTGTGAGAGGTCCCTGTCAACCATTCCCAGCAGATCCCTGGGACAATAACAAAGCTCTCCATGCACAGCCTGAGAGGCCTAACAGCACTGCTGCTAATCACAGGCCACTGGAATGCAAAGGAGATCTGACATGACCGGAACAGACTGGGTCACACAGCCGAGAGAACAGCGCACACTAAGCTGTTTCCACAGCTGTCTACTCAGACATGGACAGCTTTGACCAGAGAAGATAAGCAGTGCTCACTTTTACAGCAGGAAAACTATAACATCCAGTAGACTATTATCTCCAGGATGGCAACAACCTGAAGAGGAAGCACAAAGCTTTGGAGGATACCGAGGAAGCACAAACCTTTGGAGGACACCAAGAATACTCCAGTACTCTAAATCCCAAGAATACACTAGTATGACTAAAGAAATAAAGGGAAGGAAATACTGGTGTGTGTAGCCATTCCTCCTGCTGCACCCAGGTATTTCAAAAATTTTATGCCTTGCAGTGACACAGTGGACCTGCAGCAAAGGCCACAGGCCAGGGGCAGGACCAAGGGATGCGTTGCAGTACAGAGTCCTAGCGCAGCAGAGAACAGAACTCTGGATGATGCAGCAGCTCCTCAGCACTCACACTCCAACCAAAGCACCCTGCCTTTCATGAGCATCAGGATCTTACGCTTGCAGCTCTCAGGTCTGCAAAGCCAGTTCTGAAAGCAGAGCTCCCCAGAATTGTGCTCTGTGAGCGGGGGAAGAAAAGACAGGACTCACAGGACTTGGACTCCCCAGGATCCAGTCGCAAGTCACAGAAGAGGATCTTTGGTGGGGTGGACAGGATACACTGACCCCGCTCTCCTGGAAGAGAGTAAGAAACACGTGAATGCTGCACAGCCTCATGGTCAAGCTTTATCTCCATGGGGAGGAATAGGGAGAAGAGAGCCGAGGAGGAAGCATCTCTTGCCCTGGTCATATAGTGAGACATTGCCACTGTAGCTGGACAAACAACTGTCGTGTTTCGATCCAAGCTAGCGTCACTGTGATTTCCGTATAACCAAGATCTCACAACATCCATCACCAGGAAAGCAACACAAATTTCCCACTCACTTCTACGCACACTGCATCAAGACACACATTATTATGGTCTGCTTGACTCCTGCTCACTGTGCTCTCACTGTCCCCACCTGGGTGACAGGCAGGAGGGACACTCACCTCTGTTGGGGACAAAGACGGTCTCATTCTCGGCCTGCACATCGTGCTTGCTGCCATCAGAGGGAGGGAGTGCCACCCGGTTCTCGCTGGTGTGAAACTGGCAGTGGATCTGGGCACTGGCCCATGCCAACATCTCACTGAAAGCAAAGAGCAACACTTATATCTCTGCCTTAAACCTGAATTACAGCAGGCAGGAACTGGGAGAAGAGCAACTCTGTCCACCCAGCTCTGTGCAGGACTGCTTGTCTGGAAGGAAGAAAGCCTTGCTCCGCTGTCACTGAAGCCATTCTCACAGTCCCCTTCCAAACAAGCCGTGGGAGTAAGCTCAAGCTGACTCAAAGCCACTTCCACCCCAGCTGCTGACAACAGCTTCACCCAAAGCCTGGCTCTGTGGCCAAGGACTCTTTTTAAGCAGCAAGAATTGCAGACTGAGCCACAACACCATTGGCACAGCACTGACATGGCAAAAGAGAACACATTTGCCCCAGGAAGCTCACAGCAAAGGACAACAGTCAGCGGAGGTCAGCAGCCCCTGTCGCTTTACATGAGGACAAGAGACAAGGTAGCTTGTACAAAACTTCACAGGGATCTTTCAGCAAACGTGCTGAGGTCAAGTGTTTCAAGAACCAGTCCAAAGTCTTACTCATCTGTTCATCTTTCTCATCATCCACAGATTGGGACTAGCCACTCACTGCAGTCTGGGGAGAACACCTCATGCTGCTGCTTGTGGGCCCTGGCAGAGGACCCTCAGACATGAGGAGTTAAATCCCAAGCCAGAGGTGACACACAGCAGCACTCAGGTATTAAGGAAGTGGGCAAATTCTAAAGCAACAAATTCCTACAACCTGGCTTAGCTGCCCCTGCCCACAGCACGGAGGTGCTCCAAGCTCAACACTCCTTGGGGCAGGTAGGCACAGACATGCTCCCTCTGGCCCCACAGCACCATCCCCAACAAGAACATCAGCTGCTGTTTGTGCCAGACCAAAGAAGGATGCTTATGCATCTTTCATTAGGACCTACTTACTTCTCTTTATGCAAGTACTTTGCTGACGGCAACAGGGGAGGCAAAGGCGTAATTTTGACCCCTGTCTGTACAGCCACAGGAATTAATGCAGGGCCATGCATCCAGCACAAAAAACCAGTCCCATGTTTTGGACTCTGCTGTGACATCAGCCATTCCATAGGGCACTTCCCATGGTACTAGTGACACCTTTCAGTTTCCAAATCACTCCTGTTTTTATTTCCATAGCAGTCTATAGTTTAGCCAGTGAATAGTTCCTCTGGTGTCTTCTAACATCATGATTAGTAAGCACCAACACCAGAGCTTTAGGTGGCAGAGGGATTTTTCGTGGCACATGGGTGTCCCTCCACGTGACACCTCAGAGCAGTTAAAGGTCTAGATGAACCAGGGAAAAAGGTGTGCTGTATTTGCATCAGCTGACTAATGATGCACTATTTGATCTTTTGCATGTGTTGGCTGCCCTTACCCAAACACACCTCAGTTATTATACCTAGTTGCTTTGAGCCCTACAGTTGTAATTCTGCATTTTCAAAAGTACCAGCATGGCTTTTCCATCAGGGTGGCCATATGTTTTTTTGTGGTAAGGCATCTGCTGTTTGGAAGCAGAAAACTGCTCTTGCTTGAGGTAATGTTTTTTAATTTTATACAAGCTTAGAGTGATTACAGTACCTTCAAACACCATATATTGAGTATTTTTTTCTTTATTTTTCAGTATTGCCTTACTATATGCCACATTGTTTTCATTGTTTCTAGCCAGATAGCCAAACAAAATTTGCATGTCCCTTCCTGCCAGCAGAGCCGGCTTGTTCAGGTAGTGCTTGTTCAGCAGTGGAGGATCCTGCACTGGTGCTGAGGTCACTTCCCTCCAGTATCACCTTTCCCCACAACTCCTGTAGCCTACATGCAACACGCCCCATGCAGCCCCTGGCTAGAAGAGATTTGTTTCTTGTAATCCACCATCAAATTAATTTCCTGCCTTTCTTTCAATTCTGTTCCTGTGCTCAAAATGCGGCCTCCCTGTCCCTCCACCTGTCAGCCCCAAAACTTTCCAGGCTCTGACAGGTCTATCTGCCTGTTGCAGTCACGGGTGCTTTGATCTAGCTCCTGCCTTTATGCAACCCACAGCTTCGTTTTCCAAACCACCAATCTATTTGCTGTTGCCCCTCGTTTGACTTAGCCACGTCTCATCTGATTGATCACCTCGGGTTTTTCTTATTATTTTAAAAACTTTTCTTTTTCAAGAGATGGTCTTCTACATATCACAACACATCTGAAGTTTTAAATGAAGCTCTCATAACTGCATTGCAAACTCCCCAAACCATGCCACCTGGTAGCCTTCCAGTCCCACATGTTTCAGAAGCAGGCAAAACAGCTCTTGCCATCACACAGGACAAAACTCTGGGAAGCTGGATGCTTATGCGACAGCTGAATTTGAAACCTGAACTCAGCAGTCAAAAGGAAACAGGAAGAAAAGATGGGAAGTTAACAAAGGCAATAATTACAGAAGCCCTCTGCTGCTGAGATTGCAGGTACTGCAAGTGGGCCCATCAATACAATCACATGTGAACATCGTACTGGTGATAAAAACATGCTGAACCTGACAAGGCTGGAAACAGACACTTCCCAGGAAGGACTCAAGATGAGAAAGCACTCTCCACTCCCTAAAGAATCAGACAAGGCCATACAGTCAGCGGACATGAAGGCTTTGGGTGATTACTTGTGACATGGAGTCACCCCCTGTGAGCCAATATGGGAAGCTCCCATCTTCTCATATCTCCTCAGCACTGCTACGGGGAGATGGAGTGCTCAATGGCTGGGCCACAGAAAATGTGGCTGCAGGAGGTGCCCTTTTCACACCCACCCCTTTGTATGCCATCTCTGGAGACAGAGATCAGATCAATCCAGCACTGCCGGACAAAAGAGAGCTCCTTCCACAAATTCAGGAAATAATGACGTTGCCTGGATATTACTCTGCAGGACTGTCACCCTGGCGTGACCAGATATCCCACTTTGACAGCCAGTTTGGCTTCATTTTCTGCCAGTCACTGTCACTGAGAGCTCACCTGACGGACAGAGAATCTCCAACTGCATACTTCTTTCCTTGTCTACTTCTTGGGGGCACAAACCCAGCATAATTACCTCAGCTTCGCCCCCAAAACTGAGATGGAGCAAGGCCTCCTTAAGGGAGTGCCTCAAGTAGGAAAGTCACAAGGAGCTGAGCTGGCACCATTGCCCCACAAAGCAGACGTGACTAGTACTCCAGAGAGGGGAGAGAGGGGGGGCCACTCCCCCTGGAGGGACCCAGGCAGCTCCAACACTTGGAGGCTCCGTGCATGGACAGGCACAGGCTCCTGTACCTGCTGGCAGAGGTCGACGAGGCTGATAATGGGTTGGTGAAGGTGATCACACACTCCAGCACCTCCCCTGCCAGGAACACAGGCCCACGGCCTAGCTTGGCCAACACTTCGATCATGGCTTGGACAATCCTGCTGCACACCTGCCAAAAAACACCGACAGCGGGCACGTTAGCAGAGAATCATGGATTCAAGGACTCACTGAACGGTTTGGGGTTGAAGAGTCCTTAAAGACCATCTTGTTCCAATTCTACTGCCACAGACAGGGACACCTCCCACCAGACCAGATTGCTCAGGACCCCATTCAGCCTGGCACTGAACATTTCCAAGGATAAAACAACCGCAACCTGTGCCAGTGCCTCACCACCCTCACAGTGAAGAATTTCTTCTTAATATTTAATCTAAACGTAGGCTCTTTCAGTTTAAAGCCACCCCCTTGTGCTGTCACGGAGACACGGAGAGAGGGCTGGGCAACATAAGCGAGGGGAATGGGGACACCGATACATGCATATACAGGAGGTGTGGGGGGAAACACACACAACCCCGTCCTTACAAACCCATACATCTTCCTCCCAGGTCCACACAGGTAAGGAGGGTCAGGACACACCGCGACGGTGAGAAAGGACAGCCCTGACATCCTCAGCCCTGCGGTCCCTAACGCAGACACGCACACGGATAGCTCCACCCGAGGGATCAGGAACACAGGGCCGCAAACTTTCCGCAGCTCCCGCCTCGGGCCCACTCACCACCCGCACAGGCCGCGCTCGCCGTCCGGCACCACTACAGGCCCGGCTCCCTCAGCCGCTCGGCGAGGATCGGCAACGCTCGGGCAGAGTTCGGCCAGCCTCGGGCAGCGCTCGGGAACGCTCGGCAACACTCGGGTTACGCTCGGCAACACTCGGGTTACGCTCGGCAACACTCGGGTTACGCTCGGCAACACTCGGGCTACACTCGGCAACACTCGGGCTACACTCGGCAACACTCGGGCTACACTCGGCAACACTCGGGAAGAATTCGGGCAACCGCGGTCGGCTCACGGGCAGCTCCCAGGAGTTATCGGGCAGCCCTCGGCAACTCTCGCACACTCCTCAGCAGCGCTCGCTCAGCGCTCGGCTACTCTCGGAATCTGCTCGGTCGCGCTCGGCCGGGCGCCCCCGGGGACTGGCGGCGGGGCGGATCCGTGTTTCCGCCGTGCCCCGGGGGTGCGGGCGGGGCGGGGCGGGGCGGGGCGGTGAAGAAGAGGGCGCGCGCGGGGCGGGGGGCGGTGATGGCGGCGGAGGCGGCGGCGGCGGCGGGGCCGCTGATGCGGCGCTACGAGGGGGCAGCGCAGGGCCGCGGCGTGGCGGCGGACGGCTGGCGCGTCTGCCTGGCACACAGCTTCGAGGAGCTGCGGCAGCCCTACGGCGCCGGGGACGTGCCGCTCCGCGATGTCCTGCGGCACATCGGCCTCGCCTTGCGGTACGGCAGGGGATGGAGGGGGCCGGGAGCGCACCGGGACGAGGGAAGGCGTCCCGCGGGGCACACAGCTTTGCGCTGGAGCCGCTCGGTGCCGCGGGGAACTCGCCCCGGAGAGGCACCGGCGGTGTCCCGGCGTACGGAGGGCAGAGTCCGGTGGATCACGGAAGGCCCCAGGCTGGCGGGAGCCGCCCTCCTGCCGCCCGGAGCCGCCGGCAGTCGCCAGCCTTTCTGGCGCCGGCAACGAGAGCAGTTGGTGCTAAAGGGGCAGCTCCCGGCGCTTGGGCTCCTCAAAACGGGGCAGCTGGGAGGACTGGGGGCATCGCTTGGCGATGGGGACCCGCGTCTCCCGCCCCTCGGGTTCGTCGCTGCCGAATCCTTCCCGGCATCGTCCCCAGTGCTGGCAGCTGGAGGTTAAGCTGAGGCCAGCTGGGAGGGGTTTGGAACGCTGTGTGCTGTGGCAGGTGTGGGAACGGGGCACCTTTCCCGGCTTTGCGTTGGGGTGATCTGGAAGTAACGACGGAGAGCACGCGTGGAAAGCAAGAGTGTTTTTTAACCTTTAACGCTGGAGTCCGTGTGCTGGCAAGTGTTTGTGGACCCGTCAGGCTGAACGCTGGGACCAGCGACGGCATTGCTTATTTCCTTGTGTTGGATTTATGTCTCCTGCCTCCATTTTCTGCTGGTGTCCTTGGAGGCAGCCGCTTGCCAAGCTGGTTCCTGCAAAGCTGGATGAAAGGGCAGATTATGGGTTGCTTCGGGGTGCATGGCATGCTGGTCTGACATGAGACACCCCAGTGCGAGCCTGGGCATCGGGGAAGGGTGAGCGTGGGTCATGCACCGGAGATAAATAAAGGCTGCTGGAAAAGCTGCTGTGGCAAGTTGGGATGAGCTGAGTATGTGGGAAAGCATGAAGTTCTGGTGGGGTGAGCAGGGAGGAGAAGCGATCACGGCCTTGTTCTCACTGGAGTCTGGAAGTGCCTTGCATCAGTCCTGGGGAAAGGTCTTTGAAAGCGAGAAGCTTGAAGTTGAACTACTGTCTCTTCTTCAAGTTTAGGAGGTAATTTGGTTGTTATCTCAAAATACTTTTGCAATGGCAAGAGCTTCCTTGCAAGGAGATTCCAGCTTCAAGAGCAGAAAAGACAAAGTGCTAGGGTGATGAGAAATACCTGTGTGGGTTTGAAAATACCTCTGTGGGTTTGATTTAAAACCCAAGGCCAACATTGTTGGCTGGAAGGGCAGCCCATTCTGGAATGCAAGAATACACGGGAGACGGCGTGCTCCAGGCATTGGTGGGCGCCTCAGCATCTGCCTGGTTGGGGCAGCCAGCTCCTGGAAACCTGGGTGCTGGTGCTGCAAGAGGAGCCTGGAGCTCAGTTCTGTGTCGTGGTGCAGGGGTAGGTGAAGCCCTGCAGATTGGCCTGCCCTTTCCTGAATGACCCATGGTGAGTGGCCCCTATGCCACCTTGGCATGGCTTGGTGCATCAAGTGCAAGGTCACCTGGTCCCAGTTGCCACTGGGAGTGCCTTGGGGTCACTGCACGTCTTTGGCTCAGGAGGTCCAGGGCCAGCAGAGGAGCCATCACATCCTGGGTTGGCTTTGCATTGAATTAAACATGATGATAGGTGCCCTCGTCAGCCCTAGATGCAGATATTGGCTGGGGGTGTTAACAGTTCTGGGGCAGGTTTTTTTGTTAATCAGGGCTCATTGGGGTAACTGTGGAGCACATGCATATCTGGAAAGAACGGGTTGTGCAGAGGACTCAGCTGGGGCTGGTGAGGCAGGAGAAGAGGTGCAGGTAGCTTTCTGCAGAGGTGGCTCGTGTGTCTTGAGAGGGGTCACAGCATGAATCCAGATCAGCTGGGTGATGTTCAGACAGGTTTTAATTCCACTGCCAATTTGAAGGGGAAGAAATGCCCTCCAGCCCTGGCAGGACTTTTGGTGCTCAGAACACAAAATCTCTCTCCTGGTTATCCTTCAGCCCTGGCAGTGCTGTTAATAGCCAGCAATTGAGCATCCGGGTTTCTCTTCTTGGCCTGCATGATTTTGGGGGAAACTGGCAGAAGAGTTGGCTATTGAGATGTTAAAATGACTTTGGCAGAAAATCCCAAACTTTTTCTACTGTGTTCTCCTGTAAAAACTGCTTCCTGAAATCCGTCTCCCGCCTCCTCTCCAAGGAGTTGGGATGCCCCACTAGGCTGTGCTGCAGCCACTCTGCCTGGGCACCTTATTTCCTGTTGCCAGAAGCCTGCTGGGAAAGCAGCTGAGTTGGTTCCCTGATGCTGCGTTGAAAAAGAATAATCATTATTTCGTTGAGAGAGAGCACTGCCAAAACCTTGCCTTGGCAGAGTAAAGCCGGGGCTATCTTAGCTGGAGAAGAGCAGCTGCAGCAGATATAGCTGGAAGATAATGGCAGGCCCTGGTTCAGGGCAGTCACACAGGACAGGCTGGTTCTCATCATGCCCTGAACTTCTGTGAGCAAAATATCCATAGACAGTGAAACACAAAGCTGGGTCTGTAGGAGTGGAGAGCAGGCTGCAGTTAGGTCCTGTGAGGATGCAACCCAGAAAATCTCACCCTGAGAGGGATTTGAGGACCTTAGATGGTGCTGAATAAAGGTGAATGCCCAGTGAGCAGCCAAAAAGTCAAGTGTGAGTTGTTTCTGTTTGGAAGCATAGTAGTAGAGGTGTCATGGAAGAGCGTCTCCCCCTTGCACCTGGGTATACATGTCCCAGGGGATTATTGTTCATTGCCCATCATTGCCTGCACTCTGCATGCTGTGAAACCGAGAGCAGGATAGGCTGTGTGCTCCTGGTTGGGGTGGTTTTCTGCTCGACAGTATGGCATGGGTGTCTGTAGGTAGCTTAGAGACATTGCCCACCGTGGGGTTCCTGTGCCCCCACTGCCCACATGGCGCCCAGGGCCACAGAACTGCCAGCTGGGTCTTGCCTGATTACTGGGCAAGGTTCAGCAGTGTCTGGTCTGGTAGCTGATTTCCGTGTGCTAATTGTCTCTGTATAGAAGGCTTAACTTGGGGCAGTTAATTAGCCAAAGCCAGTACTTTACAAGCACTGACTTGGAGCCCAGCCCTGCTCCTCTTGCCTGGAGTGGTGCTGGCACACCCAGCTGCAGGTGTGCCCCTGTTTGGGTGTCTTGATTCCCAGACCTTTGGGTGAGAAATTATCAGATGGGCAGTGCCGGTCTGCGCAGCTGGTGTGTGGGCAGAGGCAAATCCCCAGGATCCGGCTGCAGACAGTAACCATCACCACTTCCAGAGCAAGGCTGCCCTGTGCCCTCTGCCTCTGATGATGTGTCACAGGGATGTGGTAGTGTATGACAGTGGGGACATGGAGGTAGAAGAGCAAGGCAGTGTGTCTCCTCTGGGTTTGCACCTCTGCTTGCAGGCCTTCCTTAGCAGGACATTGTGTACTAGGCATGGAGGTGGTCCTTGTGTGCATTCCCACTGGTCTATGAACATCTGGAAAAACTTCTTGTGCTGCCTGAGCTGGGAGTCCTGCCCTTGAATTAACCTTGCAGTCAGTCCTGAGCTGCCTGAACTCTGCCTGCTTGTGCTTGCTGACCAATGCATGCTCCAGATGGGTCATAGAGCCTTATCACCCCTTGTGTCATGGACATGAGGACACAGCTGGGTCTTGTGCATCTTGTTGTACATCTCTACAAGGAGGGAAACCTCAACCTGTGCTCGTCCTGCCCGGTGACACTGAAGGGATGGTGTTGCCTGATCCTGACTTCTTCAATACTTCTCTTTCCTGTGTAGATACTTCAGATGGTGGTTCAAGAAGACCCTCATAGAGAAGAAATCTGCCTTCATTGACCTCTTGTGTGCTGTTCCTCTGCAGCAGATCTATGGTCAGCCTCCACTTTGGGCACTGGGGTGGGCAGGGATTCACATGGTGTTATCACGAATGGAACGAGTGAGTCAAGGAGCTTTTGTAATGTGGGTGATGCCAGTGGCTCTCCCCTGCAGAGACGCGTGGGGAGAGTTCTTGAGCGAGGTGCCACCAGGGGGAGGAATGGGGGCACTAACTATTGGTGTCTTTGCCAGGGTGTCCGCTGGGCGGGATCGGAGGAGGCACCATCACCCGTGGCTGGCGGGGAGAGTTCTGCCGCTGGCAGCTGAACCCTGGCCTTTACCACTACGAAACAGTCATCGCCAATCAGGTAGGGTCTTCGAGGGGGGTGAGTGTCGCTGCAGCAGCCTGGGCGGTCAGGACATCTGCCACAGGGCTCGTTTCATCCCCTGCACGTGCTCCTCTCCTCCACAGTTCACGGTGTGCCTGCGGTGCAAGGGGCAGACGATTTACCAGCAGGTCCTGTCCGTGGAGAGACCCAGCAGCCTGCAGGGCTGGAACTGGGGCTACTGCGGCCGCTACGCCTTTTACCACGCCCTGTACCCCCGTGCCTGGCTGGTCTACGAGCTGCCGGGGCAGAGCGTGGTGCTCACTTGCCGCCAGGTCTCTCCTGTCATCCCCCATGACTATAAGGTAAGGCAGCGACGGCTGAGGGCGGCGAGGGCAGAGCTCTCGCTAGCCGGGTTTCCCCGCCTTTCCCCGTGCGTGCCCTCAGCAGCGGTCCCAGGCGGGGGAAGCCCCGCGGCCCTGCGGGAGCTCGGGATTGCGGCAAGGGATGGCTCAGCGCTGCCCGTGCTGGTGCCAGCCCCGGGCAAGGGCGGCAGCTGTGCTGCTGACACGTCTGACCTTCCTCTTACCCCAGCGCAGCACGTGAGCCTGTATCAACCTGCCGAGCCGATGAGTGATGAGACACCTAGCTGAGCCCTAAATGCCGCTTTCCGCCTCTCTGCTGCCCGATGTGGCGTTTGCCGGCCCAGGGCTTCTCTTTTCAATTTTGTCTCGCCTGCGTCCCAAATTCCTCTGCTCCTGCTGCTGCTCCTCAGCTTGGCAGCAGACTCCAAGACCAAGTTATTAGTCCCGGTGCTCTTTCTCCCGCTGCATCCTGCGTGGCGTCCCCAGCAGCGGGGGATACGATGCTGCGGCAGCTGCCTGTGGAGCAGCAGCCCTGTAGACAGCATTCTGTGTCTCTGCCAGGACTCCAGCTTGCCAGTGGGAGTGTTCATCTGGGAGGTGGAGAACAGGAGGGATGAGGACGTGCAGGTGTCCATCATGTTCAGCCTGCAGAACGGCACGGGAGCGAAGGAGGACGGGAGCGGTGGGCACTGGAACGAGCCCTTCACCTTCCAGAAGGATGGCGAGCGGGTTGCTGGAGTCCTGCTGCACCACTGCCCGGCCGTGAACCCCTTCACCCTAGCCATCTCTGCCCGGGAGAAGGTAAAGGGCTGTCCCTGCTGCTGTGGCTCCTGCTGGGGAGGTTGTGCAGCCCTGCTGGATGTGGGGGAGTTGCTTGCAGGCAGCGGCTAAAGGATGGGTGTGCAATGGCTTGGGGTTGGCAGCGGTTCTCAGCGCTTGCCTGATGCCAGGAGTGGGGACATGACCTCCCTGAGGGCACCCTCTCTGCGGATGGTGTCAGGAGAGCAACAAGATTGGAGTTAGAGTTGCTGGGCAGCACGTGGGAAGTGGGTGTGATGTCCTGGTGGCAGGTGGTGGGGAGCATTAATTTTCTCCTAGGCAGCAGCCCCTGATGATGCTCTTCCCTTCCCCAGGCTGGCACAGGAGTCACTCATGTCACGGCATTCAACCCCACGGGATTGGGTAGAGAGGTGTGGCAGGACCTCCTGCGGGATGGCAGGCTGGATTCACCCACCGGTGAGTCCCTCCATCCTCCGTGGGACGGGTGGAGGAGGAGCAGGAGGAATGGGCGGCTGTGTGGGTTCTGGGCACCCAAGGCAGGGCAGAGTTCTTTCCTCCAGCCTCTGTGGCTGTTAAAAATCTCTCCGAGATGCTGTGGCTTGTTCCCAAATTTTGGCTGTATGCAAACTGCCCTTTCCTTATCCTTCCTGCGGTTCTTCAAAAGCTGTTCGTACCGTGTCCAGACTTTTCCTGGCTATTGTTTTACATGTGCTAGTATCTCATTAGTCTCTGTGTGGTTGCGTACTTCTGCTAGGGAGCCATTGTGCTGCCCAGCCACATTCTCTCAGTTCCTCTGTCCAGATATATGAGCTGTGTCCTGTCAGATTTGTTCCCGGCCAGCATTTAACAGTGCTTGAGGAGGTTTAGTGCTGCCATCACTTGCTGTCCTCTTCCAACTGTAACAGTTCTCTCAATGTCTCTGGTGTTCCTTTGATGATTCTGCATCCATGCTCAGGTCTCTGCTCACTCCCTTGGGAGGAGCCTTGAAGCAGGTGGCATCTCCAGCCTTTGCTCACCTCCTATTGCCATTGAAGGTGACTATTTCCCTAATGTCTCTCAGTTTTTAAACAAGGATGATGCTGACAAACTAGTGATGCTGGGTCTTTGCAAGATTTCTTGAGGCTTAATTTGTGTAAATGAAATGTTTACTACGTAATTTTTTTCCAGAAAAATAAGCTTCCTGCCTAGATGCAATCAGAGCTCTTCAGGCTATTGGGATGTGGTTTTCCTTCATGCATGCCGGACATTATTATAGTCAGGATCTGTGCTTAGGTTGCTCTAATGAGTTTACCTTTTACACATGTCAGAACCAGCATATAATTATCCAGCCACCTCAGGGCTTTTCTTAAATACCATCGTGACACAAGCACCCTGCAAAAAGCTGGAAACAATGACTGTCCCTAGAAAGTCACAGTGTCTCTGAGTGCAATGCAGATACAGTCATGGGATACTCTGTAGCTTCCATTCATGCCTGGTGGCTTTTCCTGCCTGATTTGTTCCTGTTCTTGGATGACTGAATCCTTTTAACCACTACTCCCATGGCAGGTATTTTTTTTCTGAGGCCACATCGTCCCTTAAAGCCCTGGGCTGTACCTTCCAGGCTGTAAAGGGACTTTGGTGTGCCCACTCTTATCTCCCTCAAGGTGTGTGTGAACTTCAGTTACCTTCCCTTTGTCTTCCTTGGTTGCTTAAGAATATCTTAATTTTTCCTGACAGGTAAAAGCAGGCCAACAGAGAAGGGGGAGGTGACAGCAGCAGCAGTGTGTGCCAGCTGCAGGGTGCCTGCCCATGGGCACAAGACATTGGAGCTGGCGCTGGCTTGGGACATGCCCTGTGTTCACTTTGGCTCCAAGGAGAAGCTGCACCTCAGGTGGGTGGGCTGTCTCCAGTGGTGTTTGTCTCATGCCCCCAAAGCCCCCTTTTCCCTACTTCCAGACTTGTGTACCATGTGGGGACCTTTTGGCACCCACTGCTCGTGCCTGTGGCCCTGCCAGCTCAGGGAGGGGACCCTTTGTCCAGCCCCTGCTCCTCAATGCCCCTGCAGTAGCAGCCGAGATCTGCTGTTCACTGTAGTCCAGTACGCCTCTGTGGTGTCCGTGTGGGTTTCCCAGGTGGAGCCCACGGGATCCTCACCAAACCCTCACTTGGCAGGCGGTACACCCGGTTTTTTGGCAGCGAAGGCAATGCCGGTCCTTCCCTGTCCCATTATGCCCTGACACACTACAAGGAGTGGGAGAGGAAGATCGAAGCATGGCAGAATCCCATCCTGGAGAACAGGTAGGGCAGATGTGAGCACCTTCCCAGTGGCTTCCTGGGGTTGGCTGCTGCAGGAACATCACCAGCTCAGCCTCTGAGGGTGAGCTTCCCTCTTTCCCGCAGCCAGCTGCCTTCCTGGTACAAGTCGGCCCTCTTCAATGAGCTCTACTTCATGACGGATGGGGGGACCATCTGGATGGAGGTGCCCCCTGATTGCTGTGCCGAGGACCTGCAGGGGCCGGCGGGGGCAGGATTCTCCCACCTCCTCCCTGTCCTGCGGGAGTACGGAAGGTTTGCTTATTTGGAAGGTAACTCGCAAGGATGTGAGGGACTCTCCCAACTCAACCCCTCCCATTACTGTTGCCCGAGTTTTTAGCCTAGTGTGGGGATGTTTTTCACACTCCAGTTGTAGGGAGCAGTGCTATTCCCAGGAAAACCCCTTGTAGCCCTGAAGGATTTGGCATGAAGTGTTCCCCAGATCCTTGGTGCTCTATGTAGAGAATGAAACCCTCTTGGAAGGGGAGCCCCTGCCTGTGCTGGGAAGGTTCCCCCTGTCCTGGGCCACGTGGAGGGAGGACCTTTCCCCCCTTTTCCCATCCCCATGGCAGTCTCCTTGCCCTCACCATCTGCCCCATCCTGCCAGGCCAGGAGTACCGGATGTACAACACGTACGATGTCCATTTCTACGCCTCCTTTGCTCTCATCATGCTGTGGCCCAAGCTGCAGATCAGCCTGCAGTATGACATTGGTGAGTGTCCCCAGAGGGTTCTGCTTTGGTGCCTGCTCAGGGCTTCACCTTGGGAAGAGACGGAGGCTTTGAGACAGCTGCGGCTGTAGGGATGTGTGCTGTGGAGCCAGCATCCCCCTCCAGCTGCTCTGCTGTGCCCAGGACTTGCAGCCCTGGCATGTTGCTGCCTCAGCACCTCTGTGCCCAGCACTGGAGGTGTCTTCTTGCCATGCTCAGGGTGCACAGCTGGCTCTGCTTGCCCTGGGAGAGCCCCATGTCTTCCCATCTCTGTCCTTGCCCCTTTCAGAGCAGATACATGGAGCTGTTGGTAGACTCCCAGTGCTCTGGCTGGGTTTGATGGCTGCTTGGTGATGGTGTTGGTAGGGGTGTGGAGCCCTTTGCTGGGCTCTGGTAGGACTGAGCCCATTGGATTCCCTTCCTAGCCCTCCTTTAAGGGGGTAGTGACAGTTGCAAGTCCCCTGCTGAGTGGGGGATGGAGAGCAGCCTGTCCTCTAGCCCTTTGTAGACAGCTGTGATCTTTGAGCTCCAAAGGACTGCTTAGTGTGCTGGTATTGGTGGTTCTGCCTGTGTTTATGCTTGGACTTTTCCTGCAGCAGTTTCTGCTGCCCTTCTTACATGTCCTGTTTTGTCCTCTGCAGCCGTCACTGTGGTGAACGAGGATGTCCAGCCCCGGCAGTACCTGATGTGTGGTCAGACAGCCCAGGTGAAGATGAAGAATGTGGTGCCACATGATATCGGGGACCCAGGTGAGGGGTCTCTTGGGCCTGTGGAGGAGCAGAGGGGATGCCAAACTGTGGGAAATTAGTATTGTGTATGAAATACCCTGTCTGTTATTGTCAAGCTTTGGAACTGGCTGCCTGGGAAGTGGTGGTGCCACCATCCCTGGTGTATTTCAAAGAAGTGTAGATGTGGCACTTAGGGAGGTGGTTCAGTGGTGGACTTAGCAGTGCTGAGAGGTCTTTTCCAACTTCAATGATTCTGTGATTCTATATTTTCTGGGAATGGAAAGCTGGATGGTGTGGGGTGGTGATGAAGACCGTGCTGCATGGAGCTTTGACAAGGGAGACGGAGGGAAGTAGCAGGAAGGCTGTTCTCACTAGAGATGGCACAGGGTACAACACATTATTTCAGTGCTGTTTGATCACAGCATCCTTGGGTCCTTGCTCCTGTGTAGGAGGAGGGATGTTTGTTGCTTGCTGCGCTGCTGCATCTGCTCTGTCCTGGTGTAGGTGATGAGCCATGGCAGCGTGTCAATGCCTACCTGATGCACGACACTGCTGACTGGAAGGACCTCAACCTGAAGTTTGTGCTGCAGGTGTACCGTGACTACTACCTGACACGTGACTCCCTGTACCTGCAGGACATGTGGCCAGTGTGCCAGGTACTGGGAGATCAGACCATGGAGCATCACCCTTTCCCACTTCCCTCAGGAGCCAAGCAGCTTCCTGAGAGGATGGATGCTCCAGAGCAGAGTGTGAGGAGCTTCCAGGATGTGAGGACTGCGTGACCATCTCCTGCCTCTCCCACAGGCTGTGATGGAGTCGGAGCTGAAGTTTGACACAGATAATGATGGGCTCATTGAAAACGGTGGCTTTGCTGACCAGACGTATGACGCATGGGTGGTGCATGGAGCCAGGTGAGCAACAGAGACAGGTGGGGGTTGGAGATGGGCGCTGTGGGGTATGAACATAGCTGAGAGCTGGGCCCTTGTATCCCATTTGTCATAGAGCTCTTGAGGTGTCCCACATTCCTGATGGTTCTCTTGTTTGGCTCTGGCAGTGCCTACTGCGGTGGACTGTGGCTGGCTGCCGTCTGCATGATGTGCAAGATGGCAGAAGTGCTAGGGGATACTGAGATCCGGCAGAAATACCTGGACATCCTGAGCAAGGGCAAGGAGGCGTTTGAGAGGATGCTCTGGAATGGTGGGTGCTCAGCAGTAGTGAGCCACACTCAGCTGGCCGTGTGTCCCTTGGAATGGAGTGGCTCCTCCTTGGATCATGGAGCCTTGTGGGGAATGGGGGAAGGAAGGGGTGATACTCTCCCTGCAAGCTGGGGAGAAGGAAGGGAGACGCTGCCACTCTAAATGGAGGGGAAGAAGCAGGTGTCTAGGAGGGAACAGGTGTAGGAAAGGAAGAAGAGTCTTGTGGAAAAAGCAGCTGTGCCCCTGCCACACAGGGAGGTGTGCAGGGACAACTGACATGAGCCAGTATCCTAATCTACCGATTTTAAACCGCTTCTTGCTTTTTCCAGGAAAATACTACAACTATGATAGCAGTGGAAGTGGCACATCCAGCAGCATCATGTCAGACCAGTGTGCTGGGCAGTGGTTTCTCGGAGCTTGTGGTCTGGACCAAGGGGAGTTTGAGGTAAGAGAAAGGGCTGCCTGGTGTGGTTGGGGTGAGATGGGATCTGTGGCAGGAGGGAAGCAGCAGCAGGGCTCGTATGTATTGGGGGTTACTCTTTAGGGCTGGTGTGGGGGGAGCTGCCTGCTCTCTCACTCTGCGCACCCTAGTGGAGGCTGTTGTATGGATACAATGGAACCCATCCTAAACCAAAACCCTCCCACAGAGCAGCCATGCAGTAGAGATGTGTAACTGCAGATAGCTTTAGCTCCAGTGGGGTTTGCTGTGGGCAAGGTGCTATTTTTTTAAAAACAGTAGAAAAAAGTGTATGAAGCTTCCCACGTTATTTGCTGCCCTAAAAACTCCAAAATTAATACTGGAGGGAGCTATGACTTATTCCAAGTCTTAAAGTCTGTGTCTCTTCAGTTGCAACAAAAGAATTGGCTGCAGACTCCTCATATCTGGTGGGATGGTCAGAGCGGCTGCTGATGTTGCAATACCTTAAAGAGGGAGGGGCAGTGGAGGACCATTGGGTTATCTGTACTCTGTGGGCTGTTGTCACAGCAAAGCTTTCTGGTGGACGTGGGCAGGCACAGGGCTCTCGTGAGTGGAGGGAGGAGTGACTTTATCTGTGGGAGGGTCACAAACCACTTCACTGTCTGTTGGCAAATCAGAGAGGAGCTTCGGGTGACTTTACCTGGTCATCCCTGTTGTGTTTAACCCAGAGTGGGGTCGGGGCTGTGCCTGTGGCTCCAGGCAGGATCTGGGCCAGCCCTCCTGCAGTAATACTCTTTTGGGGAGGAAACAGCAGGTGTCCAGAGTCTGGCCTGCTTTTCCCCAGCCTCAGACTCCCCCTGCTGAAGGTGGCACTTCTCCCTGCTCTCTGGAGAGCTCTGAGCTGGCTGGATGTGGGACTGGTGAATTCCTGTCCTCTGTTACTATGACATTTCATGGAGTTTTCCATGTATTTTGATCCGTTGCCTGGCTGGCATCACTCCTGTCCGTAACCTCATTAACGTGGCCTCGCTGCATGCACAAGTCAGCAGTGAGCAGCCTGGGATCCAGTCCTGAAGAAAGCGTGCCCAAAAGCTTCTGACAGAGAAGGGCACACCACCCCTTCACTGATTCCCACAGCATCCCCTGGGCTCATCTGCAGAGCCACACAGGGGAAGAACATCTGCAGGGATGCTTGGCTTGAGCCAAGAAGAGCGGAAGGATTTGCTGCTTTTGCTTTGAGTCCGCCAAAGCTCTCTGCTTGGACTGCCCAGCAATCCCAGCCTCAGTTTCCCCTGGCTCTGGCATACCCAGACTGAGAATTAAGTACCTGGCATGTCCCTGGGCTGTGCTGATGAGCCTCCTGGCTCTTGTCTCTCTGACAATTGTAAAGCAGATGAGGATGATGTGGTTGGCCAGGCCCCCAAAGCAAATCCCCAAGCGATGGGGAAGGGACTTGGCCAGTGACTGTGGGTGAGAAGGTGTTTTTGGAGATCGACTAGTTGGATGAGCTGTCAGCATCCTCTTGAGGAATGTGGAATGTGGTTCAGCACCTCTCTGTTAAGTACTTTGGGGGCTTTTTATCCTTTTGGGGGAAGAGACATTTCACTTCATCCTGTTATTTTTCTGAGGTGGAAATTTGTTATTATTGACCCAGTGAGCAGTATTGCACTTTTCCTCATGGAAAATTTAATCCCGCTCCAGACCCAGCCTGAGGGGTACACGAGCACCAAGCCCATCTCTGTCCGCCCAGGTTTTCCCCAAGAGTCACATTCTGAGCGCGCTCAAGACCATCTTTGAGAACAACGTGCTGGGCTTTGCGGGCGGCACCATGGGGGCAGTGAACGGCATGAGACCTGACGGCGTGCCCGACACCTCCAGCGTCCAGTCCAACGAGGTGTGGATTGGTGTGGTCTACTCCCTGGCTGCCACCATGATCCAGGAGGTGAGTAGGGATGCTACTGCCGCACTCCCCAGCACGTGCTGCCGCGCAACCTTGCATCCGTGGGTGTGCTGATGGTCCCGTTCCCTCTCCTGCAGGGCATGGTGGAGGAAGGCTTCCGTACTGCGGAGGGCTGCTACCGGACAGTTTGGGAACGGCTGGGCATGGCTTTCCAGACACCAGAAGCCTATCGCGAGAAGAAGGTGTACCGCTCACTGGCCTACATGCGGCCCCTCAGCATCTGGAGCATGCAGCTGGCCCTGGAGCGCCGGGCTGGCCAGGCGCCAGCGCTCGCACAGCTCCCCCCGCGCCACACCCACCCTTGAGCCTCATGGCACTGGGCAGGGCGCTGGGTGCACCGCGGGCTGGTGGGGCTGCAGATGGCAGGCAGAGACCCTCCCCTCCCACACTGTGCTAGTACTCACATTGCTGTTTCCCTTCCCTACCTCCACTACATGCCCTTGACCTCAGGGGCCTTCCAGCCGCTGGTGCTGAGCACAAGGTGGGACCAGAGGTGAGGGAGATGTCTCCTCGGAGTGCGGTGTGTTGAGTTGCTGCTGGAGCCTGTGCCTCCCCTTCCCCATCGCTCAGGGCTCTGATGGCCTGCAGGTTCCCCAGCCATCCCAAACTGCAGCTGGTACCTTGTCCAGGGGCACAGGAGACCTCTTTCCTGCAGTCTTTTGGCTGGGTAAGGTAGGGACCTGTCCTGCAGGGAAAGCAAGGTGTGGGTGAATGTGTGCGTGAGGATATTGGACTGGTGCACTCAGGCACATGGATGCTGTAGTTGTCCTGGGCTGACACTGCACATGCTGACTGGCTCTGCCCCAGGAGGGCCTGTGGCAGATACAATCCCCAGGGGAGACCCGGCTCCCTGGACGGTGACAATCTGAGCCCAAGAAGCAGGTCCTGGTCTGGTACCATGGCCCCCCTCCCTGCTGGCACCGGGGGCAGGCAGTGGAGCACATTTAAGGGGATAAATCACTTCAGTTCTTAATAAATCTGTCCAGCTGTCTACTCTCATTCTTCAGTGTCTTCTTTCCACCAGACCAAGCCAAAAGAGGAAACCCTTTCTGCTCCCATGTTTCTTCCTGGACTAGGCTAGAGAGCTAGGGAGGCAGGGAGGGGACAGGTCCCAGTGGTGGCTGGTTCTTGTGGAGTTTTGCTGACGGGAGCCAGATGTGTTCCAGATGTGGCAGCAGGTAAGACCTGCTTCTTGCTTGGCTCCTGGTTCTGCCCTGCCTTGCAGGCAGCAGGGGAGAGAGCATTACTCCTGAGAAGGCCTCTGTGGGGAGCAGTTGAGCCACAGGGCTCCAGGCCCTCAACTAAATCGAGGTCCCCCCTGCCCAGGCCTGGGCACCTTGCTTCCTTTTCCTTCTTTCTCTGCCACCGCAGTATTTGAAGGCTATACCGTCCCCGTGTGGAAGGGAAAGAAAGGAGGGAGCTCCACTGCCTGTCCTGTTGTGCCCACAGACACACCGATATCCTGGACAGATGGTTACTCTATCCCTATACAGAGAGAGAGACACCCCAGTCCCCTTTCTGTGTCAGGATGCTCTGCCTGCAGTGGGGGCGAAACAACTTGAACAATTCCCTATTTGCAAAGCTACCAGTGGTGAATGGAAAAAGAGGTGTCATGCTGCTTTTGGTGTTGAAAATGCTGAAATGGGTCTGACTCATCAGTCCCCAAAGTTAAGCATCCTGATTAGTGATGTGAAAATGTGATAGAACTGGTAAAGAACCAAGTAAAGCAATGAGCAAGTAACACTATTGATAATGTATCTAAAGCTGCTGAGCTGCCACAGCTGACATCCAGATGACAGTCAATCACATTATACTGTAAAACCTGCTCCCAGTTTCTAAGGGCAGGGTGTTCTAACACCTTCCTTCCCAGAGTGTGTGGGTGGAGATTCCTCCCTTGCATGGGGATACCCGCTTCCTGAGGCTGAACCACAGAGATTTGCCCACAATTACTGGTATGGGTAAGCTCTACTTTGTAATTGGGTTTGCTAGCTTTAATATAATGAATACTGCTTCAAAATAGTGCACCATACTATAGTAATTATTATAGCTTCTAATCTGTAGTAGATAATTGTAATTAAGGTATTTCTGTCTAATTATAATAATAAATTATTTGGTTTTATATATGTATATCTGATTTGCCATCCTCAGTCCTGGGGAACTACATTGTACAAAGTTTCTATTACACCTGTGTAATCCTTTAGACATAATCCATTGACAAAATCTGGGGCTGAGCTGCATCCAGCTGTGCCCAAACTCTTCACTGGGCAAGATTCTAGAATGCCAGAGAGTCCTTTCTGAACCTTGTGATTCAATGAGAGGGCCTTCTTAATAAACCTTGTCTGCAGCTCCCATTCTTCCTGTGACACTCTCCCAGGCAGACACCCCCACACTCCCACGTCCCACATCTCCTCCAAGTCCTGAGGCAGGAGCAGATGTATGGGCTAGGTCTGTGCCCACAGCCAGGACTCCTGTGGGTGCCATGAGGGATTGGGGTGCCAGCTGGGGGACTCCCCCCTCCCAGCGCAGGCAGGTTTCTTGCTGCACTGTACCTGAAAACTGCCACTGCATGGTGAAGCCAAAGGTGGGGTCGCTCTTGGCTGCTGGGCCAAGACACCAGGATCTACTTGCTGGTGGCTGCCACTGCAGTGTGGCAGGAGCCCAAGAAAGTCCCAGCTGTGTTCAGGGCCAAAAGGGTTATGTAAGAGCCCGTCTCATTTCTCCACAGACCCTGCAGGTTACCCTGGGCCTTGTATGGGTGGCTCAGTCAGTGCCGAGGCACAGTCCCACTTTCAGCCTCCCTAAGCAGCTGGATGTGTGTCCTGCGGCGCCGCCCCTCCACCTGTCAGCTGGGACCAGTGCATGGGCATCAACTGGGGAAGCAGTCCTCAGTGTCTGGGCAGGGCAGCAGAGCTGGAGGTACCGGGTACCCCCCCTGTAGCAGGGTAGGCGACCCACAGAACCCCCAGAGACAGCACAGCCAGAGCTGGCATAGCATGGCACAGCATGGTAGAGGACGGTACAACCAGAACATGCAGCCTCTCAGGCACAAACCCTGTGTGCTGGGGTGGCACAGGACAGCACAGCATAGCACAGAGAAAACATGCACCACAGGGAAGGCACTGCCAGGGCGTGCAGCCCCTCAGCCCCCACCCTGCACCCGGGACAGCATGGCTCGGCTCGGCCGGACTCTGCCCCAGAGCTGCCCTTATCTCCCTGGATGCAACACCATGGGGCACGAGCAGGGCGAGCAGCAGCAGCAGCAGCAGCCCAGGGTTCCCACAGCAGTGATGGCCATGTGTGGTGCCCAGGTTCTGCTCCTTTTATATCAGAGGGGGCTGAGCCACCTGCCAAGGGACACCCGTGAGGTAGGAGAACCGCATTCCCTCTGGACAGTGATGGAGACTGAGTGGACTCTGAGGGAGGTGGCAGGGAGCATGGCCGGGGCAGCAGGTGAGAAGACCATTAAAGATATCACAGGCGACTTCTGGGAATGTTATAAATATGCTGCTAAAATAATACATTTAATAATATAGAAGAGTTAGTTGTGATTATGTGTAGAAAATTGCAATGTATAAGTTAGAGGAGTGTTAACAGTGCTTAAAAATGTATTTAAATATGCTAGCCGTATGCAGCAATAACCCCCTGCATGGAGTTACTGGAATTCCTGTCTTTTTCAGGAAACTGGAGATTATCATGCACACCAGTGTCATGGGTTGGCACAGTTTTGTTTCTAGTTATGGAGAAATGTGGAATGTTTTTGCCTGCTAGGACCTTGAAGTTGCTTTGGGTGGGGAAGGACAGGGACCTACCAAAAAACTAGCCAAGATATTGGCAGCTAGTTTAGCCACTAAAGATGATGAATGCAACTTTGGGATGGACATATTTAAAACCCTCATCCCCGGCACGTGAGCCTCCTCCTTCTCAGATAGCCGTGAGGTGACATCGTGGGCAGCAGGGGTGGGCCCGGGTCAGGTCTCGCTGCCCTCTGGGCAGGCCAGGCCTCCGGGAGCCGCTGCCCGCACGGGGAGCAGCCCAGGGAGGCTGAGCCCCATTCCCTGGCCAAGCCCCCTTTCCTCCAGCTGAGCCCCCTTTCCCCTGGCTGAGCCCCTTTCCCCTGGCTGAGCCCCTTTCCCTCGGCTGAGTCCCTTTCCTCTGGCTGAGCCCCTTTCCTCTGGCTGAGCCCCTTTCCCTGGCTGAGCCCCCTTTCCTCTGGCTGAGCCCCCTTTCCCTGGCTGAGCCCCTTTCCCTGGCTGAGCCCCATTCCCTGGCTGAGCCCCTTTCCCTGGCTGAGCCCCTTTCCCTGGCTGAGCCCCCTTTCCTCCGGCTGAGCCCCTTTCCCTGGCTGAGCCCCTTTCCCTGGCTGAGCCCCCTTTCCCCTGGCTGAGCCCCTTTCCTCTGGCTGAGCCCCTTTTCCCTGGCTGAGCCCCATTCCCTGGCTGAGCCCCCTTTCCCTGGCTGAGTCCCTTTCCTCCGGCTGAGCCCCCTTTCCCTGGCTGAGCCCCTTTCCCTGGCTGAGCCCCATTCCCTGGCTGAGCCCCCTTTCCCCGGGCTGCCAGCAGGGGGGAAAAGAGAACAGCTCAGCAATGCCCCGTGCTTACAGCTTTTGTGGCAGCTCCGAGCCAGGCCACCCTGGCTAAGACCAGGGGGTGGAGGGGAGGACATCCACCAGCCTCCCCCGTCAGCACGGCTTTGCATCTGCGCAGCCCGGGGCAGAGAGCACTGGCCACTGCAGGCCTGGGCAGATTGAACCCTTTCCTGGCAACATGAAGCTTCTAAGGCACAACTCTTCCTTGAGAGAGAGAAGAAAGAAAACAGAGGGTACGTAGAACAGACACCGCATAAAATCAGTGGATTAAAGTGAAAGAACTGATAATATTATTGGAATAGGATTGAAGAAGTGGACATTTTTAACCGGACTTCTCTGGAGTAAACTACGGAGAAATAGACTGTTCTTGGTAGCATCTTAATGTTGTCAGGGGAATGCTGATTCTAATAAAAATTGGGGACTGATGTGATTGAGATTTAATTGAGAACTTTAAAGCCCTCACTCCTGGGTTAAAAGGAGGTCTCATTCTTTAACAGTACCCCAAATACACTAAGAGGCCTATATGTAGCCAAGGGAAAGGCAGCTAATAAATAGAACATCACAATCTGCAAAAACTCCAGGCGGACTTGTGACATTGAGAGCCACTGGACTATTTTCACAGAATCACAGAATTTTTTATGTTGGAAGAGACCTTCAAGATCGTTGAGTCCAACCCATCTCTAATACCTCAACTAGACCATGACACCAAGTGCCACATCCAGTCTTTTTTTAAACACTTCTAGGGATGGTGACTCCACCACCTCCCCGGGCAAGCCATTCCAGTACTTTATCACTCTTCCAGTGAAAAACTTTTTCTTAATATCCAGCCTATGTCTCCCTTGTCGCAGCTTGAGACTCTGTCCTCTTGTTCTGTCCATTGTTGCCTGAAGAAAGAGACCAACCCCCAGCTGACCACAGCCACCCTACAGGAAGTTGTAGAGAGTGATAAGGTCACTTCTGAGTCTCCTTTTCTCCAGGCTAAACAACCCCAGCTCCCTCAGTTGTTCTTCATAGGGCTTGTGCTCCAAGCCCCTCACCAGCCTCGTTGCCCTCCTCTGGACACGCTCAAGCATCTCAACGTCCTTCCTAAGCTGAGGGGCCCAGAACTGGACACAGCACTCGAGGTGTGGCCTCAACCAGTGCAGAGTACAGGGGAAGAATGACCTCCCTGCTCCTGCTGGTCACACAATTCCTGATCCAGGCCAGGATGCCATTGGCCCTCTTGCCCACCTGGGCACACTGCTGGCTCAAGTTCAGCTGCTGTCACCAGCACCCCCAGGTCCCTTTCCTCCTGGGCACTGTCCAGCCACACCGTCCCCAGCCTATAACACTGCAGGGGGTTATTGCGGCCAAAGTGCAGGACTCGGCACTTGGAGTTATTAAACCTTTTGTCTTGTGATGAGTGTCTCCATGAGACTCTAGAGAGACTGCTCTCCCAAAGTAATGAAAGATCATGTTTCAATGGTTAAACTGACTTATTAAAGAAATATGGGTATTGATCTAGTATCGATACCCAACTGTGATGGACAAAAACTCTCTTAACAGTTCAAAGTTAGAAAGTGTATGTTTATTACGGCCGGGCAGCACGCGGGATATTTCCCTAATACGCACTGCGAAATTTACAGGTAATTACAAAGCCTTTTACTTACAAAAGTGTTGAATACCTAAAATAAAAATACATATTCATACCCTTGTCACCTCCTATTCCTCGCTTCATATGCTAATTGGCAAAAAGGCTATTAAGCATGCGTAGTTTATTTCCTAAAATGAGTCGGGGTTCTATTCTGGGGAGGGGTCACTAAAATGAGGAAGTAAGATGAGTCTTCCTTATCCTGACCTTTCTACTTTTTCAATGCATTCGTGACAAGTGAATCCTTGGTAGAACTTATAGTTTCCTGTGTTTAATGGTTCTTTTAAACACGAAATCTGCAGCTATCTTATGCCCTATTTACCACATTTTGGTTTTCATTACAAGCACAGCTACATAAACATAAAGCTCACAAACACTGAGTTACTAAATCCGGGATAGGTTATCTAAGATCCAGCTTCTGCTAAATGCGAACAAAGCTTACCTATCTACTTCAGCTAATTCAGCAACTAACAACTTTCTTAAAAATTCTTAATTCTTTAAAATTAATGTCTCAAAACTGACTGAAAATCACAAGTTGTGTCTTTCTATGTTGTTTTGTAAGAAAGTTAATGGTTTGTAGGGGGAGGGAAGAGTGTTTTGGAGTTTCATTCTGTTTTCTTTTAGTTTTTTTCCTCAACTTTCTTTTTCCATTCTTTTAGTGTGTGTTAATAAAACAATGTTAATTTTTAAGCTTGAGCCTGCTTTGCTTTTCTCCTAACCTCTCTCCCACAGAAAAGAAATAAACACTAAGACCACTATACTAAATTTAGCAACCAGAATTTGGCAAATGTAAAACCACTACATTAATTTTGGTTTCTGCCCAGTTACATTAAATTAAAACCATTACAACCAGTTACTCTGACTGGACATGTCCCACCCTTCCGATCTAGATTCACTATCAGGGGTTTCAACCAAATATGGAAACACCCAGATTGAACAGTGCCCTTTTTTTGCTGCCAACCGCCTACCTGGCAGCAATAAAAGGGAGAGGGACCAGGAGCACCAGCAGAGACCTGCAAGGAGCACATCCCCAGGTACATCAGCTGTCTACCTGCTGCAGAGATGGTGCAAGCAACTCCCTTCCTCCTCGTGCTCTTCCTGGCCCTGGGGGCTCAGGGCCTCTCTGTGAAAAAGGTACTGTCAGGGCAGGATGCACAGGGTGGGGTGGGCAGGGGCCTGTGGCTGCAGGCAGCCGTGCTGAATTCCCTGCTCTCCAGTGCTCCCTGACTGGGATGTGGATCAATGACCTGGGCTCCAACATGACCATCACGACCGTGGACGCAAATGGTGACTTCACCGGCGCGTACTGGACAGCTGTGTCAGCCACCCCAAAAGAGATCGAAGTATCACCACTGCTGGGGTCTCAGCACCTCCCAAATCAGCTGAACCAGCCCACCTTCGGCTTCACCGTCCATTGGAGCTTTTCAGGTACTTAGTCTTTTCTTAGCATCCTTATTGTGTCGCCAGACCTTCCTTCTGTCCTTTGCTGCAGTGTCCCTGCTGGTTCCCTGTTTTCCCCTGCACTATCATCACTGCTCTCCCTCTCCCTTCTCTGAGGCTCCCCCATCCTTTTCCCTGGAGCTCCTTGGTTGCTGTCAGCTCCCAATCCCGAGGTGCAGGAGAGGCAGCAGGGGCTGAAGCCTGCACTGTCTGCCCATCTCCGTGTGACACCCCCAGCCCTCTGAGCCTTCCTGCCTGCTTTCCCCATCCCCACTGTCCTGGAGGCCAGGGACAGCAGGGGTCTACTGTCCCCTCTGCTGGAGCAGCTACTGACCGGTCACCTTGGCAATGCTCCCCTCCTCCTCCTGTCCTGTCCCTGCAGACTCCATCACTGTTTTCACGGGCCAGTGCTTTGTGGATGATGATGGAAAGGAGGTTTTGAAGACCATGTGGCTGCTGAGATCACATGTGGAGAGCATCAAAAGTGACTGGAAAGCCACCTGGTGAGCACCCTGTCCCTGCCCTGCACAGGGCCCCTGTGCACCCCCGAGGGGTTGGGGATGTCACAGATGAGGGGTTTAGGTTGCTTACAGAGCCACTCTTACAGCTGTTGGCAAAAGCAGTTTTAATATCTGTTTTAAAAGCACTACTTAACAAAGCTCTATGGCAAGGTTCACTTGATTGCTTTGTGCATGGGTAAAACACAGGAAAAATATCATCCCCTGGGGTCCTGCCAAGGGGCAAATATGGTGGGGGAATACAGAGCTGGGTGCGTGTTTGGACACTGCCACATCCCTCCCTTACATTTCCTCCTCGTCCCCGCAGGGTCGGCACCAACATCTTCACCCGTCTGCAGTCATAGGTGTGAGGGTAGCAGCGGGGGGCTCCTGGGCCAGCAGCAGCGCCAGGGCTGTGGCCCCTGCTCCTGCAGCACCACCTGCTTCTCCCAATAAAGCTTTGCTGCAAATACTCCCAGTCTCCTGTCTTACTGTTGCGAAATGCGGGAAAAGTAAAATATTTCTTTAAAAGGTTTGTTCTTTGATTGATTTTTTAATGCTTTCAAGCGTAATCAACAGGAAAGGAGATTTAGTCTGTGAAACAGCAGCAAACAAGCTCTAAGCTATGTCCAGGTGTTAGAAAGAGATATTACTTGGTAGAACTGCCTTGTAAAGGTTTAGGTCTTGACGGGCTTCAATGATCTCAGACCTGGGTGGAAGTTACAAAACTTGGGATGAACAATATACCACTGGTAGTGGACACAAAGAGTGCAGAATTTACAGGACATTTGGCAAAACCCCCAAGATCAGAAAAAACTAATAAAGACAACTGGATCAGCAAAAACTCAGCGCTGAATCAGCTCTGACTGGGTAGAAGGTAAATTCTGGCAGGGGCAGATCGTGACTTATGGCTGTCTTGGTTTGAAAAGACAAGTATCTGCTAGGGAGAGGCGGGGCCTCTCTAGGAATGGGGAATTCCAATCCCTTCCCTCCGAGTTATTATAATTTAGAAGAGTAAAAAGGCTTTTCAGTCAGAGCTATGAGGAAAGGAATAACAGTCCTTTACTTGTAAATATAACAGGACAAACAAAAAACAACATCAATAATGTTATAAATAAATAGACCAAATTCGATGTATCAAAAATTTAGAATTTTATTGTGAGACAAAATATCAGTCTCAGAAAGCCACAATTAAAAGGACAGCGTCGAGCCCGGGATCGCCGCTGGGTGAACACGGATATCAGCTTCTGCCAGCCTGATATCCCCCCAAGTTCACAATTTTGGTCTCCAGCCACCCTTTTTTATACACTAGATCGCAGAGTGAAGTCCGAAATTCTGACGTTATCCTCTTCGAGGCGTCTTCATTAATTATGCAAGTCTCGGTATCGGGAGTCTGAATGGACCGGTAGGGTGGAACAATGCAGCTGATGGCCGAGCCCGGGTGTGTTGTGGATATGTTAATTTCGACGGAGACGGGTAGAGATATCCATCTGAAGTGATTATCGTGGTCTCCGGACTTGTATCCCGTCTTCCGTGGTTCTTTGTCTCTTTTCAGGGATTCCCGGCAGCGATAGTTTCAAGGCCCCCTCTCTGGTAATTCCAATCATACTTTCCTCGTGTCCCTCCTGTGCTTCCCAAGCTGAGGAAATTTTCCATTTTTGGTTTCTACATTTTACTTTTACCTATGTTATTTTGAGCACATCTTTGACACTCATATTTATACAGTTAACATTTACCCTTTATAATTTGATAACACGAATTAACTTTAGCACATATATTACAATCCCCCCTCTTCCAAATTCACCAATTTAATTCGTGTTCTGGTTATAGTATTTTTTCTCTGTCAAGATAAAAAAGCCTCTTAACCATTATTCGGTTAACCTTTCCCCTGTCGTTTTGCTCCAATATGTTCTTTCTATGTTTCCCTCCTGTATCTGAGCTTCAAATTTTTCTAACACCTGGGCAGCAGTACCTCAGTTAGGTTCATAATTTTTGAGGTAGCTTTGTTTTTGGCTAATCCCCCTGAAGCTAATTCGGGATCCATGGGAAGGGCTGCTATTTGCATTCCTTGGACTACGGTGTGAATTAGTCTTATTAGGCAGGGTATTAAGCAGGGTAAGAATACTAATCCGGCTACAGAGCACAGGATAAAGAATCCCACCTTTTTCCACCAATCCCCTGCTCCAAATATTTGATCCTACCATGAGGCTTTTAGTATCGAATTCCATTTCTGCACTGGGACATGTGCCACTTTCTTAATTTCTGCAGCCAAATCTCTGATAGTTTCTCCATAGTCATTTATTTCGATACAACACTCTGAGTCATTAAACTTTCCACAAACACCCCCTTCTTCCGCTAATAAATAGTCTAAAGCTATTCGATTTTGGTATACGAAAGCTCTCATCTGTGAGTGTTGTTTGGCTAACAACTCCAGGGCGTCTGAGGTGTGGTTAGACACTATTTCTACTACAGCTTGTAACCTGATTAGCCGGTTCAATAAGTATACTGGGGTTCTGTATCCCCAGCTTCCATCCTGTGCCCAGGTGGCTGGACCATAGTATTCTATGATGCGCTCTGCAGGCCATTCTTCCTCTCCCCATTTCTGATTCCCTCCCACTTGTGGGAGTTCCTTCTTCACCTCTCGCTTTCTCCTGCTGAGGGTCTCATACAAAGGAGCCCCTAGTAAATTGCTACCAGTTCTGGGGAGTGTAAAGAAAGAGGGTCTAATCATACCTAGGGTACAGGACCCCTTCCATCTCCGGGGTAGCTCACTGTATGCTCTTTTCCCACAGATCCAATAAATTCCGCTGGGTGCTTTCCATTTAATGTTTATATTTTCCGGCTTGTCCCAAAACTCCACCAACTCAGTCAAGGAGTAATAAGGGTTAGCGTTAGCGAATTCATGCCAACAGAGTTCAATTTCCTCTACCCAATTACATTTTTCTTGCTTTTCCTTTCCCCAGTACCCATTAGGGGGTTCTGGTTGCCATATCTTGGATCTATTGTTGGAATTTACAGCTAGAGTGGATAGACAAGGAGTGTATCCCACTACATCACTGTAAACATTTCCTTCTCTGCTTATACAGATTGTTCCTATTACTCGTTCATCCAGTGTCCATCCTCCTGGTCGGGTCAAAGTGTTTAAGATTTTGTTATCCCATTTTAGCAACTGTTCAGGAGTTAAACTCTCACCTTTCCAGGGCCATCTTTCTGTGGATTTTAATCCTCCACAGATCCAACAATTAGTCAGCCCTAATTCGGTAGCAATTTCTTGTACCAAGTCCAGGAAAAGGTTTTTGCTGGAAGTAGCCAGGCTCCAATCATTAGATTGTTTTTCTAATTGTTCATATTGCTCACTTAGTGTTCTCATTCTTTCCTGCTCCATTCTCTTTTTCTTAGCTGCCAATTCCTGTCGTTTAAATTCTAGGGCTACCTTTTGTATCTTGTTCTCAGGGTCTAACCCTTCCTCATCTTTAGAAAAACAAAAAACTTTGTCCATTCTTAAACAAACCCTTTCATCATTTTCCCCCAACATATCGAGTAATATAGGTCCATTGGCTAAAGCAGCTGTTTGTAATTTCTCATTTTGTCCCACCCAATATGTTTTCCCATTCAAGGCACACATTTTCAGTTTTCTCTTATCATAACATAAGGTGTTAACTTGTAGATATCCCACAAAAGTACTTTCTCTCTTTCCTCCAATCCAGACAGTTTTGTTACATTCTTTGCAGGTTGTGATCAAAGGAAGACTGCTTACCTCCCTTCTTTTCCTAGCCATTGCCATCGGGTGATTGGATTTGTTCAATTTAACCCCTTCATTCCATTTGTGATTCTCCCCCCTTTTTAGTGTAAACCAGTCTACTCGTACCCTGGATTCTGAAACTCCGTTCCTGGTAAGGTTTGAAGGGACCGTGGAGAGATTAGTTCCCTTCCCCATCCCCTCTTGGGGTTTGTGGAGGCCATTCGTGGGGTACATGGCTCGACTCAGGATCACCAGGGTTACCCATAGACCTATCCCTCTGCTCAACCCTTCGCCCGTTGGGTTGCCACCAGCGGCGGGGTAAACCATCTTCTTGGCAGCAGGGATATTCTTCCGGGTCCCTGCCGGTGCTTCTCTGAGCGTATCGCCTTTTGTACTGCTCCCACCTAGTTCTCCTTATTTGATCTGTTCTACAGGGTACTTTCAACGTTCTCCTGCACTCAATTACGAGTGGATCCGCCCTTTTATTTAATCCTCCCCTTATCCCTTTAGTGAAATAGTGGAACCACTCAGGAGAATCCAATTCGAACAATCCCAATTCTGTGGCAACGTATAGGAATAGATTGGTAAGCCCGACTTCCTCCTCGTGACAAGGTACACACAAATTCCAAGGTCTAGCTCCCCGGACACAATGAGTTACCCAAACTTGCTCACAATACCCGCACTTAAAATGAACAAAAGGATAGCAGGGACATCCTGCCTGGGTGCAACTTATCCGATAAGCGCTGGTCATTGGGTGTCTCGATGAATTCTCAGCTTTAAATCTCCAGGTGCTGAGGTGACTTTCCACCGCGGAGAGCTGCTGTGTTGTTCCACCTTTTTCACTCGGGAGGAGTGGGTCCAGCCTTTTTCTGCTGTTCTCACGGCAGTATCTGTAGTGAGGAGGACGAGGAAAGGTCCCTCCCAATGCGATGACAGCGGTGCTTCTTTCCAAGCTCTGATCAACACTCGATCACCCGGCTGGATTTTGTGGATAGCAAACCCCAGGGGGGTGCTTTGTGCTACCAGTCCACGTCTCCGAAGTTCCTGTAAATTTTTGTTAATCAAAACAATATAAGACTGGATCTGACAATCCTCTACCCGGGGGTGTCCAACTGGCATTCCATGCTCATAGGGCATTCCGTACAGCATCTCGAATGGAGATAATCCCGAACCTGAATGAGGTTGCGTCCTAATATTTAGGAGGGCTAGAGGGAGGCATTTAATCCATGTCATTTTAGTTTCCAGCATAAGTTTTGACAACTGTGCCTTCAGAGTTTGATTCATTCTCTCTACTTGACCTGAACTCTGAGGATGCCAAGGTGTATGATACTCCCATCTGATTCCCAGAGCTTCTGCCAGGTTTCTTATGACCTTAGATGTAAAATGGGTTCCCTGATCTGAATCTATGGAGTCAGGGATCCCATATCTGGGTATTATTTCCTCTAACAACCTGCATGCTACCGTTTGAGCTGTAGCCCTGGGGCTAGGGAATGCCTCTACCCAATGTGTTAATTGATCTACTATCACTAGCAGGTATCTATATCTACCTATTTTTGGTAACTCTGTGAAATCCACTTGTATTCTTCCAAAAGGACGATATGCTAAGGGGCGTCCCCCCAATGCACTGTGCTTGACCTTTGACTTATTAATTTTCTGGCATACTAAGCAACTCTGAACCTCCTGCTTTGCTAACTCAAAAATACCTTTGCATCCAAAGAACTTTAGAAATTGTTCTGCTAAAGCTTGAGTTCCCCAATGGGTTTGTGCATGTAATCTCTTCAATATGTTCCTGGCATAAGCCTTTGGAATCAATTCCCGACCGTCAGTCAATTTCCATTTTTCATTTATTAAACTACCCCCTATTTTCTTGAAATCCTCTATCTCCTTTTCTGTAGGATGAGGAGAAAATTCTCTGGGGTTTTCTGTTCTGCTTTCCGGGGTGTCCAGGGTTAGGAGAGCTGCTTTCCTAGCTTCCTGATCAGCCAGATTATTTCCACGTATTCTGAATTGCAATCTAGCTTGGTGACTTTTCACATATACTACTGCAATAGCTTTTGGTTCCCTTACTGCCTTGAGAATTTGCCTTATCAAATCCTCATGTATTAAACCTTTCCCTCTAGTGTTCACTAGTCCTCTCTCCTCCCAAATTTTTCCAAAAGTATGCACTACCCCAAAAGCATATTTTGAGTCAGTAAAAATAGTCCCTATTTTCCCCTTAAGTCCTCTGAGAGCTTGTAATACAGCATACAATTCACATGCCTGGGCTGACCAAGAAGTGCCCAAGGGGCCTGATTTTATTACTTCCCCAGTTTTCCCATCTATAATAGCATATCCTGATTTTCTTTTTCCTTCTATAACTCTGGCTGACCCATCTACGAACCATTTTTCCCCTTCTTCAAGTTCATCGTCCTCCAGATCCTCTCAAATCTTTGTCTGTAATTCTATTTGGTCTGTACAATTGTGTATAGGCTCAGATGAAGCTTCCCCAAACAGGAACCCAGCAGGATTACTTGCTTGTGTTGTTTTAAATTCTAATTCTGGAGCATGAAGGAGGATGGCCTCATATTTCAAAAGTCTTGCATCCGTGAGCCATTTCTCAGCCTTTTGTTGCAAAACTGTTCTTACATTATGTGGGGTATAAACTGTGATGGGAGCCCCAAAAGTAATCTTTTTGGCTTCTTCTACCAATAAGGCAACAGCTACTATTGCCTGTAAACATGTAGGCCACCTCCTGCTTACAGGGTCCAATAGTTTGGAAAGGTAACCTACAGGCTTTCTATCTCCAGCCCATTCTTGTGTCAATACCCCATGTGCTGTGTGGTTCCCTACATTTACAAATAATTGGAATTTCTTATTTATATCAGGGAGGCTTAATACTGGGGCAGTTACCAAAGCACTCTTTAATTGTTCCAATTCTTTATCATCCTGTTCTGTCCATTTGATCTTTTCTGCAGTTAATTTTTCATACAAAAATTTAGCCTTTTCACTATACCCTTCTATCCATTGTCTACAGTATCCTAACAGCCCCAATAGCTGACGTACTTGTCTTTTGGTTTTAGGGGGGGGCAGTTCTATAATCCCAGCTATCCTTGCAGGATCCAATTTCTTTTTCCCTTTTACCAACCAATGCCCTAGATATTTCACCCCAGATTCAGTGAACTGTAACTTTTGTTTTGCTACCTTCAATCCTTTTTCCCCTAGGAAGTTCAATAAATCAATAGTGCATTCTCTTACACCTTCCTCTGTTTCACCAGCCACCAATAGGTCATCTACATATTGTAAGATCTTTGTCCCTTTCCTAGGGGAGAACTGACTTAGCAACTGTTCTAATGCTTGTCCAAATAAATTTGGGGAGTCCACGAATCCTTGGGGAAGTGAGGCCCACCTTAACTGTTGTTTCCTGTTAGTATCTGGATCCTCCCATTGAAATGCCAAAAAGTCCCTGCTGCCTTCAGCTAAAGGGCAAGTCCAGAATGCATCCTTTAAATCTATAACACTGTACCAAGTATCCTCCGGGGAAATCCTATTCAGAAGGGCGTAGGGGTTAGCCACCACAGGGAACCGGGTTCTTGTCCTTTCATTTATGGCTCTTAAATCTTGCACTAACCTATAATTCCCATCTCCCTTTTTAATGGCCAGAATCGGGGTATTGTGTCTGGACATACACGGCTCCAATATGCCTTTTTTTATTAAATCCTCTATTATAGGTTTCAGTCCCCGTCTCCCTTCTAAAGGGATTGGGTACTGCCTGATCCTTATGGGATCTTCAGGCCTCTCAATTTCAATTGATATAGGTTCCATAGCCAATTTCCCGGCTTCCTTCCCTGTATGCCATACCTTGGGGTTAATTTTGTCCTCATCTTCACGGGTTAGTTTATATATGCTAACCATAATCTGTGAATTCCTTACAATGAGGTTAATACCCAGTGCAACAATCAGGTCCCTACCCAGCAGGTTGTAATCAGCTTCTTCTACTAACAACATGTCCCCCAAGCAAATTTTATTCTCTGATTCAATTTCCACATTTTTTACAATGGGTACCTTAAACGGTTCCCCTTTAGCTCCTATAACCACCATAGATTCTTTGCTTATTTGGCATCCTGGGGGCAACTGTTTAAATGTACTTTTCTCAGCCCCCGAATCTACTAAAAAATCCATTTTTGTTCCCTTGGGTCCTATTTTCAATGTTATCAAGGGCTCCCCCGATGTTATGGACCCCAAAAGATAGAGCCCCTGACGTCCCTAGTCCTCCCGAAACATCTTTTCATCCCTTATTTTCTTCGGACAATCCCTTTTCATATGTCCCTTCTTTTTACAATAGAAATATTCCAATCCCTCCATCCGATTCCCTGAGGTCCCTTTCTGCAGACGTGTTGCCCCCTTCGGAGGTGCTTTCCTTAAGGGTTTCTCCGAAGCTTGTGGGCGTTCCTGTTTCTGGGCTTCCCTTACAGCAGCCACTAACACCCTAGCCTGTATTTTCTGTTTTTCCTCATCCCTTCTCATATAGACTTTCTGGGCTTCCCGCAGCAATTCCTGCAATCCCTTCTCCTGCCACCCCTCAATCTTTTCCAGCTTTTTCCTGATGTCCTCCCATGATTTTGCTACAAACTGGGTTTTCAACAGTACCTCCCCCACGGGAGAATCAGGGTCTGTCCCTGAATATATCTGGAGGCTTTTTCTCAATCTTTCTAACCATTCTGTGGGAGTCTCATCTTTCCCTTGACATTCCCCGAAAACCTTACTTAGATTTTGTCCCCGGGGCACGGCCTCTCTGATTCCCTGTATGATGATGTTCCTCATATCAATCATACTTCTCCTACCCTCCTCGGTCTGAGCATTCCATCGGGGATCTTGGCTTGGCCATTTCTGATCTCCAGGAGTGCTCTGAGGGTTTCTCCGTTCCCATTCCCTTATCCCCACTTGTCTGATCATTTCTCTTTCTTCTGTATTGAACAAGGACCGGAGAATGGCTGTGAGATCTTCATATGAATAGATGCTAGTTCCCAAAAACTCGTCTAGCCTTTCGGAGACCCCTAAAGGGTCATCCATAAGTTTCCCCATCTCCTTTTTGAAGGCTCTTACATTGCTGGTATTAATCGGGACGTTTACGTACCCGATAATTCCCGGAGCAGTGGGTATTTCCCTTAAGGGAAGAAGATTTGCTTTTTCACCCTCCCCTTCACTCTCCACCTCATTCATTCTCTTTAGCTGTCTTCTGGTCCTCCTAGCGGGAGGTGAGTGTTTTGCTTCTGCCCAACTCTGCTGTGTATTTGCAGGGGGACTAAAGAAAGCCGCCAAATCTAAATCAGGCAGCAGGTCATCCCGTGTTGGTGCAGGGGTGTGTGTACTCTGTGTCCTCCCTCCCAGTGGCTGAGGTTCTAGCGGGGGAGGGAGCCCAACCGGTGGGAACGGGGCCCCTGTCTGTGACTCCAACGGAGGGGCAGATGGAAGAGACGGAGGCATAGGGACTCCCCGTCCCAAAGGAGGTCCCAATCTCCCAGGGTTTTGCGGATTATTTTGCTCTGGGAGGGGAGGGGGCGAGGGCACGATGTATGGTGGAGGTAAGTTGTCTAAGGGTTCCCATTTATCCCCTGAGACAGTGGTAGGGTTTTTTATCTTTACAGGTAACAATCTTGCATCTATTTTTCCCCAAATCCCAGCATATTCCTGTTCCTCCGCAGTTCCCTTTTCTCTGACATAATGCACCAGTGCCTTACATGTCCATTCCTCAAACGTTCCAAACAAGGGCCAAGTTACGTGATCCCGTATTTCCACCCCTCCCCACACTTCTATGCAATAATGTATCATCTGTTTCTTGGATTTTCTCTCCCTTATGGGACATTCTTCCCAATGTTCTAACATCCATCCCAGCGGGTTCTCAACTGGGATTTCGGGGATTCCTTTACCGGTTCCCCGCTTTGTCTTCCTGAAATTCCTTTTACTAGCTTTGCTTTTTGTTTGTCCCATGGCGTGGGTTTACCAGATACTTACCCTTTGTGGGTGATCGCTCCCCCCCCGGGTTTTTTCTGGTGTGTGTGAGCTCTCCCTTCTCCTTACTTCCTCCCCGGACCGTTCCTGGTCCAAGGCTGAAAGATTTACCAGTCCCCAGAACTCTTGTAAGGACGTAACCTTCCCTTTCAGCCTTCCTGTGACCGACCCCCCTTTCCGAAAACTCCCCGAGTTTTCAGGGCTTAACGTGTGAGGTGCGTTCTACCCCCGAAACTTTCGCTTCCCCCGCAACCGACCACACCCCTCGCGGAACAATGGAACTGCGATTTTGGGGTCCCACTCGCTTCATGATAAAATCACGTCTCACTCACACGCTCGGTCACCCCCACTCAACCACGCAATACTTACGATCCTTTTCCTGCGTGGATTCTTCGTGCACGTAGATTTTTATGAGTAGATTTCTTCGCCGCGGCTCCGGAGGTTCTGCTTCCAAAGAAAAACCTCCCCGAGTTCCCCGAGAGCTCTGACCTCGCCTATCCCCTTTTAAATGTGGCTTTTGCTGTTTTTGTTCGTCGTGTGGTTGATCGGTTCCACCCGGCTACCCCAGCTCCGCCAGGCCGCTGAATTCAGCAGGGCGCCTCCTGGTCAGAGACGGGGGTCTCACGGGGGTCCCGGTATCACTCCAATCACGTCGGGGTCACCAGAATTGTTATAAATAAATTGACCAAATTCGATGTATCAAAAATTTAGAATTTTATTGTGAGACAAAATATCAGTCTCAGAAAGCCACAATTAAAAGGATAGCGTCGAGCCCGGGATCGCCGCTGGGTGAACACGGATATCAGCTTCTGCCAGCCTGATATCCCCCCAAGTTCACAATTTTGGTCTCCAGCCACCCTTTTTTATACACTAGATCGCAGAGTGAAGTCCGAAATTCTGACATTATCCTCTTCGAGGCGTCTTCATTAATTATGCAAGTCTCGGTATCGGGAGTCTGAATGGACCGGTAGGGTGGAACAATGCAGCTGATGGCCGAGCCCGGGTGTGTCGTGGATATGTTAATTTCGACGGAGACGAGTAGAGATATCCATCTGAAGTGATTATCGTGGTCTCCGGACTTGTATCTCCGTCTTCCGTGGTTCTTTGTCTCTTTTCAGGGATTCCCGGCAGCGATAGTTTCAAGGCCCCCTCTCTGGTAATTCCAATCATACTTTCCTCGTGTCCCTCCTGTGCTTCCCAAGCTGAGGAAATTTTCCATTTTTGGTTTCTACATTTTACTTTTACCTATGTTATTTTGAGCACATCTTTGACACTCATATTTATACAGTTAACATTTACCCTTTATAATTTGATAACACGAATTAACTTTAGCACATATATTACAAATAATAATGATAATAAACAGAACCAAGAGCCCCGAGGGGTTTTGTCTCACAAGTCCCGGGCAGTCTGATCTCTTGGGACCCTGAGAGCACTAAGCCGAAAGGGTGGAAACTCGGACTGATGGCTGGAAACGGTGGGGTGTCCCGGCAGGCAGGGGGTGTCCCGGCGGGCAAGGTGAGCAGTGCCGGAGAAGCCGCGGCGGCTGGACCCGGGCTTACCCAGCTCCAGCAGAGCAGGTGAGGGGCTCCAGATTCCTGGGCACTCCAGCAGATGATGGATGGTGGCAGAATTCCCAGGATCGGACCCTCCGTTAACAGTGGACTTCTCCCGACCGTCCTCTCAGAAACCGAGAGCGGAAGAAACCACCCCCAGCTCCTGGGAGCCCCTGAGCATTTCCCTCCCCCCCAAACTAAGTGATCTACCACACTCCCACTTCTTTTGTGTGGGTCAAGTACCCTTTAAGCATCAGTATTTAGTCTCTTAGCAACTTATGGGGGGGAAAAATTCTATAGGGAAAGAAAAAAAATCAAAACCAAACTTAACGCCTAACAATGGCCCACTGAGTCAAGGAACCCACCAGCTCAAGAGAAGAGAAAGGCTGAGCCTACAGGTTAATTAGCATCAGATGCAGGAGAATTCTTAACCAATAGGAGAGAGTATAGTATTTAAAAAGAGAACTAAATAACTTGTAGCCAATGAACATTAATGCTTTTGTTTGCTAAAATGTGTAAATAGCAAAATGTTTTGCTGGTTGGTGTGCTTGATCTTTGGAATAACACTGAGGACCCAGGTTTGTCGAACTAAAATAAATTATCAATGTCTCCCTTGAGGTGTACAATTACTGCCTTGTTATGCACCAGGTAACAAATCCAATTTTTCTGGACAATGTCTTGGCTTAGCACACACATCCCCAATACCCCCGCTACGGTCCCTTCTGTCACCATACCCGAGGCCTGATGCATGTCCCCTGCTGTCACCCTCCACGGCAGAGTCCTCCTATGCAGACTCTCCACACAGCCATGGTCCTTGGGACCCCCAGCTGCCCCAGGGGAACAGGAGCCCATCGAGCCTGGAGCAGTGGCTGGTTGCCCGTCTCCCACGGGGTGTCCTTTGGCAGGAGGCCCGGTTTTGGCAGCCGCTGCCCGGCCACAGCCCCCTCTGCTATAAAAGGGGCTGGGCGGGTGCTGGCAGCACCGCAGGCAGAGCCTGGGCACCGCGCAGCCACTGCCACCGTGGGAACCCCGGGCTGCTGCTGCTGCTGCTGCTGCTGCTGCTCGCCCTGGCCCTGCTCGTGCCCTGTGATGCTGCATCCAGGAGATAAAGGCAGCTCTGTGGCAGAGTCTGGCCGAGCCGAGCCGAGCCATGCTGTCCCGGGTGCAGGCTGAGGGGCTGAGGGGCTGCACGCCCTGGCAGTGCCATCCCTGTGGTGGACTGGGAATGGCCAAGGGGCTGCCTGTTCCTTCTGTGCTTTCTGGCGCTATGCCTTGCCTTGCCGTGCTGTGCTGCTCCATGCTGTGCTGTGCCACAGCCTGCGGTGCTGTGCCATCCTGTGCCATGCTGTGCCACCCCTGGGACACGGTGTGCAGGGCTGACAGGGTTGCAGGTTTTTACCATGCCATGCTGTGCTGTCCTGTGACACCCCAGCACACAGAGTTTGTCTGTTCATCTTGTGTCCTGCCATGTCCTGCCATGCCGTGCCACTCCACGGTGCAGTGTCCGTGACCAAGGAGGCTGCCAGCTCTGGCTGTGCGGTCCCTGGGGGCTCTGTGGGTCATCTGCCTCTGAAATAGGGAGGTATAGGCTGGAGTATTCCCAGCTCTGCCATGCCCTGCCCAAGGAGGGAGAGGTGCTGTCCAGCTGGTGCCCATGCATTGGTCTCCGTTGCCACACAAAGGAGTCCTGCTATTGGACACACATCCCACTGCTTAGGGAAGCTGGGGTGGCGGGTGGAGAGGGAACTGTGGTTCAGCACTGCCCAGGCTACCCACATGACCCAGTGTGACCTGAAGGGCCTGTTGAGAAATGAGCTGGGCTCCAATATGACCATCTTGGCCATGAACACAGCTGGGACCTTCTCAGGCTTCTACCACACTGTAGTGGCAGCTACCAACAAGCAGATCTTGGAGTCACCCTTGCAAGGGATCCGGCAGCATCCCAGTGCCAAGAAACACCCCACGTTTGGTTTCACTGTGCAGTGGCAGTTCTCAGGTACAGCAGTGACTGTGATCCCCTGCCCATGCTGGGAGCGGGGATCCCCCTGTCCGCAGCACCCAGAGGTACCCCAGCTGTGGGCACAGTGGGGCCACACACACACATTCCTGCCATGGGAAGTGGTGGTGGGAGAGTGGTCTGTCTGTGGCGGGTTTCAGGATTGTCTGGAAGAGATGATGGAGGTGTCCATCTGTCTGTCCAAGGGGCATGGCAGGGCTGATGCCGAAATCTCTGTTGGGTTCATATGTGTAATGGTCTTAATTTAATGAAACCAGGCAGAAACATCAATTAATGTAGAGGTTTTAGTATTTATTATTTTTCTGTGGGAGGGAGAGATTAGGAGGAAAAGCAAAACAGGCTTAAGCTTAAAAATTAACAAAAATAGTTTTATTAATACACACTAAAAGAATTTAAAAAAATAGAAAAAGAAAACTTAAACTAAAACTGACTGACAATTTAAAACACTCTTCTCTCCCCTTACAAACTATTAACTTTCTTATTAAACAACACAGAAAGATACAACTTGTGATTTTCAGTCAGTTTCACTATTTAGACATAATCACTCATTACTTTAGGAGAAGAGTTTCTCTAAGGTTTTTCATGGGGATGCTTGCTACAAGCAAAATAGTCCAGCGGCTTTTAAATGGTACACGTCTGCTACCACCCGGAGTTTTTGCAGACTGTGATTGTTCTATCAGCAAGGCCTCTCAGTGTATCTGGGGTACTATTTCCAAATACTTCTTCTAGTCTAAGATCATCTTTGTCTCAAAGGCTGAGACCTCCTTTAACCCAGGAGCGGGGGCTTTAAAGTTCTCAATTAAATCTCAATTACATCAATTGATTAGAATTAGTATTCTCCCCAACAACACTAAGATGCTACAAAGAACAGTCCATTTCTCCATAGTTTACCCCAGAGAAGTCCAGTTAAAAATGTCCACTTCTTCAATCCTATTCCAATATTTTCAGTTCTTTCACTTCTAACCCACTGACTTCATGCAGTGTCTGTTTTATGTGCCCTGTGTTTTCTTTCCTCTTTCTCTCAAGGAAAAGTTGTGCTTTAGAAGCTCCATGTTGCCAGGAAAGGGTTAAATCCACCCAGGCCTGCAAGGGCCACGTACAGGCCCCGGGCTGCAGGGCTGAAGAAAATACAAAGCTGTGCTGATGGAGGAAGTTGGCAGATGTCCATTTTTCCACCCCTCGGTCTCATCCAGGGCGGCCCGGCTCAGAGTTGTTATGAAGCTTTCTTTCTCTGCTGCCAGCGGTGATTAAGCTGGGCCGTGTTTTGGCCCCTTCTGCCACAGTCCTGAGCACGTGGCCAGCACTGCCGAACCGCAGCCGCCCCTCTCCCTGGACAGCAGGCAGGGAAAGGGGCTCAGCCGGCCCAGGCTCTCCCTGTGCGGGCAGCGGCCCTCAGAGGCCCGGCTGAGCCCGGCCCGGCCGCCCAGAGAGGGAGCAGGGCCTGACCCGGGCCCGGCCTGGCCGCCCATGATGTTACCCCGTGGCTGATTCGGAAGCAAGAGAGCCATCTGCTGAAGGCTGGAGTTTTAAATGTCCTTTCCAAAGTCGCATTGGCATCCTTATTGGTCAAACTAGCTGCCGATATCTTGGCTAGCGTTCTGATAGGTCCCTGTCCTCCCCCGCTAAAACCACTCCGCAGTCCTGGCAGGGAAAAACATCTCACATTTCCCTATAAGCAGAAAACAAAACTGTGCCAACCCATCATAATATGGAAGCGGTCCATCTGGCCAGTCTGGCAGGGAAGGCCCTCACTCTGTCCAGGGCATGTAGCTTCTGGTGTTTGTCTGTCTGTCTGTCTGTCTGTCTGTCTCCAGGATCAGGTGGCCCAGGCTTCCCTATCTTGCGGTGCAGGCTCTCACCCCACTCTGCCTCTCTTGAGCCTTTCCAGACTCCACCATTGCCTTTGTGGGCCAGTGCTTTGTGGATCACTGTGGGAAGGAGACACTGGAGTCCACGTGGCTCCTGCGGGAAGAGGTCCTGTCGCACAAGGACACCTGGAAAGCCCCCAGGTGAGCTCTGCCCCTGCCTTCTCTCCCCACAGCCCTCCCTTCCACCTAGCTGACACATCTTCCCTGCAGGGTCGGCACTTCCATCTTCACCTTCATCAAGTGATGGGAACAGGGACCAGTGCTGCCTGCACCCTGCTGTCCTTCTGCCTCCCCAAGCCTCCCCACTGTCCCAGTCCCGAGCTGGGCTCCTGGCAAGGAAACACATCCTCACCTTGCCCTGCTTCTTCCCAGTGCCTCCCAGCAACCTGCTGGTGGGGCTCCCCATTCCCACACTTGCTGTCCTCACACATGGAGCCAAATAAACCTTTCCCCACTGTCTTGGTTTTGAAAAGACTGGTGTCTGCTATGGAGAGGCAGGCCTCTCTAGGAAATGAGGAATTTGAATCCTTCCCTCCGTGTTATTATAATTTGGAAAATCAAAAGTAAAACTTTTCAGTCAGAGCTATGGGGAAAAGGAATAACAGTCCTTTACTAGTAAATATAACAGGACAGACAAAAAAAACCAACAGCAATTATAACAATAGTAGAACAGAACCAAGAACCCCGAGGGCAAACGGTGGAAGCTCCGGCGCTGATGGCTGGAAGCCGGGCGCGGTGGACTGTCCTCCGCAGGCAGGGGGTGTCCTCGGCAGGCAGGGGTGGCAGTGCCGGAGAAGCCGCAGCGGCTGGACCCGGGCTGACCCAAAATCCAGCAGGACAGCGAAGAAACTCCGAATTCCTGGATACTCCAACAGATGGCAGAATTCCCAGGACCAGACTCCTTCATTAACCGTGGACTCCAGCAGCCAGCAGTGGCCCGATTGGTGCTCCTCCCCGAAAGAAAAAGAGCCGCGAGATCCCCCCACCCTCAGCTCTCTCCGGGAGCTTTTCTCCCTCCCCCAAAAACTAAGTTATCAGTTCTTTTGTCCAGGTTAAGCACTCAGCACTTAGTCTCCTAGCAACTTGGGAGAGGGGAAAAAGTTCTCCAGGAGACTTAACCCTCAACACCCACACAGCAAAGAACTATGTCCCTTTTGTCTCTGATATACAAGCAGCCACTCTGCAGGCACAGGGAGAGCAAGGTGCTGGCAGGGGGACAACAGGAAAGTGTTTTGGAGGGGCTTTGCAGGGGGAAAGATGGGGTTTGGGGACAGTAGCTGGGTAATTCTGTTTCCTGATTGTGATATATGTCCTAAAGTTAATTCGTGTTGATAGATAAAATTTAATATCATCTAAATAAATGTAAGGTTTTATTTTAATCCTACAAACTCTGAGTTAACTCAGAGTTAAGCAACTCAGAAGAGGGTGCAGGATTTCCTCTTGCTTGAAAGGACAAGGGAGGGGGAAACACGAGACATAACATGATTAAGAATTACCAGGAGGGAGACACAAACATGCATCAACTACCAGGAGAGAGACACAAACATGCTTTGGCTACAGATCGTTAAAAAGGAATGTAACATCTGCTCTGAAGTTACTTCATGTTAATAGAATATAAATTGTAATACTGAATGTATGATTATAAGTCCTGTATAAAGTAGCATGTTAGAAGTTAGGTTTTGTTTTAGCATTTTGTGGGTTAACTTGGGAAGAAGGGGGATTCAACAGAATACAAAATATCCCTAGCCTGAAAAGGTTTGGGAGGGACACGGAAAGAGCTTGATTGGAATTACCAGAAAGGAGGACAAAAGACTGTCACTGCCAGGAATCGCTGAAAGGAAACAAAGGGCAACGGAACACAGAGATGATAGCCCGGAGAACCCGATGATGGTTTCAGATCTGTATCTCGATGGTCTCCGGCCAAAATCAGCATGTCTACACCACACCTGGAACCGACCATCGACAGCATTGTCCTCCTCCGCTGATCCATTCAGACTCTTAGAACTGAAACTTGCATACTTAATGAAGCTGCTTCAGATGGAGGACTTACATCATCTCAGGCCTCTCTCCGCGATCCAGTGTATAAAAAGAGGCTGCTGCAAACCCCAGATGTGAACTTGGGGATAACAGACTGGCAGAGTGTGTTATCGTTGTTCACCCGGCGCCGACCCCGGGCTCCACGCTGTCCTTTTAATTGTGGCTGTCCGAGACTGTTATTTTGTCTCTTAATAAATTTCCAAATTTTGATTTATCGAATTTGGTCCTCTCATTTATAACAATTTCTGGTGACCCCGACGTGATTGGAGTGATACCGGGACCCCCGTCGGACCCCCGTCTCTGACCAGGAGGCGCCCTGCTGAATTCAGCGGCCTGGCAGAGCTGGGAGAGCCGGGTGGAACCGATCAACCACACGACGGACTAAAACAGCAAAAAGCCACATTTAAAAGGGGATAGGCGAGGTCAGAGCTCTCGGGGAACTCGGGGAGGTTTTGGGGAGCAGAACCTCCGGAGCCGCGGCGAAGAAATCTACTCGTAAAAGTCTACGTGCACGAAGAGCCCACGCAGGAAAAGGATCGTAAGTATTGCGTGGTTGAGTGGGGGTGACCGAGCGTGTGAAGTGAGACGTGATTTATCACGAAGCGAGTGGGACCCCAAAATCGCAGTTCCATTGTCCCACGAGGGGCGTGGTCGGTTGCGGGGGAAGCGAAAGTTTCGGGGGTAAAACGCACCTCACACGTTAAGCCCTGAAAACTCGGGGAGTTTTCGGAAAGGGGGGGTCGGTCACAGGAAGGCTGAAAGGGAAGGTTACGTCCTTACAAGAGTTCCGGGGACTGGTAAACTTTTCAGCCTAGGACCGGGAAAGGTCCAAGGAAGAGAGAAAGGAGAGCTCGCAATCACCAGAGAACACCCTGAGGGGGAGCGATCACTCTTAAAGGGACAGTATCTGGTGGACCCATACCATGGGGCAAACGAAAAGTAAGAATAGTAAAAAGGCTTTAAGAAAACCCAAACAGGGAACCGGTAAAGGGATCCCTGAAATCCCGATTGAGAGTCCATTGGGATGGATGTTAGAACATTGGGACGAGTGCCCCATAAGGAGAAAGAAGTCAAAGAGTCAGATGGTGCATTACTGTATGGAAATATGGGGAGGGGTGGAAATACGGGACCATGTAACTTGGCCCATTTTTGGGACATTTGAGGAATGGGTTTGCAAAGCACTAACACTTTATGTTAAGGAGAGGGGAAGTGAAGAGGAACAGGGATATGCAGGGATCTGGGAAAAGATCGATGCTAGGATTTTCCCTGTGGAATTAAAGTGTCCTACCTCTGTCTCAGGGGATAAGTGGGAACCTTTAGATAACCTTCCCCCACCTTACCTAGTGCCCTCAGCCCCTCCCCTCCCAGGTCCAGATGAACCTCAAAACCCCGGGAGATTGGGAGATCCTTTGGGGCAAGGGATCCCCGGACCCTCACCCCCTCCATCTGCCCCTCCGTTAAGGTCACAACGTGGGGCCTCGTTCCCCCCGGTTGGGCTCCCTCCCCCGCTAGAACCGGTGCCGGCTCCTCGGCCATCAGGGGGGGTGATGCAGGTTCCCCACGCCCCCGCCCCGCTCCTCGATGGCCAGCCGCTTGAATTAGATCTGGTGGCGTTCTTTAGTCCCGCTCCCATGGCACCGCAGGTCCCAGCAGAAGCTAAGCATGCCCCACTCGCTAGGAGGACTAGGAGACAGCTAAAGAGAATGAATGAGGCAGAGAGTGAAGGGGAAGGGGAAAAGGCAAATCTATTTCCCTTAAGAGAAGTACCAACTGCCCCTGGAATTATCGGGTATGTAAACGTCCCGATTAACACCAGCGATGTGAGAGCTTTCAAAAAGGAGATGGGAAAGCTTATGGATGACCCCTTAGGAGTATCTGAAAGGCTGGATGAGTTTTTGGGAACTAGTATATATTCCTATGAGGATCTCACAGCCATTTTGAGGTCCTTATTTAACACGGAAGAGAGAGAAATGATACGACAGGCAGGAATAAGGGAATGGGAGCGGCGGAACCCTCAAAGTACCCCGGGAGATCAGAAATGGCCAAGCCAGGATCCCCGATGGAATGCCCAGACCGAGGAGGGTAGAAGAAATATGATCGATATGAAGAACATAATCATTCAGGGAATCAGGGAAGCCGTACCCCGGGGGCAGAATCTGAGTAAGGTTTTTGGGGAATGCCAAGGGAAGGAGGAAACCCCTACCAAATGGTTAGAAAGGTTAAGGAAAAGTCTACAAATATATTCAGGAACAGACCCTGACTCTCCTGTGGGAGAAGTCTTGCTAAAAACCCAGTTTGTAGCAAAATCATGGGAGGATATACGGAAAAAGTTAGAGAAAATTGAAGGGTGGCAAGAGAAGGGATTACAGGAGCTATTGAGGGAAGCTCAGAAAATATATATGAGGAGAGATGAGGAAAAGCAGAAAATACAAGCTCGAGTACTGGTAGCAGCTGTAAGGGAAGCCCAAAAACAGGAACGGCCCCGGGCTTCAGAAAAACCTCTAAAGAAAGGACCATCGAAGGGACCAGTGCGTCCACAGAAAGGGACCCCGGTGAATCAAGCAGAGGGGTTGGAATGCTTTTACTGTAAGAAAAAAGGACACGTAAAAAGGGATTGCCCGAAAAGGATGAGGGATGAAAGGATGTTTCAAGAAGATTAGGGATGTCAGGGGCTCTACATTTTGGGGTCCATAACATCAGAAGAGCCCTTGATAACATTAAAAATTGGACCCAAGGGAACGAAGATGGACTTTTTAGTAGACTCTGGGGCCAAGAAAAGCACATTTAAACAGTTACCCCCAGGATGCCAGGTCAGCAAGGACTTTATGGTGGTTATAGGGGCAAAAGGGGAACCTTTTAAAGTTCCCATAGTAAAGAATGTAGAAATTGAATCAGATACTAAATTTTGTTGCGGGGACATGTTATTGGTGGAGGAAGCTGATTATAACTTGTTAGGAAGGGATCTGATAGTAGCACTGGGTATTAACTTAATTGTAAGGGATTCACGGATTGTAGTTAGCATATATTATAAATGAGAAGACCAAATTCGATAAATCAAAATTTGGAAATTTATTAAGAGACAAAATAACAGTCTCGGACAGCCACAATTAAAAGGACAGCGTGGAGCCCGGGGTCGGCGCTGGGTGAACGACGATAACACACTCTGCCAGTCTGTTATCCCCAAGTTCACATCTGGGGTTTGCAGCAGCCTCTTTTTATACACTGGATCGCGGAGAGAGGCCTGAGATGATGTAAGTCCTCCATCTGAAGCAGCTTCATTAAGTATGCAAGTTTCAGTTCTAAGAGTCTGAATGGATCAGCGGAGGAGGACAATGCTGTCGATGGTCGGTTCCAGGTGTGGTGTAGACATGCTGATTTTGGCCAGAGACCATTGAGATACAGATCTGAAACCATCATCGGGTTCTCCGGGCTATCATCTCTGTGTTCCGTTGCCCTTTGTTTCCTTTCAGCGATTCCTGGCAGTGACAGTCTTTTGTCCTCCTTTCTGGTAATTCCAATCAAGCTCTTTCCGTGTCCCTCCCAAACCTTTTCAGGCTAGGGATATTTTGTATTCTGTTGAATCCCCCTTCTTCCCAAGTTAACCCACAAAATGCTAAAACAAAACCTAACTTCTAACGTGCTACTTTATACAGGACTTATAATCATACATTCAGTATTACAATTTATATTCTATTAACATGAAGTAACTTCAGAGCAGATGTTACATTCCTTTTTAACGATCTGTAGCCAAAGCATGTTTGTGTCTCTCTCCTGGTAGTTGATGCATGTTTGTGTCTCCCTCCTGGTAATTCTTAATCATGTTATGTCTCGTGTTTCCCCCTCCCTTGTCCTTTCAAGCGAGAGGAATTCCTGCACCCTCTTCTGAGTTGCTTAACTCTGAGTTAACTCAGAGTTTGTTGGATTAAAATAAAACCTTACATTTATTTAGATGATATTAAATTTTATCTATCAACACGAATTAACTTTAGGACATATATCACAATCCCCCCTCTTCTAAATTCACCAATTTAATTCGTGTTCTGGTTATAGTCTTTTTTCTCTATCAAGATAAAAAAGCCTCTTAACCATTTTAATTATTCAGGTTATATTTCTCCAGTTGTCTCGTTCCAATAGGTTTTTTCTATGCTTCCTTCCTGCATTCGAGCTTCAAATTTTTCTAACACCTGAGCAGCTTTACTCCTTTTCTCACTCAATTTCATGATTTTTGGGACTGCCTTTGTTTTATTTGCTCCCCCTGAGGCCAATTCAGGGTCCATAGGGAGTGCTGCTATTTGCATTCCCTGGACTACTGTACGGATTAATCTAATTAGACAGGGTATCAGACAGGGCAAGAAGACTAATCCAGCTACAGAACACAGGATAAAAAATCCCACCTTTTCCCACCAATCTCCTGCCCCAAATAGTTGATCCCACCAAGAGGCTTGGAGTATAGAGTTCCATTTCTGTACTGGGACATGTGCAACCTTTTTAATTTCTGCAGCTAAATCTCTAATTGTTTCTCCATAGTCATTGATTTCTATGCAACACTCTGAGTCATTAAATTTTCCACACACCCCCTTCTTCTGCCAATAAATAGTCCAGGGCAATTCTATTTTGGTATACAAATGCTCTCATCTGCGAGTGCTGTCGGGCTAACAGCTCTAGAGCATCCGAAGTGTGGTTTGAAACTATTTCTACTACAGCCTGTAACCCGATCAATCGATTTAATAAGTATACTGGGGTTCGGTAGCCCCAGCTCCCATCTTGGGCCCATGTGGCAGGGCCATAATACTCTATAATGCGCTCTGCAGGCCACTCCTCCTCTCCCCATTTCTGATTCCCCCCTACCTGTGGAAATTCTCTCTTTATCTCTCGTCTCCTCCTGCTGAGAGTCTCATATAAAGGAGCCCCTAGTAAATTACTGCCCGTTCGGGGAAGTGTAAAGAATGAGGGTCTAATCATTCCTAGGGTGCAGGACCCTTTCCACTTACGGGGTAGCTCGCTATAAGCTTTCTTCCCACAAATCCAGTAGATTCCACTTGGGGCTTTCCATCTGATATATATGTTCTCTGGGTATTCTCAGAATCCCGCTAAGTCAGTCAGGGAATAGTATGGGTTAGCATTTGTTACCTGGTGCCAGCAGAGTCCAATTTCTTCTATCCATTTACACCCTTCTTCTCTTTTCTTTCCCCAATACCCGTTAGGGGGTTCGGGTTGCCACATTTTGGACTTATTATTAGAATTTACGGTTAGGGTGGATAGGCATGGGGTGTAACCTACTGTCTCCCTGTATGTATTTCCTTCCTTGCTAATGCAAATTGTCCCTATTACCCGTTCATCCAGTGTCCAACGCTCTGGTCTAGTCATTGTTTTTAAGATTTTGTTATCCCATCTGAGCAGTTGTTCAGGGGCCAAACTCTCACCTTTCCAGGGCCACCTTTCTGCTGATCTCAATCCTCCACAGATCCAGCAGTTAGTTAGCCCCAATTCGGTAGCAATCTCTTGCACTAGATCCAGGAAGAGATTTTTGCTGGAGGCAGACAGGCTCTAATCACTAGATTCTCTTTCTAATTGCTCATATTGCTTGCTAAGTGTCCTCATCCTTACTTGCTCCATTCTTTTCCTCTTTGCTTCTAATTCCTGCCTTTTTAGCTCTAAGGCTACCCTTTGTATCTTGTTTTTTGGGTCCAACCCTTCTTCATCTTTAGAAAAACAAAACACCTTTTCTAGTTTCAGACATACCCTTTCATCATTTTCACTCAGCAAATCCAGCAATATGGGTCCTCCACTTAAAGAATTGGTTTGCAATTTCTTATTTTGTCCCACCCAATATGTTTTCCCGTTAAGGGTACACATGTCTAGCTTTTTCTTATCATAACACAATTGGTTCACTTGTAAGTATCCCACAAAGGTACTTTCCTTCTTCCCCCCAATCCATACAGTTTTATTACATTCCATGCAGGTGGGAATGAAAGGTAAGCCTTTTAGTTCCCTTCTTTTCCTAGACATTGCCATCGGGTTATTGGTTTTGTTCATTTGAAACCTACTATTCAATTTGTAGTCCCCTCCCTTTTGCAATGTAGACCAGTCTACTCGTACCCTGGATTTCAAGGCCTGATCCCAGGTAAGTTCTGAGTGAACCTCTGGGGGGTCAGTTCCTTTCCCCGTCTCTTCCTTGAGGTTGGGAAGGCCATTCGTGGGGTACACGGCTAGGCTCAGGGTCACCAGGGTTACCCACAGGCCTATCCCTCTGCTCAACCCTTCGCCCGTTGGGGTGCCACCAACGGCGGGGTAAACCATCTTCCTGGCAGCAGGGATATTCTTCAGGGCTCCTGCAGGTGCTCCTTTGAGCGTATCGCCTTTTGTATTGTTCCCACTTAGCTATCTTCACTTGGTCAGCTAAACAGGGTACTTTCACTGTTCTCCTACACTCAATCACGAGTGGCTCCGCTCTTTTATTTAGTCCTCCCCTTACCCCGTTCGTGAAATAATGAAACCACTCAGGATAATCCAATTCAAAAAGACCCGATTCTGTGGCAATGTATAGAAATAGATTTGTAAGCCTGGTCTCCTCCTCAAAGCAATGTTCACATAAACCCCATGGCCTGGCCCCTCTGTAACAATGAGTCACCCAAATCTGTTTACAATACCCGCACTTAAAATGAGCAAAGGGATAGCAGGGACATCTTGCTTGGTTACAACTTATCCGATAAGCTCTGGTCATTAGGTTTCCCGATGTATCTTCAGCTTTAAGTCTCCCGGAGCTGAGGTGACTTTCCACTGCGGAGAGCTGCTTTGCCGTTCAACTCTTTTCACCCGAGATGAGTGTGTCCAACCCTTTTCTGCTGTCCTCACTGCTGTGTCAGTGGTGAGGAGGACGAGAAAAGGTCCCTCCCAGTGCGGTGACAATGGGGCTTCTTTCCACGTCTTGATCAGCACCTGGTCTCCCGGCTGGATTTTGTGAATAGCAAATCCCAGAGGTGTGCCTTGTGCTATTAGTCCGCGTTTTCGGAGCTCCTGTAAATTTTTGTTAATTAAGACAAGATAAGACTGGATCTGGCAATCTTCTATTCGGGGGTGTCCAACCAGTATTCCATGCTCATATGGCATTCCATATAGCATTTCAAAGGGGGACAAAACAGAACCTGAATGGGGTTGGGTCCTAACATTTAGGAGAGCTAAAGGAAGGCACCTCACCCATGACATTTTAGTTTCTAGCATAAGTTTGGATAATTGAGCTTTTAGAGTCTGATTCATTCTTTCTACCTGGCCTGAACTCTGAGGGTGCCAAGGAGTGTGATATTCCCATCTGATCCCCAAGGCCTCTGCTAAGTGTTTTATGATCTTTGATGTGAAGTGGGTTCCTTGGTCTGAGTCTATAGAGTCAGGGATCCCATATCTAGGTACTATTTCTTCCAGTAACCTTCGAGCCACGGTTTGTGCTGTTGCCCTGGGGCTAGGGAAGTCTGGGGTTTTGGAGTGGTCCAGAATCCAGGCTGGACGCTGGGGGCATCAGGAGAGAGACCTGGGACTCCACTGGGCAGCCTGGGTGGCTAAAGACAGATACTGAAGGTGTACCTGTTGTACAGTATGCAGGTGTACATGTACTTTCCACTGACTGGCTGTCAGCTCATCCCCACTGATCCTTGGCACCTGATCAGCCGGAGGGTGGAACAGGATATGGATCCTTTCTGATGTTCATATTCACAGGATGTTCTCTGAACATTAAACTTTATTTTATCAGCACCTTAGGAAAGGAAACAAATCAAACAGGCCAAATACCCTTTGCACCGGTCTAACATTAGACTCATTAATCCATAATTTCAGCAGCTCATGAAGTTTCCAACTCACTAGTTACTTAATCCATGATTCACAGCTCCCAGCTCCTGCTCCTGACCACAAGGAGAAGCTGTGTGGGCAGGGAGAGGTGCAAAGGGTGTTAAGAGCAATGCTCCCTGGGGACTGCAGGGCTGCTGGGGCAAGAGACTGCTGGATGGGGCAGGGACTTTGGGGCAGAAAGCACACAGTGCCCCAAGAAAGTGTCAGGGCCTGTCTGCCATCCTCTTCCTCTGACAGCATGCCTGTCCTTTGCCAGCCTTCCTCAGCCTTCTCTCTTTCCCCTCATTCCCTCCTGGGCTCTGGGGCTGCACCCCACATACACACATCTGAGACGCTCCAGGGTATGCTTGTACTGACTGAGCACAACAGGTTGATGTGCCTGGTGCTCCAGCTTTTTAGTCAAAAGTCACCCTGCATCCTCATCCTCGCACTCTCGTCCTCCTGCCTGCATTCTGTGCAGAGCCCTCAGTTCATCCCCATTGATCCTTGGCACTGCCCTGGTCGTGCTGGGCTCATTCTCCCGCTTCCTCTTCCAAAACACCCACTGTGGCTGCCACCAGCACCATAAGCACCCAAAGACTTGTCTGAGTGGTCTGTCAGGCTAATGCATTGGGACCCCAGCTAAAGTGGAGGGTGAGGCTGGGAGCCCTGCACAGTGGGGCACACGAGGTCACTGAGAACCATGTTGGCCCAGGACACAAGACTTAATTTCTGTCCTTTCATTACCCCCACAGCTGCAAATCTTAGGGTTTCTGGTTTCTCCTAAGGCAGTCAACAGGACAGAGAATGATCCAAGCATTGTGCTTGCTTAATAAGGAAACTGAAAGTAAAACTGTAGAGTTTACAAGAAATCAGCACTGGGGGCACCACCCTCTCTGCATCACAGTCTGTTCATCGTCTGTCCTATCTATCCCACATCCTGTCCCTCGCCCTGATGTGTTCCTGCCCTTTTACTAACCTTTCACTTGCTTTATCCTTTTGCCTCGTATGTGCAACCTGGGCTGCTCACCTCCAGCCTGCAATGCCGTACTTAGAGGTTTTCCTATTGCTGTTGGGGCGGGTTTGCTTCCTTCATCTTCCAATTCCTTGGACCCACTGCAGATCACCTGCTGTACCTGCACACTTACCTTGCCCAGCCCTCATGACTCTCTGTCCTTCTGTCCATGCCCTGCAGTGACCAGAGGGTGCTTTGGGACACAGGAGCTCCTGCAGGGCAGGATGGAAACGTAGACCTAGCCCTCCACCAACAGACGTGGGGCTAAAGACCTCCAGGATGGGTGATGTCAGTGGGCAGCCCCACGCAACCCCTCCTGCATCCCAATTGTTTTGCCCATCCCAACTCTGTGTCCATCCTGTCCCAGTCCCCATACCTACCCCCATCCCTGCCTCCAATCCGCCATCCCTGCCCTGCCCCCATCCCTGTCCCTGTTCCCGTCCCCATGCACGTGCAAATCCCCCATCCCTCATCCTTGCCCTGCCCCCACCCCAGTTCCCGTTCCCATCGCACCACATCGTACAGCCTCGTCCTGTCTACATCCCCAGCCCTGTCCCCATCGCTGTTCTAACTCCTGTCCCTGTTCCCACACCTGTCCCCGTCCCTCTCTCCTTTTGCTTCCTTGTCCCAGTACCAGTCCTTCCCTCAGATACCTCCCGAGGCTTTCCCGGAAACAGCGGCGGAGCCGAAGAATAAAAGTCTGTGAATCACTGTCACGGCGTGATTCGTTGCCGCCGCTGCACCCCGAGCTGCATCCCGAGCTGCATCCCGATGAGCCGCCGCGTCCTCTCCGCTCTCGCCCTGCCTGTGGGGGTGTCCGTGGCCGCGGCAGCCGCAGGTTTCCAGGTGGGAGCTCCTGCGGGGAGACACGCCTGGGAAACTCAGCTCCAGGGAAGTCTGCATGGGAGCACGCCTGGGGATCCCGGTGTTCGGGGGACGATACGAGTGGCAGACTCGCTGGAGGGGGGGAACTTGATATGGGAGCTGTAGCGCTTGTTAGGGGTGGGACGCGCGTGGAAGACCTATCTGCGGGGGGAATACTCGGAAACAAGAGGATCCCCTCCTTGCTCCAGCGGGTATCCAGACGGGACCTCCTGCCGACGGAGGTGAGGGAAGCGATGCTCCAGGGTTGTCCGTGTGCCCGGGAGGGATGTGCATGGAGATTCCTTCTCTGGTGCAGGGGCCATGCATGTGAAAATGCCCCAGTTCCCTCCCAGGAAGGGAGGTTGGAAGGAAATTGGGGCAGAGGTCGCATGGGGACCCTACCCCAGTGGGTGACTTGCCCCTGTCTCGGACGGTGCAGTGTGGGAGAGAACAGGCAGCACTTAGAACTGCAGATGTGATGTGCAGGGCTCTGGCTGAGACGGAGTTCCCTGTGGACCTGAGGGCTATGGCCATCCCAGTGAGCTTCCCTGTCGTGCTACATGTGTGCTGAGCAAAGCACAGGTACCCACAAACACGGGCAGATGTGCCCTGGATTCCCACAGCTCACCTGCCAGGGCTACAGCAGGGGTCCCACCCACGTTCCTGCCATCCAGGGCTCCAACCTTTCACTTTTCCTCTTCAGCTCTCCCCTTTGCTTGGCTTACCCTAGCTTTTGGCCCTCTTGATGTAGCTGAGATGGCATCAACTTTATGAATCATGTCTTTTGAAAAGGAATGCTCGAGCACTCTCAGGACTCCAGAAACACTCTGCAGTGACACCATCCACAGCCTGACCTGTGTTTTTGCTCTTTTCCAAGCTCCTCTGCCAGGGAAGTGAGCACCCTGGGGAGAAAAAGGCCAGAGAGAAAGAGGAAAAGGCAGACAAAAGCAGGTGGTATCCGAGCTACAGGGGGAAAGGTGAAAAGGATATCAAGGTGAGTGCCAGCACCCCGTGGGTGTTGGGGTTGTGGGCAGGGGGCTCAGCCTGTATGGGCTGTGTACAGGCAGCCCCCAGGGACACGGCTGCTTATCTGCAGCCATGCAACCTGACTGGCTTGTGGAAGAACGATCTGGGCTCCAAGATGCAAGTGTTCAAGGTAGACAATGATGGAACCTTCTTTGGCGAGTACTACACCGCCGTGTCAAGCACCAAGAAACCCATCCAGCCAGCCCCACTGATTGGCTCCCAGCACCTGGATGAGAATGGACAGTGCACCTTCGGCTTCACTGTCAACTGGAAGAAGTTCTCAGGTCTGTAGTTGCATGATGGCTGTTGTTGGATGGGGTGGTGGGATGGAGAGGGGAGCTCAGGCAGGTCTCAATGCCCATCCTGATCCCTCTGTTCTCTCTGCTGTCTCGTGTCTCTCCTTCCCTGGTCACTCCCCAGTCTGGATGGTGTCTGCAGACAGCAGTACACCTCCCAAAACAAGGTGTGGGTGAGGCAGAACAAAGGGTTGCTTTGACAACACCTCTGCCACACAGCATTTCCCTGCTGGCGCATCTGCCTGGCACACAGCTTCGAGGAGCTGCGGCAGCCCTACGGCGCCGGGGACGTGCCGCTCCGCGATGTCCTGCGGCACATCGGCCTCGCCTTGCGGTACGGCAGGGGATGGAGGGGGCCGGGAGCGCACCGGGACGAGGGAAGGCGTCCCGCGGGGCACACAGCTTTGCGCTGGAGCCGCTCGGTGCCGCGGGGGCCTCGCCCCGGAGAGGCACCGGCGGTGTCCCGGCGTACGGAGGGCAGAGTCCGGTGGATCACGGAAGGCCCCAGGCTGGCGGGAGCCGCCCTCCTGCCGCCCGGAGCCGCCGGCAGTCGCCAGCCTTTCTGGCGCCGGCAACGAGAGCAGTTGGTGCTAAAGGGGCAGCTCCCGGCGCTTGGGCTCCTCAAAACGGGGCAGCTGGGAGGACTGGGGGCATCGCTTGGCGATGGGGACCTGCGTCTCCCGCCCCTCGGGTTCGTCGCTGCCGAATCCTTCCCGGCATCGTCCCCAGTGCTGGCAGCTGGAGGTTAAGCTGAGGCCAGCTGGGAGGGGTTTGGAACGCTGTGTGCTGTGGCAGGTGTGGGAACGGGGCACCTTTCCCGGCTTTGCGTTGGGGTGATCTGGAAGTAACGACGGAGAGCACGCGTGGAAAGCAAGAGTGGTTTTTAACCTTTAACGCTGGAGTCCGTGTGCTGGCAAGTGTTTGTGGACCCGTCAGGCTGAACGCTGGGACCAGCGACGGCATTGCTTATTTCCTTGTGTTGGATTTATGTCTCCTGCCTCCATTTTCTGCTGGTGTCCTTGGAGGCAGCCGCTTGCCAAGCTGGTTCCTGCAAAGCTGGATGAAAGGGCAGATTATGGGTTGCTTCGGGGTGCATGGCATGCTGGTCTGACATGAGACACCCCAGTGCGAGCCTGGGCATCGGGGAAGGGTGAGCGTGGGTCATGCACCGGAGATAAATAAAGGCTGCTGGAAAAGCTGCTGTGGCAAGTTGGGATGAGCTGAGTATGTGGGAAAGCATGAAGTTCTGGTGGGGTGAGCAGGGAGGAGAAGCGATCACGGCCTTGTTCTCACTGAAGTCTGGAAGTGCCTTGCATCAGTCCTGGGGAAAGGTCTTTGAAAGAGAAGCTTGAAGTTGAACTACTGTCTCTTCTTCAAGTTTAGGAGGTAATTTGGTTGTTATCTCAAAATACTTTTGCAATGGCAAGAGCTTCCTTGCAAGGAGATTCCAGCTTCAAGAGCAGAAAAGACAAAGTGCTAGGGTGATGAGAAATACCTGTGTGGGTTTGAAAATACCTCTGTGGGTTTGATTTAAAACCCAAGGCCAACATTGTTGGCTGGAAGGGCAGCCCATTCTGGAATGCAAGAATACACGGGAGACGGCGTGCTCCAGGCATTGGTGGGCGCCTCAGCATCTGCCTGGTTGGGGCAGCCAGCTCCTGGAAACCTGGGTGCTGGTGCTGCAAGAGGAGCCTGGAGCTCAGTTCTGTGTCGTGGTGCAGGGGTAGGTGAAGCCCTGCAGATTGGCCTGCCCTTTCCTGAATGACCCATGGTGAGTGGCCCCTATGCCACCTTGGCATGGCTTGGTGCATCAAGTGCAAGGTCACCTGGTCCCAGTTGCCACTGGGAGTGCCTTGGGGTCACTGCACGTCTTTGGCTCAGGAGGTCCAGGGCCAGCAGAGGAGCCACCACATCCTGGGTTGGCTTTGCGTTGAATTAAACATGATGATAGGTGCCCTCGCCAGCCCTAGATGCAGATATTGGCTGGGGGTGTTAACAGTTCTGGGGCAGGTTTTTTTGTTAATCAGGGCTCATTGGGGTAACTGTGGAGCACATGCATATCTGGAAAGAACGGGTTGTGCAGAGGACTCAGCTGGGGCTGGTGAGGCAGGAGAAGAGGTGCAGGTAGCTTTCTGCAGAGGTGGCTCGTGTGTCTTGAGAGGGGTCACAGCATGAATCCAGATCAGCTGGGTGATGTTCAGACAGGTTTTAATTCCACTGCCAATTTGAAGGGGAAGAAATGCCCTCCAGCCCTGGCAGGACTTTTGGTGCTCAGAACACAAAATCTCTCTCCTGGTTATCCTTCAGCCCTGGCAGTGCTGTTAATAGCCAGCAATTGAGCACCCGGGTTTCTCTTCTTGGCCTGCACGATTTTGGGGGAAACTGGCAGAAGAGTTGGCTATTGAGATGTTAAAATGACTTTGGCAGAAAATCCCAAACTTTTAATACTGTGTTCTGTAAAAACTGCTTCCTGAAATCCATCTCCCGCCTCCTCTCCAAGGAGTTGGGATGCCCCACTAGGCTGTGCTGCAGCCACTCTGCCTGGGCACCTTATTTCCTGTTGCCAGAAGCCTGCTGGGAAAGCAGCTGAGTTGGTTCCCTGATGCTGCGTTGAAAAAGAATAATCATTATTTCGTTGAGAGAGAGCACTGCCAAAACCTTGCCTTGGCAGAGTAAAGCCGGGGCTATCTTAGCTGGAGAAGAGCAGCTGCAGCAGATATAGCTGGAAGATAATGGCAGGCCCTGGTTCAGGGCAGTCACACAGGACAGGCTGGTTCTCATCATGCCCTGAACTTCTGTGAGCAAAATATCCATAGACAGTGAAACACAAAGCTGGGTCTGTAGGAGTGGAGAGCAGGCTGCAGTTAGGTCCTGTGAGGATGCAACCCAGAAAATCTCACCCTGAGAGGGATTTGAGGACCTTAGATGGTGCTGAATAAAGGTGAATGCCCAGTGAGCAGCCAAAAAGTCAAGTGTGAGTTGTTTCTGTTTGGAAGCATAGTAGTAGAGGTGTCATGGAAGAGCGTCTCCCCCTTGCACCTGGGTATACATGTCCCAGGGGATTATTGTTCATTGCCCATCATTGCCTGCACTCTGCATGCTGTGAAACCGAGAGCAGGATAGGCTGTGTGCTCCTGGTTGGGGTGGTTTTCTGCTCGACAGTATGGCATGGGTGTCTGTAGGTAGCTTAGAGACATTGCCCACCGTGGGGTTCCTGTGCCCCCACTGCCCACATGGCGCCCAGGGCCACAGAACTGCCAGCTGGGTCTTGCCTGATTACTGGGCAAGGTTCAGCAGTGTCTGGTCTGGTAGCTGATTTCCGTGTGCTAATTGTCTCTGTATAGAAGGCTTAACTTGGGGCAGTTAATTAGCCAAAGCCAGTACTTTACAAGCACTGACTTGGAGCCCAGCCCTGCTCCTCTTGCCTGGAGTGGTGCTGGCACACCCAGCTGCAGGTGTGCCCCTGTTTGGGTGTCTTGATTCCCAGACCTTTGGGTGAGAAATTATCAGATGGGCAGTGCCGGTCTGCGCAGCTGGTGTGTGGGCAGAGGCAAATCCCCAGGATCCGGCTGCAGACAGTAACCATCACCACTTCCAGAGCAAGGCTGCCCTGTGCCCTCTGCCTCTGATGATGTGTCACAGGGATGTGGTAGTGTATGACAGTGGGGACATGGAGGTAGAAGAGCAAGGCAGTGTGTCTCCTCTGGGTTTGCACCTCTGCTTGCAGGCCTTCCTTAGCAGGACATTGTGTACTAGGCATGGAGGTGGTCCTTGTGTGCATTCCCACTGGTCTATGAACATCTGGAAAAACTTCTTGTGCTACCTGAGCTGGGAGTCCTGCTCTTGAATTAACCTTGCAGTCAGTCCTGAGCTGCCTGAACTCTGCTTGCTTGTGCTTGCTGACCAATGCATGCTCCAGATGGGTCATAGAGCCTTATCACCCCTTGTGTCATGGACATGAGGACACAGCTGGGTCTTGTGCATCTTGTTGTACATCTCTACAAGGAGGGAAACCTCAACCTGTGCTCGTCCTGCCCGGTGACACTGAAGGGATGGTGTTGCCTGATCCTGACTTCTTCAATACTTCTCTTTCCTGTGTAGATACTTCAGATGGTGGTTCAAGAAGACCCTCATAGAGAAGAAATCTGCCTTCATTGACCTCTTGTGTGCTGTTCCTCTGCAGCAGATCTATGGTCAGCCTCCACTTTGGGCACTGGGGTGGGCAGGGATTCACATGGTGTTATCACGAATGGAACGAGTGAGTCAAGGAGCTTTTGTAATGTGGGTGATGCCAGTGGCTCTCCCCTGCAGAGACGCGTGGGGAGAGTTCTTGAGCGAGGTGCCACCAGGGGGAGGAATGGGGGCACTAACTATTGGTGTCTTTGCCAGGGTGTCCGCTGGGCGGGATCGGGAGAGGCACCATCACCCGTGGCTGGCGGGGAGAGTTCTGCCGCTGGCAGCTGAACCCTGGCCTTTACCACTACGAAACAGTCATCGCCAATCAGGTAGGGTCTTCGAGGGGGGTGAGTGTCGCTGCAGCAGCCTGGGCGGTCAGGACATCTGCCACAGGGCTCGTTTCATCCCCTGCACGTGCTCCTCTCCTCCACAGTTCACGGTGTGCCTGCGGTGCAAGGGGCAGACGATTTACCAGCAGGTCCTGTCCGTGGAGAGACCCAGCAGCCTGCAGGGCTGGAACTGGGGCTACTGCGGCCGCTACGCCTTTTACCACGCCCTGTACCCCCGTGCCTGGCTGGTCTACGAGCTGCCGGGGCAGAGCGTGGTGCTCACTTGCCGCCAGGTCTCTCCTGTCATCCCCCGTGACTATAAGGTAAGGCAGCGACGGCTGAGGGCGGCGAGGGCAGAGCTCTCGCTAGCCGGGTTTCCCCGCCTTTCCCCGTGCGTGCCCTCAGCAGCGGTCCCAGGCGGGGGAAGCCCCGCGGCCCTGCGGGAGCTCGGGATTGCGGCAAGGGATGGCTCAGCGCTGCCCGTGCTGGTGCCAGCCCCGGGCAAGGGCGGCAGCTGTGCTGCTGACACGTCTGACCTTCCTCTTACCCCAGCGCAGCACGTGAGCCTGTATCAACCTGCCGAGCCGATGAGTGATGAGACACCTAGCTGAGCCCTAAATGCCGCTTTCCGCCTCTCTGCTGCCCGATGTGGCGTTTGCCGGCCCAGGGCTTCTCTTTTCAATTTTGTCTCGCCTGCGTCCCAAATTCCTCTGCTCCTGCTGCTGCTCCTCAGCTTGGCAGCAGACTCCAAGACCAAGTTATTAGTCCCGGTGCTCTTTCTCCCGCTGCATCCTGCGTGGCGTCCCCAGCAGCGGGGGATACGATGCTGCGGCAGCTGCCTGTGGAGCAGCAGCCCTGTAGACAGCATTCTGTGTCTCTGCCAGGACTCCAGCTTGCCAGTGGGAGTGTTCATCTGGGAGGTGGAGAACAGGAGGGATGAGGACGTGCAGGTGTCCATCACGTTCAGCCTGCAGAACGGCACGGGAGCGAAGGAGGACGGGAGCGGTGGGCACTGGAACGAGCCCTTCACCTTCCAGAAGGATGGCGAGCGGGTTGCTGGAGTCCTGCTGCACCACTGCCCGGCCGTGAACCCCTTCATCCTGGCCATCTCTGCCCGGGAGAAGGTAAAGGGCTGTCCCTGCTGCTGTGGCTCCTGCTGGGGAGGTTGTGCAGCCCTGCTGGATGTGGGGGAGTTGCTTGCAGGCAGCGGCTAAAGGATGGGTGTGCAATGGCTTGGGGTTGGCAGCGGTTCTCAGCGCTTGCCTGATGCCAGGAGTGGGGACATGACCTCCCTGAGGGCACCCTCTCTGCGGATGGTGTCAGGAGAGCAACAAGATTGGAGTTAGAGTTGCCGGGCAGCACGTGGGAAGTGGGTGTGATGTCCTGGTGGCAGGTGGTGGGGAGCATTAATTTTCTCCTAGGCAGCAGCCCCTGATGATGCTCTTCCCTTCCCCAGGCTGGCACAGGAGTCACTCATGTCACGGCATTCAACCCCACGGGATTGGGTAGAGAGGTGTGGCAGGACCTCCTGCGGGATGGCAGGCTGGATTCACCCACCGGTGAGTCCCTCCATCCTCCGTGGGACGGGTGGAGGAGGAGCAGGAGGAATGGGCGGCTGTGTGGGTTCTGGGCACCCAAGGCAGGGCAGAGTTCTTTCCTCCAGCCTCTGTGGCTGTTAAAAATCTCTCCGAGATGCTGTGGCTTGTTCCCAAATTTTGGCTGTATGCAAACTGCCCTTTCCTTATCCTTCCTGCTGGTTCTTCAAAAGCTGTTCGTACCGTGTCCAGACTTTTCCTGGCTATTGTTTTACATGTGCTAGTATCTCATTAGTCTCTGTGTGGTTGCGTACTTCTGCTAGGGAGCCATTGTGCTGCCCAGCCACATTCTCTCAGTTCCTCTGTCCAGATATATGAGCTGTGTCCTGTCAGATTTGTTCCCGGCCAGCATTTAACAGTGCTTGAGGAGGTTTAGTGCTGCCATCACTTGCTGTCCTCTTCCAACTGTAACAGTTCTCTCAATGTCTCTGGTGTTCCTTTGATGATTCTGCATCCATGCTCAGGTCTCTGCTCACTCCCTTGGGAGGAGCCTTGAAGCAGGTGGCATCTCCAGCCTTTGCTCACCTCCTATTGCCATTGAAGGTGACTATTTCCCTAATGTCTCTCAGTTTTTAAACAAGGATGATGCTGACAAACTAGTGATGCTGGGTCTTTGCAAGATTTCTTGAGGCTTAATTTGTGTAAATGAAATGTTTACTATGTAATTTTTTTTCCAGAAAAATAAGCTTCCTGCCTAGATGCAATCAGAGCTCTTCAGGCTATTGGGATGTGGTTTTCCTTCATGCATGCCGGACATTATTATAGTCAGGATCTGTGCTTAGGTTGCTCTAATGAGTTTACCTTTTACACATGTCAGAACCAGCATATAATTATCCAGCCACCTCAGGGCTTTTCTTAAATACCATCGTGACACAAGCACCCTGCAAAAAGCTGCAAACAATGACTGTCCCTAGAAAGTCACAGTGTCTCTGAGTGCAATGCAGATACAGTCATGGGATACTCTGTAGCTTCCATTCATGCCTGGTGGCTTTTCCTGCCTGATTTGTTCCTGTTCTTGGATGACTGAATCCTTTTAACCACTACTCCCATGGCAGGTATTTTTTTTCTGAGGCAACATCGTCCCTTAAAGCCCTCGGCTGTACCTTCCAGGCTGTAAAGGGACTTTGGTGTGCCCACTCTTATCTCCCTCAAGGTGTGTGTGAACTTCAGTTACCTTCCCTTTGTCTTCCTTGGTTGCTTAAGAATATCTTAATTTTTCCTGAGAGGTAAAAGCAGGCCAACAGAGAAGGGGGAGGTGACAGCAGCAGCAGTGTGTGCCAGCTGCAGGGTGCCTGCCCATGGGCACAAGACATTGGAGCTGGCGCTGGCTTGGGACATGCCCTGTGTTCACTTTGGCTCCAAGGAGAAGCTGCACCTCAGGTGGGTGGGCTGTCTCCAGTGGTGTTTGTCTCATGCCCCCAAAGCCCCCTTTTCCCTACTTCCAGACTTGTGTACCATGTGGGGACCTTTTGGCACCCACTGCTCGTGCCTGTGGCCCTGCCAGCTCAGGGAGGGGACCCTTTGTCCAGCCCCTGCTCCTCAATGCCCCTGCAGTAGCAGCCGAGATCTGCTGTTCACTGTAGTCCAGTACGCCTCTGTGGTGTCCGTGTGGGTTTCCCAGGTGGAGCCCATGGGATCCTCACCAAACCCTCACTTGGCAGGCGGTACACCCGGTTTTTTGGCAGCGAAGGCAATGCCGGTCCTTCCCTGTCCCATTATGCCCTGACACACTACAAGGAGTGGGAGAGGAAGATCGAAGCATGGCAGAATCCCATCCTGGAGAACAGGTAGGGCAGATGTGAGCACCTTCCCAGTGGCTTCCTGGGGTTGGCTGCTGCAGGAACATCACCAGCTCAGCCTCTGAGGGTGAGCTTCCCTCTTTCCCGCAGCCAGCTGCCTTCCTGGTACAAGTCGGCCCTCTTCAATGAGCTCTACTTCATGACGGATGGGGGGACCATCTGGATGGAGGTGCCCCCTGATTGCTGTGCCGAGGACCTGCAGGGGCCAGGCGGGGGGCAGGATTCTCCCACCTCCTCCCTGTCCTGCGGGAGTACGGAAGGTTTGCTTATTTGGAAGGTAACTCGCAAGGATGTGAGGGACTCTCCCAACTCAACCCCTCCCATTACTGTTGCCCGAGTTTTTAGCCTAGTGTGGGGATGTTTTTCACACTCCAGTTGTAGGGAGCAGTGCTATTCCCAGGAAAACCCCTTGTAGCCCTGAAGGATTTGGCATGAAGTGTTCCCCAGATCCTTGGTGCTCTATGTAGAGAATGAAACCCTCTTGGAAGGGGAGCCCCTGCCTGTGCTGGGAAGGTTCCCCCTGTCCTGGGCCACGTGGAGGGAGGACCTTTCCCCCTTTTCCCATCCCCATGGCAGTCTCCTTGCCCTCACCATCTGCCCCATCCTGCCAGGCCAGGAGTACCGGATGTACAACACGTACGATGTCCATTTCTACGCCTCCTTTGCTCTCATCATGCTGTGGCCCAAGCTTGCAGATCAGCCTGCAGTATGACATTGGTGAGTGTCCCCAGAGGGTTCTGCTTTGGTGCCTGCTCAGGGCTTCACCTTGGGAAGAGACGGAGGCTTTGAGACAGCTGCGGCTGTAGGGATGTGTGCTGTGGAGCCAGCATCCCCCTCCAGCTGCTCTGCTGTGCCCAGGACTTGCAGCCCTGGCATGTTGCTGCCTCAGCACCTCTGTGCCCAGCACTGGAGGTGTCTTCTTGCCATGCTCAGGGTGCACAGCTGGCTCTGCTTGCCCTGGGAGAGCCCCATGTCTTCCCATCTCTGTCCTTGCCCCTTTCAGAGCAGACACATGGAGCTGTTGGTAGACTCCCAGTGCTCTGGCTGGGTTTGATGGCTGCTTGGTGATGGTGTTGGTAGGGGTGTGGAGCGGCCCTTTGCTGGGCTCTGGTAGGACTGAGCCCATTGGATTCCCTTCCTAGCCCTCCTTTAAGGGGGTAGTGACAGTTGCAAGTCCCCTGCTGAGTGGGGGATGGAGAGCAGCCTGTCCTCTAGCCCTTTGTAGACAGCTGTGATCTTTGAGCTCCAAAGGACTGCTTAGTGTGCTGGTATTGGTGGTTCTGCCTGTGTTTATGCTTGGACTTTCTCCTGCAGCAGTTTCTGCTGCCCTTCTTACATGTCCTGTTTTGTCCTCTGCAGCCGTCACTGTGGTGAACGAGGATGTCCAGCCCCGGCAGTACCTGATGTGTGGTCAGACAGCCCAGGTGAAGATGAAGAATGTGGTGCCACATGATATCGGGGACCCAGGTGAGGGGTCTCTTGGGCCTGTGGAGGAGCAGAGGGGATGCCAAACTGTGGGAAATTAGTATTGTGTATGAAATACCCTGTCTGTTATTGTCAAGCTTTGGAACTGGCTGCCTGGGAAGTGGTGGTGCCACCATCCCTGGTGTATTTCAAAGAAGTGTAGATGTGGCACTTAGGGAGGTGGTTCAGTGGTGGACTTAGCAGTGCTGAGAGGTCTTTTCCAACTTCAATGATTCTGTGATTCTATATTTTCTGGGAATGGAAAGCTGGATGGTGTGGGGTGGTGATGAAGACCGTGCTGCATGGAGCTTTGACAAGGGAGACGAAGGGAAGTAGCAGGAAGGCTGTTCTCACTAGAGATGGCACAGGGTACAACACATTATTTCAGTGCTGTTTGATCACAGCATCCTTGGGTCCTTGCTCCTGTGTAGGAGGAGGGATGTTTGTTGCTTGCTGCGCTGCTGCATCTGCTCTGTCCTGGTGTAGGTGATGAGCCATGGCAGCGTGTCAATGCCTACCTGATGCACGACACTGCTGACTGGAAGGACCTCAACCTGAAGTTTGTGCTGCAGGTGTACCGTGACTACTACCTGACACGTGACTCCCTGTACCTGCAGGACATGTGGCCAGTGTGCCAGGTACTGGGAGATCAGACCATGGAGCATCACCCTTTCCCACTTCCCTCAGGAGCCAAGCAGCTTCCTGAGAGGATGGATGCTCCAGAGCAGAGTGTGAGGAGCTTCCAGGATGTGAGGACTGCGTGACCATCTCCTGCCTCTCCCACAGGCTGTGATGGAGTCGGAGCTGAAGTTTGACACAGATAATGATGGGCTCATTGAAAACGGTGGCTTTGCTGACCAGACGTATGACGCATGGGTGGTGCATGGAGCCAGGTGAGCAACAGAGACAGGTGGGGGTTGGAGATGGGCGCTGTGGGGTATGAACATAGCTGAGAGCTGGGCCCTTGTATCCCATTTGTCATAGAGCTCTTGAGGTGTCCCACATTCCTGATGGTTCTCTTGTTTGGCTCTGGCAGTGCCTACTGCGGTGGACTGTGGCTGGCTGCCGTCTGCATGATGTGCAAGATGGCAGAAGTGCTAGGGGATACTGAGATCCGGCAGAAATACCTGGACATCCTGAGCAAGGGCAAGGAGGCGTTTGAGAGGATGCTCTGGAATGGTGGGTGCTCAGCAGTAGTGAGCCACACTCAGCTGGCCGTGTGTCCCTTGGAAGGGAGTGGCTCCTCCTTGGATCATGGAGCCTTGTGGGGAATGGGGGAAGGAAGGGGTGATACTCTCCCTGCAAGCTGGGGAGAAGGAAGGGAGACGCTGCCACTCTAAATGGAGGGGAAGAAGCAGGTGTCTAGGAGGGAACAGGTGTAGGAAAGGAAGAAGAGTCTTGTGGAAAAAGCAGCTGTGCCCCTGCCACACAGGAAGGTGCGCAGGGACAACTGACATGAGCCAGTATCCTAATCTACTGATTTTAAACCGCTTCTTGCTTTTTCCAGGAAAATACTACAACTATGATAGCAGTGGAAGTGGCACATCCAGCAGCATCATGTCAGACCAGTGTGCTGGGCAGTGGTTTCTCGGAGCTTGTGGTCTGGACCAAGGGGAGTTTGAGGTAAGAGAAAGGGCTGCCTGGTGTGGTTGGGGTGAGATGGGATCTGTGGCAGGAGGGAAGCAGCAGCAGGGCTCGTATGTATTGGGGGTTACTCTTTAGGGCTGGTGTGGGGGGAGCTGCCTGCTCTCTCACTCTGCGCACCCTAGTGGAGGCTGTTGTATGGATACAATGGAACCCATCCTAAACCAAAACCCTCCCACAGAGCAGCCATGCAGTAGAGATGTGTAACTGCAGATAGCTTTAGCTCCAGTGGGGTTTGCTGTGGGCAAGGTGCTATTTTTTTAAAAACAGTAGAAAAAAGTGTATGAAGCTTCCCACGTTATTTGCTGCCCTAAAAACTCCAAAATTAATACTGGAGGGAGCTATGACTTATTCCAAGTCTTAAAGTCTGTGTCTCTTCAGTTGCAACAAAAGAATTGGCTGCAGACTCCTCATATCTGGTGGGATGGTCAGAGCGGCTGCTGATGTTGCAATACCTTAAAGAGGGAAGGGGCAGTGGAGGAACCATTGGGTTATCTGTACTCTGTGGGCTGTTGTCACAGCAAAGCTTTCTGGTGGACGTGGGCAGGCACAGGGCTCTCGTGAGTGGAGGGAGGAGTGGACTTTATCTGTGGGAGGGTCACAAACCACTTCACTGTCTGTTGGCAAATCAGAGAGGAGCTTCGGGTGACTTTACCTGGTCATCCCTGTTGTGTTTAACCCAGAGTGGGGTCGGGGCTGTGCCTGTGGCTCCAGGCAGGATCTGGGCCAGCCCTCCTGCAGTAATACTCTTTTGGGGAGGAAACAGCAGGTGTCCAGAGTCTGGCCTGCTTTTCCCCAGCCTCAGACTCCCCCTGCTGAAGGTGGCACTTCTCCCTGCTCTCTGGAGAGCTCTGAGCTGGCTGGATGTGGGACTGGTGAATTCCTGTCCTCTGTTACTATGACATTTCATGGAGTTTTCCATGTATTTTGATCCGTTGCCTGGCTGGCATCACTCCTGTCCGTAACCTCATTAACGTGGCCTCGCTGCATGCACAAGTCAGCAGTGAGCAGCCTGGGATCCAGTCCTGAAGAAAGCGTGCCCAAAAGCTTCTGACAGAGAAGGGCACACCACCCCTTCACTGATTCCCACAGCATCCCCTGGGCTCATCTGCAGAGCCACACAGGGGAAGAACATCTGCAGGGATGCTTGGCTTGAGCCAAGAAGAGCGGAAGGATTTGCTGCTTTTGCTTTGAGTCCGCCAAAGCTCTCTGCTTGGACTGCCCAGCAATCCCAGCCTCAGTTTCCCCTGGCTCTGGCATACCCAGACTGAGAATTAAGTACCTGGCATGTCCCTGGGCTGTGCTGATGAGCCTCCTGGCTCTTGTCTCTCTGACAATTGTAAAGCAGATGAGGATGATGTGGTTGGCCAGGCCCCCAAAGCAAATCCCCAAGCGATGGGGAAGGGACTTGGCCAGTGACTGTGGGTGAGAAGGTGTTTTTGGAGATCGACTAGTTGGATGAGCTGTCAGCATCCTCTTGAGGAATGTGGAATGTGGTTCAGCACCTCTCTGTTAAGTACTTTGGGGGCTTTTTATCCTTTTGGGGGAAGAGACATTTCACTTCATCCTGTTATTTTTCTGAGGTGGAAATTTGTTATTATTGACCCAGTGAGCAGTATTGCACTTTTCCTCATGGAAAATTTAATCCCGCTCCAGACCCAGCCTGAGGGGTACACGAGCACCAAGCCCATCTCTGTCCGCCCAGGTTTTCCCCAAGAGTCACATTCTGAGCGCGCTCAAGACCATCTTTGAGAACAACGTGCTGGGCTTTGCGGGCGGCACCATGGGGGCAGTGAACGGCATGAGACCTGACGGCGTGCCCGACACCTCCAGCGTCCAGTCCAACGAGGTGTGGATTGGTGTGGTCTACTCCCTGGCTGCCACCATGATCCAGGAGGTGAGTAGGGATGCTACTGCCGCACTCCCCAGCACGTGCTGCCGCGCAACCTTGCATCCGTGGGTGTGCTGATGGTCCCGTTCCCTCTCCTGCAGGGCATGGTGGAGGAAGGCTTCCGTACTGCGGAGGGCTGCTACCGGACAGTTTGGGAACGGCTGGGCATGGCTTTCCAGACACCAGAAGCCTATCGCGAGAAGAAGGTGTACCGCTCACTGGCCTACATGCGGCCCCTCAGCATCTGGAGCATGCAGCTGGCCCTGGAGCGCCGGGCTGGCCAGGCGCCAGCGCTCGCACAGCTCCCCCCGCGCCACACCCACCCTTGAGCCTCATGGCACTGGGCAGGGCGCTGGGTGCACCGCGGGCTGGTGGGGCTGCAGATGGCAGGCAGAGACCCTCCCCTCCCACACTGTGCTAGTACTCACATTGCTGTTTCCCTTCCCTACCTCCACTACATGCCCTTGACCTCAGGGGCCTTCCAGCCGCTGGTGCTGAGCACAAGGTGGGACCAGAGGTGAGGGAGATGTCTCCTCGGAGTGCGGTGTGTTGAGTTGCTGCTGGAGCCTGTGCCTCCCCTTCCCCATCGCTCAGGGCTCTGATGGCCTGCAGGTTCCCCAGCCATCCCAAACTGCAGCTGGTACCTTGTCCAGGGGCACAGGAGACCTCTTTCCTGCAGTCTTTTGGCTGGGTAAGGTAGGGACCTGTCCTGCAGGGAAAGCAAGGTGTGGGTGAATGTGTGCGTGAGGATATTGGACTGGTGCACTCAGGCACATGGATGCTGTAGTTGTCCTGGGCTGACACTGCACATACTGACTGGCTCTGCCCCAGGAGGGCCTGTGGCAGATACAATCCCCAGGGGAGACCCGGCTCCCTGGACGGTGACAATCTGAGCCCAAGAAGCAGGTCCTGGTCTGGTACCATGGCCCCCCTCCCTGCTGGCACCGGGGGCAGGCAGTGGAGCACATTTAAGGGGATAAATCACTTCAGTTCTTAATAAATCTGTCCAGCTGTCTACTCTCATTCTTCAGTGTCTTCTTTCCACCAGACCAAGCCAAAAGAGGAAACCCTTTCTGCTCCCATGTTTCTTCCTGGACTAGGCTAGAGAGCTAGGGAGGCAGGGAGGGGACAGGTCCCAGTGGTGGCTGGTTCTTGTGGAGTTTTGCTGACGGGAGCCAGATGTGTTCCAGATGTGGCAGCAGGTAAGACCTGCTTCTTGCTTGGCTCCTGGTTCTGCCCTGCCTTGCAGGCAGCAGGGGAGAGAGCATTACTCCTGAGAAGGCCTCTGTGGGGAGCAGTTGAGCCACAGGGCTCCAGGCCCTCAACTAAATCGAGGTCCCCCCTGCCCAGGCCTGGGCACCTTGCTTCCTTTCCTTCTTTCTCTGCCACCGCAGTATTTGAAGGCTATACCGTCCCCGTGTGGAAGGGAAAGAAAGGAGGGAGCTCCACTGCCTGTCCTGTTGTGCCCACAGACACACCGATATCCTGGACAGATGGTTACTCTATCCCTATACAGAGAGAGAGACACCCCAGTCCCCTTTCTGTGTCAGGATGCTCTGCCTGCAGTGGGGGCGAAACAACTTGAACAATTCCCTATTTGCAAAGCTACCAGTGGTGAATGGAAAAAGAGGTGTCATGCTGCTTTTGGTGTTGAAAATGCTGAAATGGGTCTGACTCATCAGTCCCCAAAGTTAAGCATCCTGATTAGTGATGTGAAAATGTGATAGAACTGGTAAAGAACCAAGTAAAGCAATGAGCAAGTAACACTATTGATAATGTATCTAAAGCTGCTGAGCTGCCACAGCTGACATCCAGATGACAGTCAATCACATTATACTGTAAAACCTGCTCCCAGTTTCTAAGGGCAGGGTGTTCTAACACCTTCCTTCCCAGAGTGTGTGGGTGGAGATTCCTCCCTTGCATGGGGATACCCGCTTCCTGAGGCTGAACCACAGAGATTTGCCCACAATTACTGGTATGGGTAAGCTCTACTTTGTAATTGGGTTTGCTAGCTTTAATATAATGAATACTGCTTCAAAATAGTGCACCATACTATAGTAATTATTATAGCTTCTAATCTGTAGTAGATAATTGTAATTAAGGTATTTCTGTCTAATTATAATAATAAATTATTTGGTTTTATATATGTATATCTGATTTGCCATCCTCAGTCCTGGGGAACTACATTGTACAAAGTTTCTATTACACCTGTGTAATCCTTTAGACATAATCCATTGACAAAATCTGGGGCTGAGCTGCATCCAGCTGTGCCCAAACTCTTCACTGGGCAAGATTCTAGAATGCCAGAGAGTCCTTTCTGAACCTTGTGATTCAATGAGAGGGCCTTCTTAATAAACCTTGTCTGCAGCTCCCATTCTTCCTGTGACACTCTCCCAGGCAGACACCCCCACACTCCCACGTCCCACATCTCCTCCAAGTCCTGAGGCAGGAGCAGATGTATGGGCTAGGTCTGTGCCCACAGCCAGGACTCCTGTGGGTGCCATGAGGGATTGGGGTGCCAGCTGGGGGACTCCCCCCTCCCAGCGCAGGCAGGTTTCTTGCTGCACTGTACCTGAAAACTGCCACTGCATGGTGAAGCCAAAGGTGGGGTCGCTCTTGGCTGCTGGGCCAAGACACCAGGATCTACTTGCTGGTGGCTGCCACTGCAGTGTGGCAGGAGCCCAAGAAAGTCCCAGCTGTGTTCAGGGCCAAAAGGGTTATGTAAGAGCCCGTCTCATTTCTCCACAGACCCTGCAGGTTACCCTGGGCCTTGTATGGGTGGCTCAGTCAGTGCCGAGGCACAGTCCCACTTTCAGCCTCCCTAAGCAGCTGGATGTGTGTCCTGCGGCGCCGCCCCTCCACCTGTCAGCTGGGACCAGTGCATGGGCATCAACTGGGGAAGCAGTCCTCAGTGTCTGGGCAGGGCAGCAGAGCTGGAGGTACCGGGTACCCCCCCTGTAGCAGGGTAGGCGACCCACAGAACCCCCAGAGACAGCACAGCCAGAGCTGGCATAGCATGGCACAGCATGGTAGAGGACGGTACAACCAGAACATGCAGCCTCTCAGGCACAAACCCTGTGTGCTGGGGTGGCACAGGACAGCACAGCATAGCACAGAGAAAACATGCACCACAGGGAAGGCACTGCCAGGGCGTGCAGCCCCTCAGCCCCCACCCTGCACCCGGGACAGCATGGCTCGGCTCGGCCGGACTCTGCCCCAGAGCTGCCCTTATCTCCCTGGATGCAACACCATGGGGCACGAGCAGGGCGAGCAGCAGCAGCAGCAGCAGCCCAGGGTTCCCACAGCAGTGATGGCCATGTGTGGTGCCCAGGTTCTGCTCCTTTTATATCAGAGGGGGCTGAGCCACCTGCCAAGGGACACCCGTGAGGTAGGAGAACCGCATTCCCTCTGGACAGTGATGGAGACTGAGTGGACTCTGAGGGAGGTGGCAGGGAGCATGGCCAGGGCAGCAGGTGAGAAGACCATTAAAGATATCACAGGCGACTTCTGGGAATGTTATAAATATGCTGCTAAAATAATACATTTAATAATATAGAAGAGTTAGTTGTGATTATGTGTAGAAAATTGCAATGTATAAGTTAGAGGAGTGTTAACAGTGCTTAAAAATGTATTTAAATATGCTAGCCGTATGCAGCAATAACCCCCTGCATGGAGTTACTGGAATTCCTGTCTTTTTCAGGAAACTGGAGATTATCATGCACACCAGTGTCATGGGTTGGCACAGTTTTGTTTCTAGTTATGGAGAAATGTGGAATGTTTTTGCCTGCTAGGACCTTGAAGTTGCTTTGGGTGGGGAAGGACAGGGACCTACCAAAAAACTAGCCAAGATATTGGCAGCTAGTTTAGCCACTAAAGATGATGAATGCAACTTTGGGATGGACATATTTAAAACCCTCATCCCCGGCACGTGAGCCTCCTCCTTCTCAGATAGCCGTGAGGTGACATCGTGGGCAGCAGGGGTGGGCCCGGGTCAGGTCTCACTGCCCTCTGGGCAGGCCAGGCCTCCGGGAGCCGCTGCCCGCACGGGGAGCAGCCCAGGGAGGCTGAGCCCCATTCCCTGGCCAAGCCCCCTTTCCTCCAGCTGAGCCCCCTTTCCTCCGGCTGAGCCTCCTTTCCCCTGGCTGAGCCCCTTTCCCTGGCTGAGCCCCTTTCCCTGGCTGAGCCCCATTCCCTGGCTGAGCCCCTTTCCCTGGCTGAGCCCCCTTTCCCCTGGCTGAGCCCCTTTCCCCTGGCTGAGCCCCTTTCCCTGGCTGAGCCCCTTTCCCTGGCTGAGCCCCATTCCCTGGCTGAGCCCCTTTCCCTGGCTGAGCCCCCTTTCCTCTGGCTGAGCCCCCTTTCCCTGGCTGAGCCCCTTTCCCTGGCTGAGCCCCATTCCCTGGCTGAGCCCCTTTCCCTGGCTGAGCCCCTTTCCCTGGCTGAGCCCCCTTTCCTCCGGCTGAGCCCCTTTCCCTGGCTGAGCCCCTTTCCCTGGCTGAGCCCCCTTTCCCCTGGCTGAGCCCCTTTCCTCTGGCTGAGCCCCTTTTCCCTGGCTGAGCCCCATTCCCTGGCTGAGCCCCCTTTCCCTGGCTGAGTCCCTTTCCTCCGGCTGAGCCCCCTTTCCCTGGCTGAGCCCCTTTCCCTGGCTGAGCCCCCTTTCCCCGGGCTGCCAGCAGGGGGGAAAAGAGAACAGCTCAGCAATGCCCCGTGCTTACAGCTTTTGTGGCAGCTCCGAGCCGGGCCACCCTGGCTAAGACCAGGGGGTGGAGGGGAGGACATCCACCAGCCTCCCCCGTCAGCACGGCTTTGCATCTGCGCAGCCCGGGGCAGAGAGCACTGGCCACTGCAGGCCTGGGCAGATTGAACCCTTTCCTGGCAACTTGAAGCTTCTAAGGCACAACTCTTCCTTGAGAGAGAGAAGAAAGAAAACAGAGGGTACGTAGAACAGACACCGCATAAAATCAGTGGATTAAAGTGAAAGAACTGATAATATTATTGGAATAGGATTGAAGAAGTGGACATTTTTAACCGGACTTCTCTGGAGTAAACTACGGAGAAATAGACTGTTCTTGGTAGCATCTTAATGTTGTCAGGGGAATGCTGATTCTAATAAAAATTGGGGACTGATGTGATTGAGATTTAATTGAGAACTTTAAAGCCCTCACTCCTGGGTTAAAAGGAGGTCTCATTCTTTAACAGTACCCCAAATACACTAAGAGGCCTATATGTAGCCAAGGGAAAGGCAGCTAATAAATAGAACATCACAATCTGCAAAAACTCCAGGCGGACTTGTGACATTGAGAGCCACTGGACTATTTTCACAGAATCACAGAATTTTTTATGTTGGAAGAGACCTTCAAGATCGTTGAGTCCAACCCATCTCTAATACCTCAACTAGACCATGACACCAAGTGCCACATCCAGTCTTTTTTTAAACACTTCTAGGGATGGTGACTCCACCACCTCCCCGGGCAAGCCATTCCAGTACTTTATCACTCTTCCAGTGAAAAACTTTTTCTTAATATCCAGCCTATGTCTCCCTTGTCGCAGCTTGAGACTCTGTCCTCTTGTTCTGTCCATTGTTGCCTGAAGAAAGAGACCAACCCCCAGCTGACCACAGCCACCCTACAGGAAGTTGTAGAGAGTGATAAGGTCACTTCTGAGTCTCCTTTTCTCCAGGCTAAACAACCCCAGCTCCCTCAGTTGTTCTTCATAGGGCTTGTGCTCCAAGCCCCTCACCAGCCTCGTTGCCCTCCTCTGGACACGCTCAAGCATCTCAACGTCCTTCCTAAGCTGAGGGGCCCAGAACTGGACACAGCACTCGAGGTGTGGCCTCACCAGTGCAGAGTACAGGGGAAGAATGACCTCCCTGCTCCTGCTGGTCACACAATTCCTGATCCAGGCCAGGATGCCATTGGCCCTCTTGCCCACCTGGGCACACTGCTGGCTCAATGTTCAGCTGCTGTCACCAGCACCCCCAGGTCCCTTTCCTCCTGGGCACTGTCCAGCCACACCGTCCCCAGCCTATAACACTGCAGGGGGTTATTGCGGCCAAAGTGCAGGACTCGGCACTTGGAGTTATTAAACCTTTTGTCTTGTGATGAGTGTCTCCATGAGACTCTAGAGAGACTGCTCTCCCAAAGTAATGAAAGATCATGTTTCAATGGTTAAACTGACTTATTAAAGAAATATGGGTATTGATCTAGTATCGATACCCAACTGTGATGGACAAAAACTCTCTTAACAGTTCAAAGTTAGAAAGTGTATGTTTATTACGGCCGGGCAGCACGCGGGATATTTCCCTAATACGCACTGCGAAATTTACAGGTAATTACAAAGCCTTTTACTTACAAAAGTGTTGAATACCTAAAATAAAAATACATATTCATACCCTTGTCACCTCCTATTCCTCGCTTCATATGCTAATTGGCAAAAAGGCTATTAAGCATGCGTAGTTTATTTCCTAAAATGAGTCGGGGTTCTATTCTGGGGAGGGGTCACTAAAATGAGGAAGTAAGATGAGTCTTCCTTATCCTGACCTTTCTACTTTTTCAATGCATTCGTGACAAGTGAATCCTTGGTAGAACTTATAGTTTCCTGTGTTTAATGGTTCTTTTAAACACGAAATCTGCAGCTATCTTATGCCCTATTTACCACATTTTGGTTTTCATTACAAGCACAGCTACATAAACATAAAGCTCACAAACACTGAGTTACTAAATCCGGGATAGGTTATCTAAGATCCAGCTTCTGCTAAATGCGAACAAAGCTTACCTATCTACTTCAGCTAATTCAGCAACTAACAACTTTCTTAAAAATTCTTAATTCTTTAAAATTAATGTCTCAAAACTGACTGAAAATCACAAGTTGTGTCTTTCTATGTTGTTTTGTAAGAAAGTTAATGGTTTGTAGGGGGAGGGAAGAGTGTTTTGGAGTTTCATTCTGTTTTCTTTTAGTTTTTTTCCTCAACTTTCTTTTTCCATTCTTTTAGTGTGTGTTAATAAAACAATGTTAATTTTTAAGCTTGAGCCTGCTTTGCTTTTCTCCTAACCTCTCTCCCACAGAAAAGAAATAAACACTAAGACCACTATACTAAATTTAGCAACCAGAATTTGGCAAATGTAAAACCACTACATTAATTTTGGTTTCTGCCCAGTTACATTAAATTAAAACCATTACAACCAGTTACTCTGACTGGACATGTCCCACCCTTCCGATCTAGATTCACTATCAGGGGTTTCAACCAAATATGGAAACACCCAGATTGAACAGTGCCCTTTTTTTGCTGCCAACCGCCTACCTGGCAGCAATAAAAGGGAGAGGGACCAGGAGCACCAGCAGAGACCTGCAAGGAGCACATCCCCAGGTACATCAGCTGTCTACCTGCTGCAGAGATGGTGCAAGCAACTCCCTTCCTCCTTGTGCTCTTCCTGGCCCTGGGGGCTCAGGGCCTCTCTGTGAAAAAGGTACTGTCAGGGCAGGATGCACAGGGTGGGGTGGGCAGGGGCCTGTGGCTGCAGGCAGCCGTGCTGAATTCCCTGCTCTCCAGTGCTCCCTGACTGGGATGTGGATCAATGACCTGGGCTCCAACATGACCATCACGACCGTGGACGCAAATGGTGACTTCACCGGCGCGTACTGGACAGCTGTGTCAGCCACCCCAAAAGAGATTGAAGTATCACCACTGCTGGGGTCTCAGCACCTCCCAAATCAGCTGAACCAGCCCACCTTCGGCTTCACTGTCAACTGGAGCTTTTCAGGTACTTAGTCTTTTCTTAGCATCCTTATTGTGTCGCCAGACCTTCCTTCTGTCCTTTGCTGCAGTGTCCCTGCTGGTTCCCTGTTTTCCCCTGCACTATCCTCACTGCTCTCCCTCTCCCTTCTCTGAGGCTCCCCCATCCTTTTCCCTGGAGCTCCTTGGTTGCTGTCAGCTCCCAATCCCGAGGTGCAGGAGAGGCAGCAGGGGCTGAAGCCTGCACTGTCTGCCCATCTCCGTGTGACACCCCCAGCCCTCTGAGCCTTCCTGCCTGCTTTCCCCATCCCCACTGTCCCGGAGGCCAGGGACAGCAGGGGTCTACTGTCCCCTCTGCTGGAGCAGCTACTGACCGGTCACCTTGGCAATGCTCCCCTCCTCCTCCTGTCCTGTCCCTGCAGACTCCATCACTGTTTTCACGGGCCAGTGCTTTGTGGATGATGATGGAAAGGAGGTTTTGAAGACCATGTGGCTGCTGAGATCACGTGTGGAGAGCATCAAAAGTGACTGGAAAGCCACCAGGTGAGCACCCTGTCCCTGCCCTGCACAGGGCCCCTGTGCACCCCCGAGGGGTTGGGGATGTCACAGGTGAGGGGTTTAGGTTGCTTGCAGAGCCACTCTTACAGCTGTTGGCAAAAGCAGTTTTAATATCTGTTTTAAAAGCACTACTTAACAAAGCTCTATGGCAAGGTTCACTTGATTGCTTTGTGCATGGGTAAAACACAGGAAAAATACCATCCCCTGGGGTCCTGCCAAGGGGCAAATATGGTGGGGGAATACAGAGCTGGGTGCGTGTTTGGACACTGCCACATCCCTCCCTTACATTTCCTCCTCGTCCCCGCAGGGTCGGCACCAACATCTTCACCCGTCTGCAGTCATAGGTGTGAGGGTAGCAGCGGGGGGCTCCCGGGCCAGCAGCAGCGCCAGGGCTGTGGCCCCTGCTCCTGCAGCACCACCTGCTTCTCCCAATAAAGCTTTGCTGCAAATACTCGCAGTCTCCTGTCTTACTGTTGCAAAATGCGGGAAAAGTAAAATATTTCTTTAAAAGGTTTGTTCTTTGATTGATTTTTTAATGCTTTCAAGCGTAATCAACAAGAAAGGAGATTTAGTCTGTGAAACAGCAGCAAACAAGCTCTAAGCTATGTCCAGGTGTTAGAAAGAGATATTACTTGGTAGAACTGCCTTGTAAAGGTTTAGGTCTTGACGGGCTTCAATGATCTCAGACCTGGGTGGAAGTTACAAAACTTGGGATGAACAATATACCACTGGTAGTGGACACAAAGAGTGCAGAATTTACAGGACATTTGGCAAAACCCCCAAGATCAGAAAAAACTAATAAAGACAACTGGATCAGCAAAAACTCAGCGCTGAATCAGCTCTGACTGGGTAGAAGGTAAATTCTGGCAGGGGCAGATCGTGACTTATGGCTGTCTTGGTTTGAAAAGACAGGTATCTGCTAGGGAGAGGTGGGGCCTCTCTAGGAATGGGGAATTCCAATCCCTTCCCTCCGAGTTATTATAATTTAGAAGAATAAAAAGGCTTTTCAGTCAGAGCTATGGGGAAAGGAATAACAGTCCTTTACTTGTAAATATAACAGGACAAACAAAAAACAACATCAATAATAATGATAATAAACAGAGCCAAGAGCCCCGAGGGGCTTTGTCTCACAAGTCCCGGGCAGTCTGATCTCTTGGGACCCTGAGAGCACTAAGCCGAAAGGGTGGAAACTCGGACTGATGGCTGGAAACGGTGGGGTGTCCCGGCAGGCAGGGGGTGTCCCGGCAGGCAAGGTGAGCAGTGCTGGAGAAGCCGCGGCGGCTGGACCCGGGCTGACCCAGCTCCAGCAGAGCAGGTGAGGGGCTCCAGATTCCTGGGCACTCCAGCAGATGATGGATGGTGGCAGAATTCCCAGGATCGGACCCTCCGTTAACAGTGGACTTCTCCCGACCGTCCTCTCAGAAACCGAGAGCGGAAGAAACCACCCCCAGGTCCTGGGAGCCCCTGAGCATTTCCCTCCCCCCCAAACTAAGTGATCTACCACACTCCCACTTCTTTTGTGTGGGTCAAGTACCCTTTAAGCATCAGTATTTAGTCTCTTAGCAACTTATGGGGGGGAAAAATTCTATAGGGAAAGAAAAAAAATCAAAACCAAACTTAACCCCTAACAATGGCCCACTGAGTCAAGGAACCCACCAGCTCAAGAGAAGAGAAAGGCTGAGCCTACAGGTTAATTAGCATCAGATGCAGGAGAATTCTTAACCAATAGGAGAGAGAATAGTATTTAAAAAGAGAACTAAATGACTTGTAGCCAATGAACATTAATGCCTTTGTTTGCTAAAATGTGTAAATAGCAAAATGTTTTGCTGGTTGGTGTGCTTGATCTTTGGAATAACACTGAGGACCCAGGTTTGTCGAACTAAAATAAATTATCAATGTCTCCCTTGAGGTGTACAATTACTGCCTTGCTATGCACCAGGTAACAAATCCAATTTTTCTGGACAATGTCTTGGCTTAGCACACACATCCCCAATACCCCCGCTACGGTCCCTTCTGTCACCATACCCGAGGCCTGATGCATGTCCCCTGCTGTCACCCTCCACGGCAGAGTCCTCCTATGCAGACTCTCCACACAGCCATGGTCCTTGGGACCCCCAGCTGCCCCAGGGGAACAGGAGCCCATCGAGCCTGGAGCAGTGGCTGGTTGCCCGTCTCCCACGGGGTGTCCTTTGGCAGGAGGCCCGGTTTTGGCAGCCGCTGCCCGGCCACAGCCCCCTCTGCTATAAAAGGGGCTGGGCGGGTGCTGGCAGCACCGCAGGCAGAGCCTGGGCACCGCGCAGCCACTGCCACCGTGGGAACCCCGGGCTGCTGCTGCTGCTGCTGCTGCTGCTCGCCCTGGCCCTGCTCGTGCCCTGTGATGCTGCATCCAGGAGATAAAGGCAGCTCTGTGGCAGAGTCTGGCCGAGCCGAGCCGAGCCATGCTGTCCCGGGTGCAGGCTGAGGGGCTGAGGGGCTGCACGCCCTGGCAGTGCCATCCCTGTGGTGGACTGGGAATGGCCAAGGGGCTGCCTGCTCCTTCTGTGCTTTCTGGCGCTATGCCTTGCCTTGCCGTGCTGTGCTGCTCCATGCTGTGCTGTGCCACAGCCTGCGGTGCTGTGCCGTCCTGTGCCATGCTGTGCCACCCCTGGGACACGGTGTGCAGGGCTGACAGGGTTGCAGGTTTTTACCATGCCATGCTGTGCTGTCCTGTGACACCCCAGCACACAGAGTTTGTCTGTTCATCTTGTGTCCTGCCATGTCCTGCCATGCCGTGCCACTCCACGGTGCAGTGTCCGTGACCAAGGAGGCTGCCAGCTCTGGCTGTGCTGTCCCTGGGGGCTCTGTGGGTCATCTGCCTCTGAAATAGGGAGGTATAGGCTGGAGTATTCCCAGCTCTGCCATGCCCTGCCCAAGGAGGGAGAAGTGCTGTCCAGCTGGTGCCCATGCATTGGTCTCCGTTGCCACACAAAGGAGTCCTGCTATTGGACACACATCCCACTGCTTAGGGAAGCTGGGGTGGCGGGTGGAGAGGGAACTGTGGTTCAGCACTGCCCAAGCTACCCACATGACCCAGTGTGACCTGAAGGGCCTGTTGAGAAATGAGCTGGGCTCCAATATGACCATCTTGGCCATGAACACAGCTGGGACCTTCTCAGGCTTCTACCACACTGTAGTGGCAGCTACCAACAAGCAGATCTTGGAGTCACCCTTGCAAGGGATCCAGCAGCATCCCAGTGCCAAGAAACACCCCACGTTTGGTTTCACTGTGCAGTGGCAGTTCTCAGGTACAGCAGTGACTGTGATCCCCTGCCCATGCTGGGAGCGGGGATCCCCCTGTCCGCAGCACCCAGAGGTACCCCAGCTGTGGGCACAGTGGGGCCACACACACACATTCCTGCCATGGGAAGTGGTGGTGGGAGAGTGGTCTGTCTGTGGCGGGTTTCAGGATTGTCTGGAAGAGATGATGGAGGTGTCCATCTGTCTGTCCAAGGGGCATGGCAGGGCTGATGCCGAAATCTCTGTTGGGTTCATATGTGTAATGGTCTTAATTTAATGAAACCAGGCAGAAACATCAATTAATGTAGAGGTTTTAGTATTTATTATTTTTCTGTGGGAGGGAGAGATTAGGAGGAAAAGCAAAACAGGCTTAAGCTTAAAAATTAACAAAAATAGTTTTATTAATACACACTAAAAGAATTTAAAAAATAGAAAAAGAAAACTTAAACTAAAACTGACTGACAATTTAAAACACTCTTCTCTCCCCTTACAAACTATTAACTTTCTTATTAAACAACACAGAAAGATACAACTTGTGATTTTCAGTCAGTTTCACTATTTAGACATAATCACTCATTACTTTAGGAGAAGAGTTTCTCTAAGGTTTTTCATGGGGATGCTTGCTACAAGCAAAATAGTCCAGCGGCTTTTAAATGGTACACATCTGCTACCACCCGGAGTTTTTGCAGACTGTGATTGTTCTATCAGCAAGGCCTCTCAGTGTATCTGGGGTACTATTTCCAAATACTTCTTCTAGTCTAAGATCATCTTTGTCTCAAAGGCTGAGACCTCCTTTAACCCAGGAGCGGGGGCTTTAAAGTTCCCAATTAAATCTCAATTACATCAATTGATTAGAATTAGTATTCTCCCCAACAACACTAAGATGCTACAAAGAACAGTCCATTTCTCCATAGTTTACCCCAGAGAAGTCCAGTTAAAAATGTCCACTTCTTCAATCCTATTCCAATATTTTCAGTTCTTTCACTTCTAACCCACTGACTTCATGCAGTGTCTGTTTTATGTGCCCTGTGTTTTCTTTCCTCTTTCTCTCAAGGAAAAGTTGTGCTTTAGAAGCTCCATGTTGCCAGGAAAGGGTTAAATCCACCCAGGCCTGCAAGGGCCACGTACAGGCCCCGGGCTGCAGGGCTGAAGAAAATACAAAGCTGTGCTGATGGAGGAAGTTGGCAGATGTCCATTTTTCCACCCCTCGGTCTCATCCAGGGCGGCCCGGCTCAGAGTTGTTATGAAGCTTTCTTTCTCTGCTGCCAGCGGCGATTAAGCTGGGCCGTGTTTTGGCCCCTTCTGCCACAGTCCTGAGCACGTGGCCAGCACTGCCGAACCGCAGCCGCCCCTCTCCCTGGACAGCAGGCAGGGAAAGGGGCTCAGCCGGCCCAGGCTCTCCCTGTGCGGGCAGCGGCCCTCAGAGGCCCGGCTGAGCCCGGCCCGGCCGCCCAGAGAGGGAGCAGGGCCTGACCCGGGCCCGGCCTGGCCCCCATGATGTTACCCCGTGGCTGATCGGAAGCAAGAGAGCCATCTGCTGAAGGCTGGAGTTTTAAATGTCCTTTCCAAAGTCGCATTGGCATCCTTATTGGTCAAACTAGCTGCCGATATCTTGGCTAGAGTTCTGATAGGTCCCTGTCCTCCCCCGCTAAAACCACTCCGCAGTCCTGGCAGGGAAAAACATCTCACATTTCCCTATAAGCAGAAAACAAAACTGTGCCAACCCATCATAATATGGAAGCGGTCCATCTGGCCAGTCTGGCAGGGAAGGCCCTCACTCTGTCCAGGGCATGTAGCTTCTGGTGTTTGTCTGTCTGTCTGTCTGTCTGTCTGTCTCCAGGATCAGGTGGCCCAGGCTTCCCTATCTTGCGGTGCAGGCTCTCACCCCACTCTGCCTCTCTTGAGCCTTTCCAGACTCCACCATTGCCTTTGTGGGCCAGTGCTTTGTGGATCACTGTGGGAAGGAGACACTGGAGTCCACGTGGCTCCTGCGGGAAGAGGTCCTGTCGCACAAGGACACCTGGAAAGCCCCCAGGTGAGCTCTGCCCCTGCCTTCTCTCCCCACAGCCCTCCCTTCCACCTAGCTGACACATCTTCCCTGCAGGGTCGGCACTTCCATCTTCACCTTCATCAAGTGATGGGAACAGGGACCAGTGCTGCCTGCACCCTGCTGTCCTTCTGCCTCCCCAAGCCTCCCCACTGTCCCAGTCCCGAGCTGGGCTCCTGGCAAGGAAACACACCCTCACCTTGCCCTGCTTCTTCCCAGTGCCTCCCAGCAACCTGCTGGTGGGGCTCCCCATTCCCACACTTGCTGTCCTCACACATGGAGCCAAATAAACCTTTCCCCACTGTCTTGGTTTTGAAAAGACTGGTGTCTGCTATGGAGAGGCAGGCCTCTCTAGGAAATGAGGAATTTGAATCCTTCCCTCCGTGTTATTATAATTTGGAAAATCAAAAGTAAAACTTTTCAGTCAGAGCTATGGGGAAAAGGAATAACAGTCCTTTACTAGTAAATATAACAGGACAGACAAAAAAAACCAACAGCAATTATAACAATAGTAGAACAGAACCAAGAACCCCGAGGGCAAACGGTGGAAGCTCCGGCGCTGATGGCTGGAAGCCGGGCGCGGTGGACTGTCCTCCGCAGGCAGGGGGTGTCCTCGGCAGGCAGGGGTGGCAGTGCCGGAGAAGCCGCAGCGGCTGGACCCGGGTTGACCCAAAATCCAGCAGGACAGCGAAGAAACTCCGAATTCCTGGATACTCCTGTTATAAATAGGCAGGAGTCGATGTTATCTCCTTTTAATGCCTTTATTAGTGATTTCAGCAGAGGGACGGCTCGGGGTAGGGATGCCCTTGCCCACGCTGCACCAGCCGGACACCGCCGAGGAGGAGGTCTCGTCGGATCTGCGTCGCTGTCGTCGCAGAGCCGGAAGCCACGCCTCACGGGAGTCCCTAGGCTCGCTGATGGCTCGAATGTCTAGGGGGGTGACTCTTAGCAGGGACTTCAGAGGTTATGGCGACCCCTCTTCGGTGTTTATAGATGATACTGGCAGCTACCTTGGCTCTTTCCCCACTCAGCGCTGCATTCCGTCTCTCCGGGTCTTGATCAGGCTCGCTGTTCTGAGCGGTTCTTGGTTCTGGACTCACTTCCGGCTATACTCGATTTGCATAGAGGCGGTGACAGGCCCAGAGCAGGCGAGGAGTGGGCGAGGCCCCCAAGTTGATGGGCAGGCTGGTATGTGGGCGGTGTCTCGGAGAGCAGCAGGGCTTACAGACTAAGGTAGGGGTGCAGGGAAAGTACGGGACGGGATGAATGTAACATTCGAACCACAGAATCAGTGCATTTACGATTGGGTTTTAGGGTACAACAGTACATTAAACAGATAACTAACAGATAACATTGATACATAGAACAGAGGATACCCACAACTAACTACTAACTGCTAATAACTAATGGCCTGGACCCTTTGTTAAAATCTTTATCTTTCTCAATCCCCCCTCTTTTTCTTTGATCGAGTTTAACTCGCATCAATTAAATTTTTGTTGGGGAGTTCACTTAATTCATCTTCTCTGATGGTTAAGGGTTTTTCTTTTACTAGGTCTGAGGCCCCTTCCTGATTGTCTATCTTTTCTAAGCAGAACCATTCTCTCATAGGGCATTCTCCAGTCAGACGCTGCCTATAATTGGCTATATTCTTAGCAACCCAATATTTCTTACCTTCCTCTTGGCAGGAGGTAAGTTGTCCGGCCTCAAAACAAGTGGGGTTTACATTCGTATGAACCCTTATCAACTGCTGTAAATCCTCCCCATCATAGATGGGTGAATAGCACTTTGTGCAAGCGGCCCCTTCTGTATGTTTATTCATCGCTAGGACTAGTATCAGTCCTATCAGCTTCCCCAAGAGTCCAGTATGAACCATGATTGTTTTGGTCTCACCTGGGCTTGCCTCTTGGGACTTAGGGGCTCTCCGCGTTTAGTCCTTAGGGTTCTGTAGTTATCTTTCCTTCCACTTGGAGGTTAATTTGGTTATTTCGCCCTTCTAAAGATTGCTCTAGGAGAGAAATTTGAATATATGTTCTAATTTACTTATCTATTTGCTTAACTGCTTTTAACATTAACTGAACTTTTATTACACAATGTTAACAATTTTCAAACTTAATACAACAGCAAGTGATTTATAATAACTTTCTTTCGCTTGAATTAATTTCTTAATCACAGTTCTTTAACAGTCTCTGGGGCTCAACTGGGTTGCTCCAGTCTTCTACTGAGTTTTTGTTTTCCTTTTAAACGTCAGTTTTAGCGGGTCCAGTTGCGGGGTTACCGTCCAATCGGAGGAGTCAGCTGGTTGGCTTAGGTCTGGGGGTTCACTTGGGGGTGACACAGGTCCTTTTACTCTAGTGATGTGGGTCCAGCCTCTTTCTTTAGTGCGTACCGCGGTATGAGTGGTTAGGAGTACCTGGAAAGGACCTTCAAATTTTGGGGTCAATGGGGTAGTGCTCCAAGATTTAATTAAAACCCAATCCCCAGGATTTATTTGATGTATGTTAGCGTCGAGTGGGGAAGTCTGAGGAATATACCCTTTTATTCTGAGGTTTTCTAGTGTTTTACCGATGGTCTGTAAATACTTTCGGGCGGCTGTATCACCTTCTATATATTCCCCGGTGCTGTGGGTTGTTAAAAGAAAGGGGAGCCCGAACATCATCTCATAGGGGGAAGCCCCTATATCCGATCTTGGCCTAGTTCTGATTCTCAGGAGAGCTAGGGGTAGACACTTTAACCAATTTAACTGTGTTTCTTCGATTAATTTTGTTAATACGTTTTTAAGGGTCTGGTTCATTCTTTCCACCCTCCCTGAGCTCTGGGGGTGCCAGGGGGTGTGCAATCTCCAATTTATGCCTAATTCTTTAACAATTTGGCGCAGAATTTTAGCAGTAAAATGAGTTCCCCTGTCCGAATCAATGTTATTTACTAACCCATACCGAGGGATTATGTGCTCTAGGAGTATTTTTACCACTACTTCCGCTGTTTCCTTTTTGGTCGGGAACGACTCTATCCAATGAGTAAGGTGGTCGACCATGACCAATAGATGTTTGTACCCTTGGATTTGAGGCATCTCAGTGAAGTCAATCTGAATACTCTGAAATGGTCTCAGAGCTAGTTCCCTCCCTCCAGGTATGGCTTTCCTCGCTATCCGTTGGTTGACTTTTTGGCAGATCGTACACCCTTGCGTTATGGCTTTTGCTATGCTGTATATTCCTATGCAAAAGTTTTCTTTTAAGAAATGATCACATAATCCCTGGGTTCCCCAGTGGGTTAGTTCGTGAATTTCGGTTAAAATCCTTCTGGCTAGGGGTTTATTCAAAAACTTCCTGCCATCCGGAGTTAACCATTCCCCATGCTCTCCCTTCCTCATTCCTAGGTCCTTGATCGCTTTTAATTCTGTTCTATCATACTTCGGTTTCTCTTCCCCTCCCTCTTCCTCTGATGTTTCATTTAAGGCTAATATTCTAATTGATCCTTTGGGGTCTTGAGCTGCTCTTTTTGCTTCTTTGTCTGCTAGTTGGTTCCCTTTCCCTTCAAATGTGGTTTCTTTTTGATGTCCTTTTACATGTACTACAGCAATCTCAATGGGTTTTAACAAGGACGTTAAAACTGATCTTATCATTTCCTTATGCACTAGGTCTTTCCCTTTTGAATTGAGATATCCCCGTTCCTCCCAGATCTTTCCGAAGGTATGGACTATCCCAAAAGCGTACTTCGAATCGGTGTAAATAGTTCCCCGGTCTCCTCCTAATAGGTCTAGTCCCCTTTTTACAGCATAAATTTCGCAGAGTTGGGCAGACCAACTCGAGGGTAACTTTCCCGTTTCTCGAACTTGAATGTCTTCTATGGTGGATCCTTCTACCACTGCATACCCTGAAACTCTTTTCCCCTCTAGAACTCGTGATGATCCATCAGTGAATAACCTTTTTCCATAAGGTAAGGGAGTACTTTCCAAATCTTCCCTTACCTTCGTCTGGAGACTCATAAGTTCCAGACAATCATGCTCCAAGTCTGGAGGTGGTTCCCCAGAGAGGAACTGTGCAGGGTTCAGGTTTTTGGAAACTGTTAACCTCAAGTTCTCCGAGTTTATTAAAGTGATCTCATATTTCAGGATCCGGGAATCGGTTACCCACCCCGGGGCTTTTTGGCTCAAAACTGTTTTGATATCATGAGGTGTATGAATTTGAATTTTTCCATTTAATGTGAGCTTTTGGGACTCCTCAACCAACACTGCGGTGGCGGCTACAGCTTGCAGACAGGCTGGCCACCCTCGGGCTACAGGATCTAATATTTTGGAAAGGAAAGCAATTGGCTTTTTGCACCCTCCCCACTCCTGAGCTAACACACCATAGGCCACTCCTCCTTCGGTGTTCACAAATAGATCGAATTCTTTCTTCAGATCGGGCAGGCTCAGGACAGGTGCAGTGGACAACTTGTTTTTTAGTTTTTCCAATTGTTTTTCATCCTCTTGTGTCCACTCTATGGGCTCTGGACTTACCAATTTATCATAAAGGAATCTCACATTTTGGGTGTACTCATCAATCCAATGTCTGCAATACCCGAAAAGGCCTAATAATTTTCTTATGTCTCTTTTGGTTTTTGGAGCAGGTATTGCTATTATTCCAGCAATCCTTTCAGGGCTTAATTTCTTGTATCCTTTGCCAATCAAATGCCCCAAATAGGTCACTTCTGGTTTCACGAATTGTAATTTCTTTTTTGATACTTTCAGCCCTTTTTCCTCCAGAAAATTCAGGAGTTTAATGCTGGTGGTTCTCACTTCAAGTTGGTTTTCTCCTGAAATTAGTAAATCATCCACATACTGGAGGATTTGCACCTGTCTTTCTGGGGTGAATTGCTCTAGCAGCCTTTCCAAAGCTTGCCCAAATAAATTTGGTGACTCAGTGAACCCTTGGGGTAGGCGTGTCCATCTTAGCTGCTGTCTCCTCTTTGTTTCAGGATGGTCCCATTCGAACGCAAACCAGTCTCTGCTCTCCTCTGCTAGTGGACATGCCCAAAATGCATCTTTCAAATCTATGGTGGTGAACCAGGCATGCTCTTGGGGAATCTGGCTCAGGAGATTGTATGGATTAGGGACTACAGGGTGTTTGGTGATAGTCCTCTTATTAATCTCCCGTAAATCCTGAACCAATCGATATTTCCCTTCCGCTTTCTTCACAGCTAAGATGGGTGTGTTATGTGGGGACATGCATGGTTCCAGGATGCCTTCTTTTAACAGTTGTTCAATAATGGGGATCAACCCTTTCTTTCCTTCCAAAGACATTGGATACTGTTTTATCCTGATGGGAGGAGTTCCTGGTTGCATTTTAACTTCTATAGGTGGTATATTCAGGAGGCCGCTCTTCCCTCCTTCTGCCCATACCTCTGGGTTTATTTCCTCTATGTCTCCGGCAGTTAATTTCATAATCTTTACTTTCATTTGGCCGCCTTCGGGGATAACTCCTATTCCTAATAGTACTTGCAAATCGCGTCCCAATAGGTTGCTCTCTAGGTCCGGTAAATAAATAAAATCCGCTCTTATTTGTTTGGAATTCCCTTTGACCTCTATTCCTTCTATAATTGAGGCTGTGAATGGTTTCCCCTCCGCCCCTACGACCTCACATGTTCTAGTTCCGACCTTAACTCCCACTGGAAGCTTCCTAATACTGGATCGGTCTGCTCCAGTGTCTACTAAAAATTCATATTCCTCGTGTTGGGGACCCACTTCAAAATTTACTATGGGCTCACCTCGGTGGTACATCGGGTCCCCTAGTGCATAGAGCCCATGACACCCCTAATCCTCGTTGTTTTCGCCCTTTAATAGCTTCTCTAAGGCATCCTGTTCTTTTGTGATGGCTTCATCAAAGGATAATTTCTGACACTCTCTTCTTATGTGTCCAACCTCCCCACAATAGAAGCATTTTCTGTCCTCTCCTGGCCTCCCAGGAGTCTTCCAAGGTGGTAAGGCCCTTCCTCCCCCTGACTTGGTACTTCTCCGATTGGGAGGGTTTTGATCTTGTATCGCTTCTCTTGCTACAGCCACCATTATCTTTGCTTTCGTCTTGGTTTTCTCCTCCTCCCTTCTTAGATAGACCTTTAAAGCCTCTCTTAACAACTCATTTACGTCTTTTTCTTGCCAGTCTTCTATTTTTTCTAATTTCCTCCTAATATCGGGCCAGGACTTGGTGACGAACTGTGTCTTTAACAACACCTGACCCTCGGGACTATCGGGGTCTATACTTGAATAAAGTTGAAAATTCCTCTTTAACCTGTTTAACCAGGTTGCGGGAGTCTCGTCTTTCCCCTGCATATTATCAAATGCTAATCTGGTATTATTGCTTCGGGGTACTGATTCCTTTATACCTTTAACTATTAGACTCCGATAGTCGTCCATACTTCTCCGGTCTTCCTCCCTGTTCGGATCCCACCTCGGATCTACGACTGGTAATTTGTAATCCCCTGGCGGACCCGTTCTGTTTTCTTTCTCCCAAGTTTTCATCCCGGCGGTCCTAATCATTCTAATCTCTTCTGGGCTAAATAAAATCTTCAGAATCGAATTCATCTCTCCCCACGTGTAAGTATTGGGGCCCAGAAATTGATCAACTTGATTTGATATTCCTACAGGGTCCTCTACTAGGTTTCCCAGTTCTTTCTTGAAATTCCTCACCTCTGAAGCTGTTAGTGGAGCATTTACAAAACCGACCCCTCCTGCAACTCCACCCATCGGGACTTCCCTTAAGGGGAAAAGTTTAGTTCTGGACCGGGTGTTATAGTTATGTCCCTCTGGGACTTCAGTTGCCCCTATGAGGTTGGTACTGTGAGAGGGGTCCGTATTCGGGGTGTTAAGGTCTAGCTCCCAGCTACGAGGTGGAACAGGAAGTTTAGATGGCGATGGAGAATGTATGGAGTTTGGAGAGACTGGCTGCGAGACTGAAGGAGGAGTAGGAGAAGCTACAAAGCTATAAAAGGGGTTTTTACTAGAGCTATGAGATGTTACTGTTAGGGGTGTATTCCCAGAAAAATTCACAGCACCTACTAGAGGGGCATTCATAGAAAAATTAGTCCCCATCGGGGACGTATCTACCGAAAAATTAGGGGAAGGGGAATTAGGTACAGGGAAGGAAACTGGTGAGGAAGGGGTCTGAGGACTGACTTGGGGTAGATCAGGGTAAATAGGAGGAGGGGGTAAGTGCTCAAGGGGGTCCCATACAGGACCCTTCTCTTCTTTATTATCTTTATTTTTCCCTTCCTTTTCCTGCATCTTGCAAATTTTTACTGTCTCGGTACCTGATCTTACATGCATCCAGCAAGCAGCATACCTTAGCTGCTCTGTGTCTACTTCCTCTTGGGCTCTCAAATATTGGTTTAACTGTGAGCTCATCCAAGAGTCGGTGGTACCGTACCATGGCCATTCCCCGGGTAGATTAAGGGTTGGCCATACTTCCACGCAATAGTGAATCATTTTCACTTTGTTTAAGTTCTTAGTTTTCTCATTGTTCTCCCACTGGTCTAACATTCTCCCTAGTGGGCTATCAGAAGGGATGTTAGCTACCTTCCCTTTTCCCGCTTTCCTCTCCTTCCTGATCTTACTTCCGCACACACCCATTCTTACTTGGTCAAATGAAAATACTCTACTGTGTCCTTACCCAAAAGGAAATTTTACGACAGGACAACGCAAACTAGAAAAGCGACCTTTCTTGAACTAAAATCTTATAAGGTGCCCCTACTCAAACGGAAATTTTAAAGACGGGCAACTAAAATCTAAAATTTCATTTACTCTGGATAGCTTACTGGCACGCCCTTAGGTCCTGGCCACTATCCCTCTTTCACTCTCTCAGACAGCCTGTTGGCCCGCCCTCAGGGCCCAGCCACTGTCCCTCTCTTACTCACGACGCCACACTAAACTAATCCCCGCAGACGGCCGATAGACCGGGGCCCAAGGTGTCAGGCACCGCCTGCAGCCAGGATTAGTGCGTCGCGGTGCGACACTCACTCTGTCCCTAGCTTTGAACTACTCGCACCTCAGTAATTCCCTAACCACACACACTCCCACCCGGGACAGCGTCCTGTCCGCCCGCCGGTGGGCTGCCCCCGGATAGCGTAGACGCCTCCGCCCAACGGTCCCAACGTGTCCGGTAGCGTACCCTAGTGGTACCCCCGCCCAACACTCCCGTCCGGTTTGCACGTCTACCCCCGCCAGGGCAGGTCCCTTACACCCGGTAGCATAACTCCCCTTTGAGCTACCCCCGCCCAGTGTAAGGCTCGCACTCTTGGTCCCACCGTACTACGCCGGATTAGCGGCGCACCCCCTCGTTGCCGGCCCGTAGGTCCGCCCTTAGGACCCCAGCCGCCGCGCTACGGGCTTCCTACCGCCCTTGCTCGCTGGGTAGCCTGCCGACCCACCCTCAGGGCCTCAGCCACTACCCCGGGTAGCCTGTTGACCCGCCCTCAGGGCCCAGCCACTACCCTTGTGGGGGGGGATCCCTAGTGGGGCCTCCTACCAGTTGCCTATCAACCTCACACGGGCCACTCACACCCTAGGTTTCCTCCGCCCGTTCGGAGGGGGGCCCACTATGCCCCTGGAGGCGCCTCACTCGCTCAAGCTCCACTCGCTTCCCCCTGTTCCCGGCCGGCCCCCTCGCGGGAGTCCCGGAACCGCGGTACTAAGGGGTCCACACTCGCTTCGGAGGTCCGAGCTGCCGGCCCCCCGTCTCATTCACACCACACTCGCTCGCCTCCACTCCCGCCACCGGCTATACTTACCAGCCGGCGCTCCTCGGCGCTGTCTTCCTCGATGCTGCGTCCCTCGTTGCTGGGGTCCGATGTTCGCCAGCTGTCCCAGGAGTTCGAAGATGGGCGGCGCCTTCCCTTCTTCGTCCTCTTCTGGGCGTGGCGATCCCGGACGAGCCCCCAAAATTGTTATAAATAGGCAGGAGTCGATGTTATCTCCTTTTAATGCCTTTATTAGTGATTTCAGCAGAGGGACGGCTCGGGGTAGGGATGCCCTTGCCCACGCTGCACCAGCCGGACACCGCCGAGGAGGAGGTCTCGTCGGATCTGCGTCGCTGTCGTCGCAGAGCCGGAAGCCACGCCTCACGGGAGTCCCTAGGCTCGCTGATGGCTCGAATGTCTAGGGGGGTGACTCTTAGCAGGGACTTCAGAGGTTATGGCGACCCCTCTTCGGTGTTTATAGATGATACTGGCAGCTACCTTGGCTCTTTCCCCACTCAGCGCTGCATTCCGTCTCTCCGGGTCTTGATCAGGCTCGCTGTTCTGAGCGGTTCTTGGTTCTGGACTCACTTCCGGCTATACTCGATTTGCATAGAGGCGGTGACAGGCCCAGAGCAGGCGAGGAGTGGGCGAGGCCCCCAAGTTGATGGGCAGGCTGGTATGTGGGCGGTGTCTCGGAGAGCAGCAGGGCTTACAGACTAAGGTAGGGGTGCAGGGAAAGTACGGGACGGGATGAATGTAACATTCGAACCACAGAATCAGTGCATTTACGATTGGGTTTTAGGGTACAACAGTACATTAAACAGATAACTAACAGATAACATTGATACATAGAACAGAGGATACCCACAACTAACTACTAACTGCTAATAACTAATGGCCTGGACCCTTTGTTAAAATCTTTATCTTTCTCACTCCAACAGATGGCAGAATTCCCAGGACCAGACTCCTTCATTAACCGTGGACTCCAGCAGCCAGCAGTGGCCCGATTGGTGCTCCTCCCCGAAAGAAAAAGAGCCGCGAGATCCCCCCACCCTCAGCTCTCTCCGGGAGTTTTTCTCCCTCCCCCAAAAACTAAGTTATCAGTTCTTTTGTCCAGGTTAAGCACTCAGCACTTAGTCTCCTAGCAACTTGGGAGAGGGGAAAAAGTTCTCCAGGAGACTTAACCCTCAACACCCACACAGCAAAGAACTATGTCCCTTTTGTCTCTGATATACAAGCAGCCACTCTGCAGGCACAGGGAGAGCAAGGTGCTGGCAGGGGGACAACAGGAAAGTGTTTTGGAGGGGCTTTGCAGGGGGAAAGATGGGGTTTGGGGACAGTAGCTGGGTAATTCTGCTTCCTGATTGTGATATATGTCCTAAAGTTAATTCGTGTTGATAGATAAAATTTAATATCATCTAAATAAATGTAAGGTTTTATTTTAATCCAACAAACTCTGAGTTAACTCAGAGTTAAGCAACTCAGAAGAGGGTGCAGGAATTCCTCTCGCTTGAAAGGACAAGGGAGGGGGAAACACGAGACATAACATGATTAAGAATTACCAGGAGGGAGACACAAACATGCATCAACTACCAGGAGAGAGACACAAACATGCTTTGGCTACAGATCGTTAAAAAGGAATGTAACATCTGCTCTGAAGTTACTTCATGTTAATAGAATATAAATTGTAATACTGAATGTATGATTATAAGTCCTGTATAAAGTAGCATGTTAGAAGTTAGGTTTTGTTTTAGCATTTTGTGGGTTAACTTGGGAAGAAGGGGGATTCAACAGAATACAAAATATCCCTAGCCTGAAAAGGTTTGGGAGGGACACGGAAAGAGCTTGATTGGAATTACCAGAAAGGAGGACAAAAGACTGTCACTGCCAGGAATCGCTGAAAGGAAACAAAGGGCAACGGAACACAGAGATGATAGCCCAGAGAACCCGATGATGGTTTCAGATCTGTATCTCGATGGTCTCCGGCCAAAATCAGCATGTCTACACCACACCTGGAACCGACCATCGACAGCATTGTCCTCCTCCGCTGATCCATTCAGACTCTTAGAACTGAAACTTGCATACTTAATGAAGCTGCTTCAGATGGAGGACTTACATCATCTCAGGCCTCTCTCCGCGATCCAGTGTATAAAAAGAGGCTGCTGCAAACCCCAGATGTGAACTTGGGGATAACAGACTGGCAGAGTGTGTTATCGTTGTTCACCCGGCGCCGACCCCGGGCTCCACGCTGTCCTTTTAATTGTGGCTGTCCGAGACTGTTATTTTGTCTCTTAATAAATTTCCAAATTTTGATTTATCGAATTTGGTCCTCTCATTTATAACAATTTCTGGTGACCCCGACGTGATTGGAGTGATACCGGGACCCCCGTGGGACCCCCGTCTCTGACCAGGAGGCGCCCTGCTGAATTCAGCGGCCTGGCAGAGCTGGGAGAGCCGGGTGGAACCGATCAACCACACGACGGACTAAAACAGCAAAAAGCCACATTTAAAAGGGGATAGGCGAGGTCATAGCTCTCGGGGAACTCGGGGAGGTTTTGGGGAGCAGAACCTCCGGAGCCGCGGCGAAGAAATCTACTCGTAAAAGTCTACGTGCACGAAGAGCCCACGCAGGAAAAGGATCGTAAGTATTGCGTGGTTGAGTGGGGGTGACCGAGCGTGTGAAGTGAGACGTGATTTATCACGAAGCGAGTGGGACCCCAAAATCGCAGTTCCATTGTCCCACGAGGGGCGTGGTCGGTTGCGGGGGAAGCGAAAGTTTCGGGGGTAAAACGCACCTCACACGTTAAGCCCTGAAAACTCGGGGAGTTTTCGGAAAGGGGGGGTCGGTCACAGGAAGGCTGAAAGGGAAGGTTACGTCCTTGCAAGAGTTCCGGGGACTGGTAAACTTTTCAGCCTAGGACCGGGAAAGGTCCAAGGAAGAGAGAAAGGAGAGCTCGCAATCACCAGAGAACACCCTGAGGGGGAGCGATCACTCTTAAAGGGACAGTATCTGGTGGACCCATACCATGGGGCAAACGAAAAGTAAGAATAGTAAAAAGGCTTTAAGAAAAGCCAAACAGGGAACCGGTAAAGGGATCCCTGAAATCCCGATTAAGAGTCCATTGGGATGGATGTTAGAACATTGGGACGAGTGCCCCATAAGGAGAAAGAAGTCAAAGAGTCAGATGGTGCATTACTGTATGGAAATATGGGGAGGGGTGGAAATACGGGACCATGTAACTTGGCCCATTTTTGGGACATTTGAGGAATGGGTTTGCAAAGCACTAACACTTTATGTTAAGGAGAGGGGAAGTGAAGAGGAACAGGGATATGCAGGGATCTGGGAAAAGATCGATGCTAGGATTTTCCCTGTGAAATTAAAGTGTCCTACCTCTGTCTCAGGGGATAAGTGGGAACCTTTAGATAACCTTCCCCCACCTTACCTAGTGCCCTCAGCCCCTCCCCTCCCAGGTCCAGATGAACCTCAAAACCCCGGGAGATTGGGAGATCCTTTGGGGCAAGGGATCCCCGGACCCTCACCCCCTCCATCTGCCCCTCCGTTAAGGTCACAACGTGGGGCCTCGTTCCCCCCGGTTGGGCTCCCTCCCCCGCTAGAACTGGTGCCGGCTCCTCGGCCATCAGGGGGGGTGGTGCAGGTTCCCCACGCCCCTGCCCCGCTCCTCGATGGCCAGCCGCTTGAATTAGATCTGGTGGCGTTCTTTAGTCCCGCTCCCATGGCACCGCAGGTCCCAGCAGAAGCTAAGCATGCCCCACCCGCTAGGAGGACTAGGAGACAGCTAAAGAGAATGAATGAGGCAGAGAGTGAAGGGGAAGGGGAAAAGGCAAATCTATTTCCCTTAAGAGAAGTACCAACTGCCCCTGGAATTATCGGGTACGTAAACGTCCCGATTAACACCAGCGATGTGAGAGCTTTCAAAAAGGAGATGGGAAAGCTTATGGATGACCCCTTAGGAGTATCTGAAAGGCTGGATGAGTTTTTGGGAACTAGTATATATTCCTATGAGGATCTCACAGCCATTTTGAGGTCCTTATTTAACACGGAAGAGAGAGAAATGATACGACAGGCAGGAATAAGGGAATGGGAGCGGCGGAACCCTCAAAGTACCCCGGGAGATCAGAAATGGCCAAGCCAGGATCCCCGATGGAATGCCCAGACCGAGGAGGGTAGAAGAAATATGATCGATATGAGGAACATAATCATTCAGGGAATCAGGGAAGCCGTACCCCGGGGGCAGAATCTGAGTAAGGTTTTTGGGGAATGCCAAGGGAAGGAGGAAACCCCTACCAAATGGTAAGAAAGGTTAAGGAAAAGTCTACAAATATATTCAGGAACAGACCCTGACTCTCCTGTGGGAGAAGTCTTGCTAAAAACCCAGTTTGTAGCAAAATCATGGGAGGATATACGGAAAAAGTTAGAGAAAATTGAAGGGTGGCAAGAGAAGGGATTACAGGAGCTATTGAGGGAAGCTCAGAAAATATATATGAGGAGAGATGAGGAAAAGCAGAAAATACAAGCTCGAGTACTGGTAGCAGCTGTAAGGGAAGCCCAAAAACAGGAACGGCCCCGGGCTTCAGAAAAACCTCTAAAGAAAGGACCATCGAAGGGACCAGTGCGTCCACAGAAAGGGACCCCGGTGAATCAAGCAGAGGGGTTGGAATGCTTTTACTGTAAGAAAAAAGGACACGTAAAAAGGGATTGCCCGAAAAGGATGAGGGATGAAAGGATGTTTCAAGAAGATTAGGGATGTCAAGGGCTCTACATTTTGGGGTCCATAACATCAGAAGAGCCCTTGATAACATTAAAAATTGGACCCAAGGGAACGAAGATGGACTTTTTAGTAGACTCTGGGGCCGAGAAAAGCACATTTAAACAGTTACCCCCAGGATGCCAGGTCAGCAAGGACTTTATGGTGGTTATAGGGGCAAAAGGGGAACCTTTTAAAGTTCCCATAGTAAAGAATGTAGAAATTGAATCAGATACTAAATTTTGTTGCGGGGACATGTTATTGGTGGAGGAAGCTGATTATAACTTGTTAGGAAGGGATCTGATAGTAGCACTGGGTATTAACTTAATTGTAAGGGATTCACGGATCGTAGTTAGCATATATTATAAATGAGAAGACCAAATTCGATAAATCAAAATTTGGAAATTTATTAAGAGACAAAATAACAGTCTCGGACAGCCACAATTAAAAGGACAGCGTGGAGCCCGGGGTCGGCGCCGGGTGAACAACGATAACACACTCTGCCAGTCTGTTATCCCCAAGTTCACATCTGGGGTTTGCAGCAGCCTCTTTTTATACACTGGATCGCGGAGAGAGGCCTGAGATGATGTAAGTCCTCCATCTGAAGCAGCTTCATTAAGTATGCAAGTTTCAGTTCTAAGAGTCTGAATGGATCAGCGGAGGAGGACAATGCTGTCGATGGTCGGTTCCAGGTGTGGTGTAGACATGCTGATTTTGGCCGGAGACCATCGAGATACAGATCTGAAACCATCATCGGGTTCTCCGGGCTATCATCTCTGTGTTCCGTTGCCCTTTGTTTCCTTTCAGCGATTCCTGGCAGTGACAGTCTTTTGTCCTCCTTTCTGGTAATTCCAATCAAGCTCTTTCCGTGTCCCTCCCAAACCTTTTCAGGCTAGGGATATTTTGTATTCTGTTGAATCCCCCTTCTTCCCAAGTTAACCCACAAAATGCTAAAACAAAACCTAACTTCTAACATGCTACTTTATACAGGACTTATAATCATACATTCAGTATTACAATTTATATTCTATTAACATGAAGTAACTTCAGAGCAGATGTTACATTCCTTTTTAACGATCTGTAGCCAAAGCATGTTTGTGTCTCTCTCCTGGTAGTTGATGCATGTTTGTGTCTCCCTCCTGGTAATTCTTAATCATGTTATGTCTCGTGTTTCCCCCTCCCTTGTCCTTTCAAGCGAGAGGAATTCCTGCACCCTCTTCTGAGTTGCTTAACTCTGAGTTAACTCAGAGTTTGTTGGATTAAAATAAAACCTTACATTTATTTAGATGATATTAAATTTTATCTATCAACACGAATTAACTTTAGGACATATATCACAATCAGGAAGCAGAATTACCCAGCTACTGTCCCCAAACCCCATCTTTCCCCCTGCAAAGCCCCTCCAAAACACTTTCCTGTTGTCCCCCTGCCAGCACCTTGCTCTCCCTGTGCCTGCAGAGTGGCTGCTTGTATATCAGAGACAAAAGGGACATAGTTCTTTGCTGTGTGGGTGTTGAGGGTTAAGTCTCCTGGAGAACTTTTTCCCCTCTCCCAAGTTGCTAGGAGACTAAGTGCTGAGTGCTTAACCTGGACAAAAGAACTGATAACTTAGTTTTTGGGGGAGGGAGAAAAACTCCCGGAGAGAGCTGAGGGTGGGGGGATCTCGCGGCTCTTTTTCTTTCGGGGAGGAGCACCAATCGGGCCACTGCTGGCTGCTGGAGTCCACGGTTAATGAAGGAGTCTGGTCCTGGGAATTCTGCCATCTGTTGGAGTATCCAGGAATTCGGAGTTTCTTCGCTGTCCTGCTGGATTTTGGGTCAACCCGGGTCCAGCCGCTGCGGCTTCTCCGGCACTGCCACCCCTGCCTGCCGAGGACACCCCCTGCCTGCGGAGGACAGTCCACCGCGCCCGGCTTCCAGCCATCAGCGCCGGAGCTTCCACCGTTTGCCCTCGGGGTTCTTGGTTCTGTTCTACTATTGTTATAATTGCTGTTGGTTTTTTTTGTCTGTCCTGTTATATTTACTAGTAAAGGACTGTTATTCCTTTTCCCCATAGCTCTGACTGAAAAGTTTTACTTTTGATTTTCCAAATTATAATAACACGGAGGGAAGGATTCAAATTCCTCATTTCCTAGAGAGGCCTGCCTCTCCATAGCAGACACCAGTCTTTTCAAAACCAAGACAGTGGGGAAAGGTTTATTTGGCTCCATGTGTGAGGACAGCAAGTGTGGGAATGGGGAGCCCCACCAGCAGGTTGCTGGGAGGCACTGGGAAGAAGCAGGGCAAGGTGAGGGTGTGTTTCCTTGCCAGGAGCCCAGCTCGGGACTGGGACAGTGGGGAGGCTTGGGGAGGCAGAAGGACAGCAGGGTGCAGGCAGCACTGGTCCCTGTTCCCATCACTTGATGAAGGTGAAGATGGAAGTGCCGACCCTGCAGGGAAGATGTGTCAGCTAGGTGGAAGGGAGGGCTGTGGGGAGAGAAGGCAGGGGCAGAGCTCACCTGGGGGCTTTCCAGGTGTCCTTGTGCGACAGGACCTCTTCCCGCAGGAGCCACGTGGACTCCAGTGTCTCCTTCCCACAGTGATCCACAAAGCACTGGCCCACAAAGGCAATGGTGGAGTCTGGAAAGGCTCAAGAGAGGCAGAGTGGGGTGAGAGCCTGCACCGCAAGATAGGGAAGCCTGGGCCACCTGATCCTGGAGACAGACAGACAGACAGACAGACAGACAAACACCAGAAGCTACATGCCCTGGACAGAGTGAGGGCCTTCCCTGCCAGACTGGCCAGATGGACCGCTTCCATATTATGATGGGTTGGCACAGTTTTGTTTTCTGCTTATAGGGAAATGTGAGATGTTTTTCCCTGCCAGGACTGCGGAGTGGTTTTAGCGGGGGAGGACAGGGACCTATCAGAACTCTAGCCAAGATATCGGCAGCTAGTTTGACCAATAAGGATGCCAATGCGACTTTGGAAAGGACATTTAAAACTCCAGCCTTCAGCAGATGGCTCTCTTGCTTCCGAATCAGCCACGGGTAACATCATGGGCGGCCAGGCCGGGCCCGGGTCAGGCCCTGCTCCCTCTCTGGGCGGCCGGGCCGGGCTCAGCCGGGCCTCTGAGGGCCGCTGCCCGCACAGGGAGAGCCTGGGCCGGCTGAGCCCCTTTCCCTGCCTGCTGTCCAGGGAGAGGGGCGGCTGCGGTTCGGCAGTGCTGGCCACGTGCTCAGGACTGTGGCAGAAGGGGCCAAAACACGGCCCAGCTTAATCGCCGCTGGCAGCAGAGAAAGAAAGCTTCATAACAACTCTGAGCCGGGCCGCCCTGGATGAGACCGAGGGGTGGAAAAATGGACATCTGCCAACTTCCCTCCATCAGCACAGCTTTGTATTTTCTTCAGCCCTGCAGCCCGGGGCCTGTACGTGGCCCTTGCAGGCCTGGGTGGATTTAACCCTTTCCTGGCAACATGGAGCTTCTAAAGCACAACTTTTCCTTGAGAGAAAGAGGAAAGAAAACACAGGGCACATAAAACAGACACTGCATGAAGTCAGTGGGTTAGAAGTGAAAGAACTGAAAATATTGGAATAGGATTGAAGAAGTGGACATTTTTAACTGGACTTCTCTGGGGTAAACTATGGAGAAATGGACTGTTCTTTGTAGCATCTTAGTGTTGTTGGGGAGAATACTAATTCTAATCAATTGATGTAATTGAGATTTAATTGGGAACTTTAAAGCCCCCGCTCCTGGGTTAAAGGAGGTCTCAGCCTTTGAGACAAAGATGATCTTAGACTAGAAGAAGTATTTGGAAATAGTACCCCAGATACACTGAGAGGCCTTGCTGATAGAACAATCACAGTCTGCAAAAACTCCGGGTGGTAGCAGATGTGTACCATTTAAAAGCCGCTGGACTATTTTGCTTGTAGCAAGCATCCCCATGAAAAACCTTAGAGAAACTCTTCTCCTAAAGTAATGAGTGATTATGTCTAAATAGTGAAACTGACTGAAAATCACAAGTTGTATCTTTCTGTGTTGTTTAATAAGAAAGTTAATAGTTTGTAAGGGGAGAGAAGAGTGTTTTAAATTGTCAGTCAGTTTTAGTTTAAGTTTTCTTTTTCTATTTTTTAAATTCTTTTAGTGTGTATTAATAAAACTATTTTGTTAATTTTTAAGCTTAAGCCTGTTTTGCTTTTCCTCCTAATCTCTCCCTCCCACAGAAAAATAATAAATACTAAAACCTCTACATTAATTGATGTTTCTGCCTGGTTTCATTAAATTAAGACCATTACACATATGAACCCAACAGAGATTTCGGCATCAGCCCTGCCATGCCCCTTGGACAGACAGATGGACACCTCCATCATCTCTTCCAGACAATCCTGAAACCCGCCACAGACAGACCACTCTCCCACCACCACTTCCCATGGCAGGAATGTGTGTGTGTGGCCCCACTGTGCCCACAGCTGGGGTACCTCTGGGTGCTGCGGACAGGGGGATCCCCGCTCCCAGCATGGGCAGGGGATCACAGTCACTGCTGTACCTGAGAACTGCCACTGCACAGTGAAACCAAACGTGGGGTGTTTCTTGGCACTGGGATGCTGCTGGATCCCTTGCAAGGGTGACTCCAAGATCTGCTTGTTGGTAGCTGCCACTACAGTGTGGTAGAAGCCTGAGAAGGTCCCAGCTGTGTTCATGGCCAAGATGGTCATATTGGAGCCCAGCTCATTTCTCAACAGGCCCTTCAGGTCACACTGGGTCATGTGGGTAGCTTGGGCAGTGCTGAACCACAGTTCCCTCTCCACCCGCCACCCCAGCTTCCCTAAGCAGTGGGATGTGTGTCCAATAGCAGGACTCCTTTGTGTGGCAACGGAGACCAATGCATGGGCACCAGCTGGACAGCACTTCTCCCTCCTTGGGCAGGGCATGGCAGAGCTGGGAATACTCCAGCCTATACCTCCCTATTTCAGAGGCAGATGACCCACAGAGCCCCCAGGGACAGCACAGCCAGAGCTGGCAGCCTCCTTGGTCACGGACACTGCACCGTGGAGTGGCACGGCATGGCAGGACATGGCAGGACACAAGATGAACAGACAAACTCTGTGTGCTGGGGTGTCACAGGACAGCACAGCATGGCATGGTAAAAACCTGCAACCCTGTCAGCCCTGCACACTGTGTCCCAGGGGTGGCACAGCATGGCACTGGACGGCACAGCACCGCAGGCTGTGGCACAGCACAGCATGGAGCAGCACAGCACGGCAAGGCAAGGCATAGCGCCAGAAAGCACAGAAGGAACAGGCAGCCCCTTGGCCATTCCCAGTCCACCACAGGGATGGCACTGCCAGGGCGTGCAGCCCCTCAGCCCCTCAGCCTGCACCCGGGACAGCATGGCTCGGCTCGGCTCGGCCAGACTCTGCCACAGAGCTGCCTTTATCTCCTGGATGCAGCATCACAGGGCACGAGCAGGGCCAGGGCGAGCAGCAGCAGCAGCAGCAGCAGCAGCCCGGGGTTCCCACGGTGGCAGTGGCTGCGCGGTGCCCAGGCTCTGCCTGCGGTGCTGCCAGCACCCGCCCAGCCCCTTTTATAGCAGAGGGGGCTGTGGCCGGGCAGCGGCTGCCAAAACCGGGCCTCCTGCCAAAGGACACCCCGTGGGAGACGGGCAACCAGCCACTGCTCCAGGCTCGATGGGCTCCTGTTCCCCTGGGGCAGCTGGGGGTCCCAAGGACCATGGCTGTGTGGAGAGTCTGCATAGGAGGACTCTGCCGTGGAGGGTGACAGCAGGGGACATGCATCAGGCCTCGGGTATGGTGACAGAAGGGACCGTAGGGGGGGGATTGGGGATGTGTGTGCTAAGCCAAGACATTGTCCAGAAAAATTGGATTTGTTACCTGGTGCATAGCAAGGCAGTAATTGTACACCTCAAGGGAGACATTGATAATTTATTTTAGTTCGACAAACCTGGGTCCTCAGTGTTATTCCAAAGATCAAGCACACCAACCAGCAAAACATTTTGCTATTTACACATTTTAGCAAACAAAGGCATTAATGTTCATTGGCTACAAGTCATTTAGTTCTCTTTTTAAATACTATTCTCTCTCCTATTGGTTAAGAATTCTCCTGCATCTGATGCTAATTAACCTGTAGGCTCAGCCTTTCTCTTCTCTTGAGCTGGTGGGTTCCTTGACTCAGTGGGCCATTGTTAGGGGTTAAGTTTGGTTTTGATTTTTTTTCTTTCCCTATAGAATTTTTCCCCCCCATAAGTTGCTAAGAGACTAAATACTGATGCTTAAAGGGTACTTGACCCACACAAAGAAGTGGGAGTGTGGTAGATCACTTAGTTTGGGGGGGAGGGAAATGCTCAGGGGCTCCCAGGACCTGGGGGTGGTTTCTTCCGCTCTCGGTTTCTGAGAGGACGGTCGGGAGAAGTCCACTGTTAACGGAGGGTCCGATCCTGGGAATTCTGCCACCATCCATCATCTGCTGGAGTGCCCAGGAATCTGGAGCCCCTCACCTGCTCTGCTGGAGCTGGGTCAGCCCGGGTCCAGCCGCCGCGGCTTCTCCAGCACTGCTCACCTTGCCTGCCGGGACACCCCCTGCCTGCCGGGACACCCCACCGTTTCCAGCCATCAGTCCGAGTTTCCACCCTTTCGGCTTAGTGCTCTCAGGGTCCCAAGAGATCAGACTGCCCGGGACTTGTGAGACAAGCCCCTCGGGGCTCTTGGCTCTGTTTATTATCATTATTATTGATGTTGTTTTTTGTTTGTCCTGTTATATTTACAAGTAAAGGACTGTTATTCCTTTCCCCATAGCTCTGACTGAAAAGCCTTTTTATTCTTCTAAATTATAATAACTCGGAGGGAAGGGATTGGAATTCCCCATTCCTAGAGAGGCCCCACCTCTCCCTAGCAGATACCTGTCTTTTCAAACCAAGACAGCCATAAGTCACGATCTGCCCCTGCCAGAATTTACCTTCTACCCAGTCAGAGCTGATTCAGCGCTGAGTTTTTGCTGATCCAGTTGTCTTTATTAGTTTTTTCTGATCTTGGGGGTTTTGCCAAATGTCCTGTAAATTCTGCACTCTTTGTGTCCACTACCAGTGGTATATTGTTCATCCCAAGTTTTGTAACTTCCACCCAGGTCTGAGATCATTGAAGCCCGTCAAGACCTAAACCTTTACAAGGCAGTTCTACCAAGTAATATCTCTTTCTAACACCTGGACATAGCTTAGAGCTTGTTTGCTGCTGTTTCACAGACTAAATCTCCTTTCTTGTTGATTACGCTTGAAAGCATTAAAAAATCAATCAAAGAACAAACCTTTTAAAGAAATATTTACTTTTCCCGCATTTTGCAACAGTAAGACAGGAGACTGCGAGTATTTGCAGCAAAGCTTTATTGGGAGAAGCAGGTGGTGCTGCAGGAGCAGGGGCCACAGCCCTGGCGCTGCTGCTGGCCCGGGAGCCCCCCGCTGCTACCCTCACACCTATGACTGCAGACGGGTGAAGATGTTGGTGCCGACCCTGCGGGGACGAGGAGGAAATGTAAGGGAGGGATGTGGCAGTGTCCAAACACGCACCCAGCTCTGTATTCCCCCACCATATTTGCCCCTTGGCAGGACCCCAGGGGATGGTATTTTTCCTGTGTTTTACCCATGCACAAAGCAATCAAGTGAACCTTGCCATAGAGCTTTGTTAAGTAGTGCTTTTAAAACAGATATTAAATCTGCTTTTGCCAACAGCTGTAAGAGTGGCTCTGTAAGCAACCTAAACCCCTCACCTGTGACATCCCCAACCCCTCGGGGGTGCACAGGGGCCCTGTGCAGGGCAGGGACAGGGTGCTCACCTGGTGGCTTTCCAGTCACTTTTGATGCTCTCCACACGTGATCTCAGCAGCCACATGGTCTTCAAAACCTCCTTTCCATCATCATCCACAAAGCACTGGCCCGTGAAAACAGTGATGGAGTCTGCAGGGACAGGACAGGAGGAGGAGGGGAGCATTGCCAAGGTGACCGGTCAGTAGCTGCTCCAGCAGAGGGGACAGTAGACCCCTGCTGTCCCTGGCCTCCGGGACAGTGGGGATGGGGAAAGCAGGCAGGAAGGCTCAGAGGGCTGGGGGTGTCACACGGAGATGGGCAGACAGTGCAGGCTTCAGCCCCTGCTGCCTCTCCTGCACCTCGGGATTGGGAGCTGACAGCAACCAAGGAGCTCCAGGGAAAAGGATGGGGGAGCCTCAGAGAAGGGAGAGGGAGAGCAGTGAGGATAGTGCAGGGGAAAACAGGGAACCAGCAGGGACACTGCAGCAAAGGACAGAAGGAAGGTCTGGCGACACAATAAGGATGCTAAGAAAAGACTTAGTACCTGAAAAGCTCCAATGGACGGTGAAGCCGAAGGTGGGCTGGTTCAGCTGATTTGGGAGGTGCTGAGACCCCAGCAGTGGTGATACTTCGATCTCTTTTGGGGTGGCTGACACAGCTGTCCAGTACGCGCCGGTGAAGTCACCATTTGCGTCCACGGTCGTGATGGTCATGTTGGAGCCCAGGTCATTGATCCACATCCCAGTCAGGGAGCACTGGAGAGCAGGGAATTCAGCACGGCTGCCTGCAGCCACAGGCCCCTGCCCACCCCACCCTGTGCATCCTGCCCTGACAGTACCTTTTTCACAGAGAGGCCCTGAGCCCCCAGGGCCAGGAAGAGCACAAGGAGGAAGGGAGTTGCTTGCACCATCTCTGCAGCAGGTAGACAGCTGATGTACCTGGGGATGTGCTCCTTGCAGGTCTCTGCTGGTGCTCCTGGTCCCTCTCCCTTTTATTGCTGCCAGGTAGGCGGTTGGCAGCAAAAAAAGGGCACTGTTCAATCTGGGTGTTTCCATATTTGGTTGAAACCCCTGATAGTGAATCTAGATCGGAAGGGTGGGACATGTCCAGTCAGAGTAACTGGTTGTAATGGTTTTAATTTAATGTAACTGGGCAGAAACCAAAATTAATGTAGTGGTTTTACATTTGCCAAATTCTGGTTGCTAAATTTAGTATAGTGGTCTTAGTGTTTATTTCTTTTCTGTGGGAGAGAGGTTAGGAGAAAAGCAAAGCAGGCTCAAGCTTAAAAATTAACATTGTTTTATTAACACACACTAAAAGAATGGAAAAAGAAAGTTGAGGAAAAAAACTAAAAGAAAACAGAATGAAACTCCAAAACACTCTTCCCTCCCCCTACAAACCATTAACTTTCTTACAAAACAACATAGAAAGACACAACTTGTGATTTTCAGTCAGTTTTGAGACATTAATTTTAAAGAATTAAGAATTTTTAAGAAAGTTGTTAGTTGCTGAATTAGCTGAAGTAGATAGGTAAGCTTTGTTCGCATTTAGCAGAAGCTGGATCTTAGATAACCTATCCCGGATTTAGTAACTCAGTGTTTGTGAGCTTTATGTTTATGTAGCTGTGCTTGTAATGAAAACCAAAATGTGGTAAATAGGGCATAAGATAGCTGCAGATTTCGTGTTTAAAAGAACCATTAAACACAGGAAACTATAAGTTCTACCAAGGATTCACTTGTCACGAATGCATTGAAAAAGTAGAAAGGTCAGGATAAGGAAGACTCATCTTACTTCCTCATTTTAGTGACCCCTCCCCAGAATAGAACCCCGACTCATTTTAGGAAATAAACTACGCATGCTTAATAGCCTTTTTGCCAATTAGCATATGAAGCGAGGAATAGGAGGTGACAAGGGTATGAATATGTATTTTTATTTTAGGTATTCAACACTTTTGTAAGTAAAAGGCTTTGTAATTACCTGTAAATTTCGCAGTGCGTATTAGGGAAATATCCCGCGTGCTGCCCGGCCGTAATAAACATACACTTTCTAACTTTGAACTGTTAAGAGAGTTTTTGTCCATCACAGTTGGGTATCGATACTAGATCAATACCCATATTTCTTTAATAAGTCAGTTTAACCATTGAAACATGATCTTTCATTACTTTGGGAGAGCAGTCTCTCTAGAGTCTCATGGAGACACTCATCACAAGACAAAAGGTTTAATAACTCCAAGTGCCGAGTCCTGCACTTTGGCCGCAATAACCCCCTGCAGTGTTATAGGCTGGGGACGGTGTGGCTGGACAGTGCCCAGGAGGAAAGGGACCTGGGGGTGCTGGTGACAGCAGCTGAACATGAGCCAGCAGTGTGCCCAGGTGGGCAAGAGGGCCAATGGCATCCTGGCCTGGATCAGGAATTGTGTGACCAGCAGGAGCAGGGAGGTCATTCTTCCCCTGTACTCTGCACTGGTGAGGCCACACCTCGAGTGCTGTGTCCAGTTCTGGGCCCCTCAGCTTAGGAAGGACGTTGAGATGCTTGAGCGTGTCCAGAGGAGGGCAACGAGGCTGGTGAGGGGCTTGGAGCACAAGCCCTATGAAGAACAACTGAGGGAGCTGGGGTTGTTTAGCCTGGAGAAAAGGAGACTCAGAAGTGACCTTATCACTCTCTACAACTTCCTGTAGGGTGGCTGTGGTCAGCTGGGGGTTGGTCTCTTTCTTCAGGCAACAATGGACAGAACAAGAGGACAGAGTCTCAAGCTGCGACAAGGGAGACATAGGCTGGATATTAAGAAAAAGTTTTTCACTGGAAGAGTGATAAAGTACTGGAATGGCTTGCCCGGGGAGGTGGTGGAGTCACCATCCCTAGAAGTGTTTAAAAAAAGACTGGATGTGGCACTTGGTGTCATGGTCTAGTTGAGGTATTAGAGATGGGTTGGACTCAACGATCTTGAAGGTCTCTTCCAACATAAAAAATTCTGTGATTCTGTGAAAATAGTCCAGTGGCTCTCAATGTCACAAGTCCGCCTGGAGTTTTTGCAGATTGTGATGTTCTATTTATTAGCTGCCTTTCCCTTGGCTACATATAGGCCTCTTAGTGTATTTGGGGTACTGTTAAAGAATGAGACCTCCTTTTAACCCAGGAGTGAGGGCTTTAAAGTTCTCAATTAAATCTCAATCACATCAGTCCCCAATTTTTATTAGAATCAGCATTCCCCTGACAACATTAAGATGCTACCAAGAACAGTCTATTTCTCCGTAGTTTACTCCAGAGAAGTCCGGTTAAAAATGTCCACTTCTTCAATCCTATTCCCAATAATATTATCAGTTCTTTCACTTTAATCCACTGATTTTATGCGGTGTCTGTTCTACGTACCCTCTGTTTTCTTTCTTCTCTCTCTCAAGGAAGAGTTGTGCCTTAGAAGCTTCAAGTTGCCAGGAAAGGGTTCAATCTGCCCAGGCCTGCAGTGGCCAGTGCTCTCTGCCCCGGGCTGCGCAGATGCAAAGCCGTGCTGACGGGGGAGGCTGGTGGATGTCCTCCCCTCCACCCCCTGGTCTTAGCCAGGGTGGCCCGGCTCGGAGCTGCCACAAAAGCTGTAAGCACGGGGCATTGCTGAGCTGTTCTCTTTTCCCCCCTGCTGGCAGCCCGGGGAAAGGGGGGCTCAGCCAGGGAAAGGGGCTCAGCCAGGGAAAGGGGGCTCAGCCGGAGGAAAGGGACTCCGCCAGGGAAAGGGGGCTCAGCCAGGGAATGGGGCTCAGCCAGGGAAAAGGGGCTCAGCCAGAGGAAAGGGGCTCAGCCAGGGGAAAGGGGGCTCAGCCAGGGAAAGGGGCTCAGCCAGGGAAAGGGGCTCAGCCGGAGGAAAGGGGGCTCAGCCAGGGAAAGGGGCTCAGCCAGGGAAAGGGGCTCAGCCAGGGAAAGGGGCTCAGCCAGCGAAAGGGGCTCAGCCAGGGAAAGGGGGCTCAGCCAGAGGAAAGGGGGCTCAGCCAGGGAAAGGGGCTCAGCCAGGGAATGGGGCTCAGCCAGGGAAAGGGGCTCAGCCAGGGAAAGGGGCTCAGCCAGGGGAAAGGGGCTCAGCCAGGGGAAAGGGGGCTCAGCCAGGGAAAGGGGCTCAGCCAGGGAATGGGGCTCAGCCAGGGAAAGGGGCTCAGCCAGGGAAAGGGGCTCAGCCAGGGGAAAGGAGGCTCAGCCGGAGGAAAGGGGGGCTCAGCTGGAGGAAAGGGGGCTTGGCCAGGGAATGGGGCTCAGCCTCCCTGGGCTGCTCCCCGTGCGGGCAGCGGCTCCCGGAGGCCTGGCCTGCCCAGAGGGCAGTGAGACCTGACCCGGGCCCACCCCTGCTGCCCACGATGTCACCTCACGGCTATCTGAGAAGGAGGAGGCTCACGTGCCGGGGATGAGGGTTTTAAATATGTCCATCCCAAAGTTGCATTCATCATCTTTAGTGGCTAAACTAGCTGCCAATATCTTGGCTAGTTTTTTGGTAGGTCCCTGTCCTTCCCCACCCAAAGCAACTTCAAGGTCCTAGCAGGCAAAAACATTCCACATTTCTCCATAACTAGAAACAAAACTGTGCCAACCCATGACACTGGTGTGCATGATAATCTCCAGTTTCCCGAAAAAAGACAGGAATTCCAGTAACTCCATGCAGGGGGTTATTGCTGCATACGGCTAGCATATTTAAATACATTTTTAAGCACTGTTAACACTCCTCTAACTTATACATTGCAATTTTCTACACATAATCACAACTAACTCTTCTATATTATTAAATGTATTATTTTAGCAGCATATTTATAACATTCCCAGAAGTCGCCTGTGATATCTTTAATGGTCTTCTCACCTGCTGCCCTGGCCATGCTCCCTGCCACCTCCCTCAGAGTCCACTCAGTCTCCATCACTGTCCAGAGGGAATGCGGTTCTCCTACCTCACGGGTGTCCCTTGGCAGGTGGCTCAGCCCCCTCTGATATAAAAGGAGCAGAACCTGGGCACCACACATGGCCATCACTGCTGTGGGAACCCTGGGCTGCTGCTGCTGCTGCTGCTCGCCCTGCTCGTGCCCCATGGTGTTGCATCCAGGGAGATAAGGGCAGCTCTGGGGCAGAGTCCGGCCGAGCCGAGCCATGCTGTCCCGGGTGCAGGGTGGGGGCTGAGGGGCTGCACGCCCTGGCAGTGCCTTCCCTGTGGTGCATGTTTTTCTCTGTGCTATGCTGTGCTGTCCTGTGCCACCCCAGCACACAGGGTTTGTGCCTGAGAGGCTGCATGTTCTGGTTGTACCGTCCTCTACCATGCTGTGCCATGCTATGCCAGCTCTGGCTGTGCTGTCTCTGGGGGTTCTGTGGGTCGCCTACCCTGCTACAGGGGGGGTACCCGGTACCTCCAGCTCTGCTGCCCTGCCCAGACACTGAGGACTGCTTCCCCAGTTGATGCCCATGCACTGGTCCCAGCTGACAGGTGGAGGGGCGGCGCCGCAGGACACACATCCAGCTGCTTAGGGAGGCTGAAAGTGGGACTGTGCCTCGGCACTGACTGAGCCACCCATACAAGGCCCAGGGTAACCTGCAGGGTCTGTGGAGAAATGAGACGGGCTCTTACATAACCCTTTTGGCCCTGAACACAGCTGGGACTTTCTTGGGCTCCTGCCACACTGCAGTGGCAGCCACCAGCAAGTAGATCCTGGTGTCTTGGCCCAGCAGCCAAGAGCGACCCCACCTTTGGCTTCACCATGCAGTGGCAGTTTTCAGGTACAGTGCAGCAAGAAACCTGCCTGCGCTGGGAGGGGGGAGTCCCCCAGCTGGCACCCCAATCCCTCATGGCACCCACAGGAGTCCTGGCTGTGGGCACAGACCTAGCCCATACATCTGCTCCTGCCTCAGGACTTGGAGGAGATGTGGGACGTGGGAGTGTGGGGGTGTCTGCCTGGGAGAGTGTCACAGGAAGAATGGGAGCTGCAGACAAGGTTTATTAAGAAGGCCCTCTCATTGAATCACAAGGTTCAGAAAGGACTCTCTGGCATTCTAGAATCTTGCCCAGTGAAGAGTTTGGGCACAGCTGGATGCAGCTCAGCCCCAGATTTTGTCAATGGATTATGTCTAAAGGATTACACAGGTGTAATAGAAACTTTGTACAATGTAGTTCCCCAGGACTGAGGATGGCAAATCAGATATACATATATAAAACCAAATAATTTATTATTATAATTAGACAGAAATACCTTAATTACAATTATCTACTACAGATTAGAAGCTATAATAATTACTATAGTATGGTGCACTATTTTGAAGCAGTATTCATTATATTAAAGCTAGCAAACCCAATTACAAAGTAGAGCTTACCCATACCAGTAATTGTGGGCAAATCTCTGTGGTTCAGCCTCAGGAAGCGGGTATCCCCATGCAAGGGAGGAATCTCCACCCACACACTCTGGGAAGGAAGGTGTTAGAACACCCTGCCCTTAGAAACTGGGAGCAGGTTTTACAGTATAATGTGATTGACTGTCATCTGGATGTCAGCTGTGGCAGCTCAGCAGCTTTAGATACATTATCAATAGTGTTACTTGCTCATTGCTTTACTTGGTTCTTTACCAGTTCTATCACATTTTCACATCACTAATCAGGATGCTTAACTTTGGGGACTGATGAGTCAGACCCATTTCAGCATTTTCAACACCAAAAGCAGCATGACACCTCTTTTTCCATTCACCACTGGTAGCTTTGCAAATAGGGAATTGTTCAAGTTGTTTCGCCCCCACTGCAGGCAGAGCATCCTGACACAGAAAGGGGACTGGGGTGTCTCTCTCTCTGTATAGGGATAGAGTAACCATCTGTCCAGGATATCGGTGTGTCTGTGGGCACAACAGGACAGGCAGTGGAGCTCCCTCCTTTCTTTCCCTTCCACACGGGGACGGTATAGCCTTCAAATACTGCGGTGGCAGAGAAAGAAGGAAAAGGAAGCAAGGTGCCCAGGCCTGGGCAGGGGGGACCTCGATTTAGTTGAGGGCCTGGAGCCCTGTGGCTCAACTGCTCCCCACAGAGGCCTTCTCAGGAGTAATGCTCTCTCCCCTGCTGCCTGCAAGGCAGGGCAGAACCAGGAGCCAAGCAAGAAGCAGGTCTTACCTGCTGCCACATCTGGAACACATCTGGCTCCCGTCAGCAAAACTCCACAAGAACCAGCCACCACTGGGACCTGTCCCCTCCCTGCCTCCCTAGCTCTCTAGCCTAGTCCAGGAAGAAACATGGGAGCAGAAAGGGTTTCCTCTTTTGGCTTGGTCTGGTGGAAAGAAGACACTGAAGAATGAGAGTAGACAGCTGGACAGATTTATTAAGAACTGAAGTGATTTATCCCCTTAAATGTGCTCCACTGCCTGCCCCCGGTGCCAGCAGGGAGGGGGGCCATGGTACCAGACCAGGACCTGCTTCTTGGGCTCAGATTGTCACCGTCCAGGGAGCCGGGTCTCCCCTGGGGATTGTATCTGCCACAGGCCCTCCTGGGGCAGAGCCAGTCAGTATGTGCAGTGTCAGCCCAGGACAACTACAGCATCCATGTGCCTGAGTGCACCAGTCCAATATCCTCACGCACACATTCACCCACACCTTGCTTTCCCTGCAGGACAGGTCCCTACCTTACCCAGCCAAAAGACTGCAGGAAAGAGGTCTCCTGTGCCCCTGGACAAGGTACCAGCTGCAGTTTGGGATGGCTGGGGAACCTGCAGGCCATCAGAGCCCTGAGCGATGGGGAAGGGGAGGCACAGGCTCCAGCAGCAACTCAACACACCGCACTCCGAGGAGACATCTCCCTCACCTCTGGTCCCCACCTTGTGCTCAGCACCAGCAGCTGGAAGGCCCCTGAGGTCAAGGGCATGTAGTGGAGGTAGGGAAGGGAAACAGCAATGTGAGTACTAGCACAGTGTGGGAGGGGAGGGTCTCTGCCTGCCATCTGCAGCCCCACCAGCCCGCGGTGCACCCAGCGCCCTGCCCAGTGCCATGAGGCTCAAGGGTGGGTGTGGCGCGGGGGGAGCTGTGCGAGCGCTGGCGCCTGGCCAGCCCGGCGCTCCAGGGCCAGCTGCATGCTCCAGATGCTGAGGGGCCGCATGTAGGCCAGTGAGCGGTACACCTTCTTCTCGCGATAGGCTTCTGGTGTCTGGAAAGCCATGCCCAGCCGTTCCCAAACTGTCCGGTAGCAGCCCTCCGCAGTACGGAAGCCTTCCTCCACCATGCCCTGCAGGAGAGGGAACGGGACCATCAGCACACCCACGGATGCAAGGTTGCGCGGCAGCACGTGCTGGGGAGTGCGGCAGTAGCATCCCTACTCACCTCCTGGATCATGGTGGCAGCCAGGGAGTAGACCACACCAATCCACACCTCGTTGGACTGGACGCTGGAGGTGTCGGGCACGCCGTCAGGTCTCATGCCGTTCACTGCCCCCATGGTGCCGCCCGCAAAGCCCAGCACGTTGTTCTCAAAGATGGTCTTGAGCGCGCTCAGAATGTGACTCTTGGGGAAAACCTGGGCGGACAGAGATGGGCTTGGTGCTCGTGTACCCCTCAGGCTGGGTCTGGAGCGGGATTAAATTTTCCATGAGGAAAAGTGCAATACTGCTCACTGGGTCAATAATAACAAATTTCCACCTCAGAAAAATAACAGGATGAAGTGAAATGTCTCTTCCCCCAAAAGGATAAAAAGCCCCCAAAGTACTTAACAGAGAGGTGCTGAACCACATTCCACATTCCTCAAGAGGATGCTGACAGCTCATCCAACTAGTCGATCTCCAAAAACACCTTCTCACCCACAGTCACTGGCCAAGTCCCTTCCCCATCGCTTGGGGATTTGCTTTGGGGGCCTGGCCAACCACATCATCCTCATCTGCTTTACAATTGTCAGAGAGACAAGAGCCAGGAGGCTCATCAGCACAGCCCAGGGACATGCCAGGTACTTAATTCTCAGTCTGGGTATGCCAGAGCCAGGGGAAACTGAGGCTGGGATTGCTGGGCAGTCCAAGCAGAGAGCTTTGGCGGACTCAAAGCAAAAGCAGCAAATCCTTCCGCTCTTCTTGGCTCAAGCCAAGCATCCCTGCAGATGTTCTTCCCCTGTGTGGCTCTGCAGATGAGCCCAGGGGATGCTGTGGGAATCAGTGAAGGGGTGGTGTGCCCTTCTCTGTCAGAAGCTTTTGGGCACGCTTTCTTCAGGACTGGATCCCAGGCTGCTCACTGCTGACTTGTGCATGCAGCGAGGCCACGTTAATGAGGTTACGGACAGGAGTGATGCCAGCCAGGCAACGGATCAAAATACATGGAAAACTCCATGAAATGTCATAGTAACAGAGGACAGGAATTCACCAGTCCCACATCCAGCCAGCTCAGAGCTCTCCAGAGAGCAGGGAGAAGTGCCACCTTCAGCAGGGGGAGTCTGAGGCTGGGGAAAAGCAGGCCAGACTCTGGACACCTGCTGTTTCCTCCCCAAAAGAGTATTACTGCAGGAGGGCTGGCCCAGATCCTGCCTGGAGCCACAGGCACAGCCCCGACCCCACTCTGGGTTAAACACAACAGGGATGACCAGGTAAAGTACCCCGAAGCTCCTCTCTGATTTGCCAACAGACAGTGAAGTGGTTTGTCACCCTCCCACAGATAAAGTCACTCCTTCCTCCACTCACGAGAGCCCTGTGCCTGCCCACGTCCACCAGAAAGCTTTGCTGTGACAACAGCCCACAGAGTACAGATAACCCAATGGTCCTCCACTGCCCCTCCCTCTTTAAGGTATTGCAACATCAGCAGCCGCTCTGACCATCCCACCAGATATGAGGAGTCTGCAGCCAATTCTTTTGTTGCAACTGAAGAGACACAGACTTTAAGACTTGGAATAAGTCATAGCTCCCTCCAGTATTAATTTTGGAGTTTTTAGAGCAGCAAATAACGTGGGAAGCTTCATACACTTTTTTCTACTGTTTTTAAAAAAATAGCACCTTGCCCACAGCAAACCCCACTGGAGCTAAAGCTATCTGCAGTTACACATCTCTACTGCATGGCTGCTCTGTGGGAGGGTTTTGGTTTAGGATGGGTTCCATTGTATCCATACAACAGCCTCCACTAGGGTGCGCAGAGTGAGAGAGCAGGCAGCTCCCCCCACACCAGCCCTAAAGAGTAACCCCCAATACATACGAGCCCTGCTGCTGCTTCCCTCCTGCCACAGATCCCATCTCACCCCAACCACACCAGGCAGCCCTTTCTCTTACCTCAAACTCCCCTTGGTCCAGACCACAAGCTCCGAGAAACCACTGCCCAGCACACTGGTCTGACATGATGCTGCTGGATGTGCCACTTCCACTGCTATCATAGTTGTAGTATTTTCCTGGAAAAAGCAAGAAGCGGTTTAAAATCGGTAGATTAGGATACTGGCTCATGTCAGTTGTCCCTGCACACCTCCCTGTGTGGCAGGGGCACAGCTGCTTTTTCCACAAGACTCTTCTTCCTTTCCTACACCTGTTCCCTCCTAGACACCTGCTTCTTCCCCTCCATTTAGAGTGGCAGTGTCTCCCTTCCTTCTCCCCAGCTTGCAGGGAGAGTATCACCCCTTCCTTCCCCCATTCCCCACAAGGCTCCATGATCCAAGGAGGAGCCACTCCCTTCCAAGGGACACACGGCCAGCTGAGTGTGGTTCACTACTGCTGAGCACCCACCATTCCAGAGCATCCTCTCAAACGCCTCCTTGCCCTTGCTCAGGATGTCCAGGTATTTCTGCCGGATCTCAGTATCCCCTAGCACTTCTGCCATCTTGCACATCATGCAGACGGCAGCCAGCCACAGTCCACCGCAGTAGGCACTGCCAGAGCCAAACAAGAGAACCATCAGGAATGTGGGACACCTCAAGGGCTCTATGACAAATGGGATACAAGGGCCCAGCTCTCAGCTATGTTCATACCCCACAGCCCCCATCTCCAACCCCCACCTGTCTCTGTTGCTCACCTGGCTCCATGCACCACCCATGCGTCATACGTCTGGTCAGCAAAGCCACCGTTTTCAATGAGCCCATCATTATCTGTGTCAAACTTCAGCTCCGACTCCATCACAGCCTGTGGGAGAGGCAGGAGATGGTCACGCAGTCCTCACATCCTGGAAGCTCCTCACACTCTGCTCTGGAGCATCCATCCTCTCAGGAAGCTGCTTGGCTCCTGAGGGAAGTGGGAAAGGGTGATGCTCCATGGTCTGATCTCCCAGTACCTGGCACACTGGCCACATGTCCTGCAGGTACAGGGAGTCACGTGTCAGGTAGTAGTCACGGTACACCTGCAGCACAAACTTCAGGTTGAGGTCCTTCCAGTCAGCAGTGTCGTGCATCAGGTAGGCATTGACACGCTGCCATGGCTCATCACCTACACCAGGACAGAGCAGATGCAGCAGCGCAGCAAGCAACAAACATCCCTCCTCCTACACAGGAGCAAGGACCCAAGGATGCTGTGATCAAACAGCACTGAAATAATGTGTTGTACCCTGTGCCATCTCTAGTGAGAACAGCCTTCCTGCTACTTCCCTCCGTCTCCCTTGTCAAAGCTCCATGCAGCACGGTCTTCATCACCACCCCACACCATCCAGCTTTCCATTCCCAGAAAATATAGAATCACAGAATCATTGAAGTTGGAAAAGACCTCTCAGCACTGCTAAGTCCACCACTGAACCACCTCCCTAAGTGCCACATCTACACTTCTTTGAAATACACCAGGGATGGTGGCACCACCACTTTCCAGGCAGCCAGTTCCAAAGCTTGACAATAACAGACAGGGTATTTCATACACAATACTAATTTCCCACAGTTTGGCATCCCCTCTGCTCCTCCACAGGCCCAAGAGACCCCTCACCTGGGTCCCCGATATCATGTGGCACCACATTCTTCATCTTCACCTGGGCTGTCTGACCACACATCAGGTACTGCCGGGGCTGGACATCCTCGTTCACCACAGTGACGGCTGCAGAGGACAAAACAGGACATGTAAGAAGGGCAGCAGAAACTGCTGCAGGAGAAGTCCAAGCATAAACACAGGCAGAACCACCAATACCAGCACACTAAGCAGTCCTTTGGAGCTCAAAGATCACAGCTGTCTACAAAGGGCTAGAGGACAGGCTGCTCTCCATCCCCCACTCAGCAGGGGACTTGCAACTGTCACTACCCCCTTAAAGGAGGGCTAGGAAGGGAATCCAATGGGCTCAGTCCTACCAGAGCCCAGCAAAGGGCCACGCTCCACACCCCTACCAACACCATCACCAAGCAGCCATCAAACCCAGCCAGAGCACTGGGAGTCTACCAACAGCTCCATGTGTCTGCTCTGAAAGGGGCAAGGACAGAGATGGGAAGACATGGGGCTCTCCCAGGGCAAGCAGAGCCAGCTGTGCACCCTGAGCATGGCAAGAAGACACCTCCAGTGCTGGGCACAGAGGTGCTGAGGCAGCAACATGCCAGGGCTGCAAGTCCTGGGCACAGCAGAGCAGCTGGAGGGGGATGCTGGCTCCACAGCACACATCCCTACAGCCGCAGCTGTCTCAAAGCCTCCGTCTCTTCCCAAGGTGAAGCCCTGAGCAGGCACCAAAGCAGAACCCTCTGGGGACACTCACCAATGTCATACTGCAGGCTGATCTGCAGCTTGGGCCACAGCATGATGAGAGCAAAGGAGGCGTAGAAATGGACATCGTACGTGTTGTACATCCGGTACTCCTGGCCTGGCAGGATGGGGCAGATGGTGAGGGCAAGGAGACTGCCATGGGGATGGGAAAAGGGGGAAAGGTCCTCCCTCCACGTGGCCCAGGACAGGGGGAACTTTCCCAGCACAGGCAGGGGCTCCCCTTCCAAGAGGGTTTCATTCTCTACATAGAGCACCAAGGATCTGGGGAACACTTCATGCCAAATCCTTCAGGGCTACAAGGGGTTTTCCTGGGAATAGCACTGCTCCCTACAACTGGAGTGTGAAAAACATCCCCACACTAGGCTAAAAACTCGGGCAACAGTAATGGGAGGGGTTGAGTTGGGAGAGTCCCTCACATCCTTGCGAGTTACCTTCCAAATAAGCAAACCTTCCGTACTCCCGCAGGACAGGGAGGAGGTGGGAGAATCCTGCCCCCGCCGGCCCCTGCAGGTCCTCGGCACAGCAATCAGGGGGCACCTCCATCCAGATGGTCCCCCCATCCGTCATGAAGTAGAGCTCATTGAAGAGGGCCGACTTGTACCAGGAAGGCAGCTGGCTGCGGGAAAGAGGGAAGCTCACCCTCAGAGGCTGAGCTGGTGATGTTCCTGCAGCAGCCAACCCCAGGAAGCCACTGGGAAGGTGCTCACATCTGCCCTACCTGTTCTCCAGGATGGGATTCTGCCATGCTTCGATCTTCCTCTCCCACTCCTTGTAGTGTGTCAGGGCATAATGGGACAGGGAAGGACCGGCATTGCCTTCGCTGCCAAAAAAACCGGGTGTACCGCCTGCCAAGTGAGGGTTTGGTGAGGATCCCGTGGGCTCCACCTGGGAAACCCACACGGACACCACAGAGGCGTACTGGACTACAGTGAACAGCAGATCTCGGCTGCTACTGCAGGGGCATTGAGGAGCAGGGGCTGGACAAAGGGTCCCCTCCCTGAGCTGGCAGGGCCACAGGCACGAGCAGTGGGTGCCAAAAGGTCCCCACATGGTACACAAGTCTGGAAGTAGGGAAAAGGGGGCTTTGGGGGCATGAGACAAACACCACTGGAGACAGCCCACCCACCTGAGGTGCAGCTTCTCCTTGGAGCCAAAGTGAACACAGGGCATGTCCCAAGCCAGCGCCAGCTCCAATGTCTTGTGCCCATGGGCAGGCACCCTGCAGCTGGCACACACTGCTGCTGCTGTCACCTCCCCCTTCTCTGTTGGCCTGCTTTTACCTGTCAGGAAAAATTAAGATATTCTTAAGCAACCAAGGAAGACAAAGGGAAGGTAACTGAAGTTCACACACACCTTGAGGGAGATAAGAGTGGGCACACCAAAGTCCCTTTACAGCCTGGAAGGTACAGCCCAGGGCTTTAAGGGACGATGTTGCCTCAGAAAAAAAATACCTGCCATGGGAGTAGTGGTTAAAAGGATTCAGTCATCCAAGAACAGGAACAAATCAGGCAGGAAAAGCCACCAGGCATGAATGGAAGCTACAGAGTATCCCATGACTGTATCTGCATTGCACTCAGAGACACTGTGACTTTCTAGGGACAGTCATTGTTTCCAGCTTTTTGCAGGGTGCTTGTGTCACGATGGTATTTAAGAAAAGCCCTGAGGTGGCTGGATAATTATATGCTGGTTCTGACATGTGTAAAAGGTAAACTCATTAGAGCAACCTAAGCACAGATCCTGACTATAATAATGTCTGGCATGCATGAAGGAAAACCACATCCCAATAGCCTGAAGAGCTCTGATTGCATCTAGGCAGGAAGCTTATTTTTCTGGAAAAAAATTACGTAGTAAACATTTCATTTACACAAATTAAGCCTCAAGAAATCTTGCAAAGACCCAGCATCACTAGTTTGTCAGCATCATCCTTGTTTAAAAACTGAGAGACATTAGGGAAATAGTCACCTTCAATGGCAATAGGAGGTGAGCAAAGGCTGGAGATGCCACCTGCTTCAAGGCTCCTCCCAAGGGAGTGAGCAGAGACCTGAGCATGGATGCAGAATCATCAAAGGAACACCAGAGACATTGAGAGAACTGTTACAGTTGGAAGAGGACAGCAAGTGATGGCAGCACTAAACCTCCTCAAGCACTGTTAAATGCTGGCCGGGAACAAATCTGACAGGACACAGCTCATATATCTGGACAGAGGAACTGAGAGAATGTGGCTGGGCAGCACAATGGCTCCCTAGCAGAAGTACGCAACCACACAGAGACTAATGAGATACTAGCACATGTAAAACAATAGCCAGGAAAAGTCTGGACACGGTACGAACAGCTTTTGAAGAACCACAGGAAGGATAAGGAAAGGGCAGTTTGCATACAGCCAAAATTTGGGAACAAGCCACAGCATCTCGGAGAGATTTTTAACAGCCACAGAGGCTGGAGGAAAGAACTCTGCCCTGCCTTGGGTGCCCAGAACCCACACAGCCGCCCATTCCTCCTGCTCCTCCTCCACCCGTCCCACGGAGGATGGAGGGACTCACCGGTGGGTGAATCCAGCCTGCCATCCCGCAGGAGGTCCTGCCACACCTCTCTACCCAATCCCGTGGGGTTGAATGCCGTGACATGAGTGACTCCTGTGCCAGCCTGGGGAAGGGAAGAGCATCATCAGGGGCTGCTGCCTAGGAGAAAATTAATGCTCCCCACCACCTGCCACCAGGACATCACACCCACTTCCCACATGCTGCCCGGCAACGCTAACTCCAATCTTGTTGCTCTCCTGACACCATCCGCAGAGAGGGTGCCCTCAGGGAGGTCATGTCCCCACTCCTGGCATCAGGCAAGCACTGAGAACCGCTGCCAACCCCAAGCCATTGCACACCCATCCTTTAGCCGCTGCCTGCAAACAACTCCTCCCCCACATCCAGCAGGGCTGCACAACCTCCCCAGCAGGAGCCACAGCAGCAGGGACAGCCCTTTACCTTCTCCCGGGCAGAGATGGCCAGGGTGAAGGGGTTCACGGCCGGGCAGTGGTGCAGCAGGACTCCAGCAACCCGCTCGCCATCCTTCTGGAAGGTGAAGGGCTCGTTCCAGTGCCCACCGCTCCCGTCCTCCTTCGCTCCCGTGCCGTTCTGCAGGCTGAACATGATGGACACCTGCACGTCCTCATCCCTCCTGTTCTCCACCTCCCAGATGAACACTCCCACTGGCAAGCTGGAGTCCTGGCAGAGACACAGAATGCTGTCTACAGGGCTGCTGCTCCACAGGCAGCTGCCGCAGCATCGTATCCCCCGCTGCTGGGGACACCACGCAGGATGCAGCGGGAGAAAGAGCACCGGGACTAATAACTTGGTCTTGGAGTCTGCTGCCAAGCTGAGGAGCAGCAGCAGGAGCAGAGGAATTTGGGACGCAGGCGAGACAAAATTGAAAAGAGAAGCCCTGGGCCGGCAAACGCCACATCGGGCAGCAGAGAGGCGGAAAGCGGCATTTAGGGCTCAGCTAGGTGTCTCATCACTCATCGGCTTGGCAGGTTGATACAGGCTCACGTGCTGCGCTGGGGTAAGAGGAAGGTCAGACGTGTCAGCAGCACAGCTGCCGCCCTTGCCCGGGGCTGGCACCAGCACGGGCAGCGCTGAGCCATCCCTTGCCGCAATCCCGAGCTCCCGCAGGGCCGCGGGGCTTCCCCCGCCTGGGACCGCTGCTGAGGGCACGCACGGGGAAAGGCGGGGAAACCCGGCTAGCGAGAGCTCTGCCCTCGCCGCCCTCAGCCGTCGCTGCCTTACCTTATAGTCACGGGGGATGACAGGAGAGACCTGGCGGCAAGTGAGCACCACGCTCTGCCCCGGCAGCTCGTAGACCAGCCAGGCACGGGGGTACAGGGCGTGGTAAAAGGCGTAGCGGCCGCAGTAGCCCCAGTTCCAGCCCTGCAGGCTGCTGGGTCTCTCCACGGACAGGACCTGCTGGTAAATCGTCTGCCCCTTGCACCGCAGGCACACCGTGAACTGTGGAGGAGAGGAGCACGTGCAGGGGATGAAACGAGCCCTGTGGCAGATGTCCTGACCGCCCAGGCTGCTGCAGCGACACTCACCCCCCTCGAAGACCCTACCTGATTGGCGATGACTGTTTCGTAGTGGTAAAGGCCAGGGTTCAGCTGCCAGTGGCAGAACTCTCCCCGCAACACAGCAGGGGAGGGGCTGTGGGTTCTATCGGGTATTATAGGGGAGGAGTCTTAGGGTTAAAGTGAAGGGGGGAGATAAGATTTCAGCCTCCTCAAAACAGGACTCCATAACTCCTCCCTTTATAAATTGGTTAAAAGGTGCATTGAATAACTTATAAGAACAGAATAAAAAAATGTTTGCAACTTGTGATATATGTGCTAAAGTTAATTCGTGTTATCAAATTATAAAAGGTAAATGTTAACTGTATAAATATGAGTGTTAAAGATGTACTCAAACTAACATAAGCAAAGGTAAAATGTAGAAACCAAAATGGGAAAATTTCCTCAGCTTGGGAAGCACAGGAGGGACACAAGGAAAGTATGATTGGAATTACCAGAGAGGGGGCCTTGAAACTATCGCTGCCGGGAATCCCTGAAAAGAGACAAAGAACCACGGAAGACGGAGATACAAGTCCGGAGACCACGATAATCACTTCAGATGGATATCTCTACTCGTCTCCGTCGAAATTAACATATCCACGACACACCCGGGCTCGGCCATCAGCTGCATTGTTCCACCCTACCGGTCCATTCAGACTCCCGATACCGGGACTTGCATAATTAATGAAGACGCCTCGGAGAGGATAACGTCAGAATCTCGGACTTCACTCCGCGATCTAGTGTATAAAAAAGGGTGGCTGGAGACCCAAAATTGTGAACTTGGGGGGATACCAGGCTGGCAGAAGCTGATATCCGTGTTCACCCAGCGGCGATCCCGGGCTCGACGCTGTCCTTTTAATTGTGGCTTTCTGAGACTGATATTTTGTCTCACAATAAAATTCTAAATTTTTGGTACATCGAATTTGGTCAATTTATTTATAACAATTCTGGTGACCCCGACGTGATTGGAGTGATACTGGGACCCCCGTGGGACCCCCGTCTCTGACCAGGAGGCGCCCTGCTGAATTCAGCGGCCTGGCGGAGCCGGGGTAGCCGGGTGGAACCGATCAACCACACGACGAACAAAAACAGCAAAAGCCACATTTAAAAGGGAGATAGGCGAGGTCAGAGCTCTCGGGGAACTCGGGGAGGTTTTTCTTTGGAAGCAGAACCTCCGGAGCCGCGGCGAAGAAATCTACTCATAAAAATCTACGTGCACGAAGAATCCACGCAGGAAAAGGATCGTAAGTATTGCGTGGTTGAGTGGGGAGTGACCGAGCGTGTGAGTGAGACGTGATTTTATCACAAAGCGAGTGGGACCCCAAAATCGCAGTTCCATTGTTCCGTGAGGGACGTGGTCGGTTGCGGGGGAAGCGAAAGTTTCGGGGGTAAAACGCACCTCACACGTTAAGCCCTGAAAACTCGGGGAGTTTTCGGAAAGGGGGGGTCGGTCACAGGAAGGCTGAAAGGGAAGGTTACGTCCTTACAAGAGTTCTGGGGACTGGTAAACCTTTCAGCCTTGGACCAGGGACGGTCCGGGGAGGAAGTAAGGAGAAGAGAGAGCTCGCACACACCAGAGAAAACCCGGGGGGGGAGCGATCACCCACAAAGGGTAAGTATCTGGTAAACCCACACCATGGGACAAACAAAAAGCAAAGCTAGTAAAAGGAATTTAAGAAAGACAAAACGGGGAACCGGTAAAGGAATCCCCGATATCCCAGTTGAGAGCCTGCTGGGATGGATGCTAGAACACTGGGAAGAATGTCCCATAAGGGAAAGAAAATCCAAGAAACAGATGATACATTATTGCATAGAAGTGTGGGGAGGGATGGAAATACGGGATCACGTAACTTGGCCCGTGTTTGGAACATTTGAGGGATGGATATGTAAGGCACTAGTGCTTTATGTCAGAGAGAAGGGAAATGCGGAGGAACAGGAATATGCTGGGATTTGGGGAAAAATAGATGCAAGGTTGCTACCTGTGAAGATAGAAAACCCTACCGCTGTCTCAGGGGATAAATGGGAACCCTTAGACAATTTACGTCCACCATACATCGTGCCCTCGCCCCCTCCCCTCCCAGAGCAAAATAATCCGCAAAACCCTGGGAGATTGGGACCTCCTTTGGGACGAGGAGTTCCTGTGCCTCCGTCTCTTCCATCTGCCCCTCCGTTGGAGTCACAGTCAGGGGCCCCGTTCCCACCGGTTGGGCTCCCTCTCCCGCTAGAACCTGTGCAGGTCCCTCAGCCACTGGGAGGGAGGACACAGAGTACACACACCCCTGCACCAACACGGGATGACCTGCTGCCTGATTTAGATTTGGCGGCTTTCTTTAGTCCCCCTGCAAATACACAGCAGAGTTGGGCAGAAGCAAAACACTCACCTCCCGCTAGGAGGACCAGAAGACAGCTAAAGAGAATGAATGAGGTGGAGAGTGAAGGGGAGGGTGAAAAAGCTAATCTTCTCCCCTTAAGGGAAATACCCACTGCTCCGGGAATTATCGGGTATGTAAACGTCCCGATTAATACCAGCGATGTAAGAGCCTTCAAGAAGGAGATGGGGAAACTTATGGATGACCCTTTAGGGGTCTCCGAAAGGCTAGACGAGTTTTTGGGAACTAGCATCTATTCATATGAAGATCTCACAGCCATTCTCCGGTTCTTGTTCAATACAGAAGAAAGAGAAATGATCAGACAAGCGGGGATAAGGGAATGGGAGCGGAGAAACCCTCAGAGCACTCCTGGAGATCAGAAATGGCCAAGCCAAGATCCCCGATGGAATGCTCAGACCGAGGAGGGTAGGAGAAGTATGATTGATATGAGGAACATCATCATACAAGGAATCAGAGAGGCCGTGCCCCGGGGACAAAATCTAAGTAAGGTTTTCGGGGAATGCCAAGGGAAAGATGAGACTCCCACAGAATAGTTAGAAAGATTGAGAAAAAGCCTCCAGATATATTCAGGGACAGACCCTGATTCTCCCGTGGGAGAGGTACTGTTGAAAACCCAGTTTGTAGCAAAATCGTGGGAGGACATCAGGAAAAACTGGAAAAGATCGAGGGATGGCAGGAGAAGGGATTGCAGGAATTGCTGCGGGAAGCCCAGAAAATCTATATGAGAAGGGATGAGGAAAAACAGAAGATACAGGCTAGGGTGTTAGTGGCTGCTGTAAGGGAAGCCCAGAAACAGGAACGCCCACAAGCTTCGGAGAAACCCTTAAGGAAAGCACCTCCGAAGGGGGCAACACATCCGCAGAAAGAGACTTCAGAGAATCGAATGGAGGGATTGGAATGTTTTTATTGTAAAAAGAAGGGACATATGAAAAGGGATTGTCCAAAGAGGATAAGGGATGAAAAGATGTTTCGGGAGGACTAGGGACGTCAGGGGCTCTATCTTTTGGGGTCCATAACATCGGGGGAGCCCTTGATAACATTGAAAATAGGACCCAAAGGAACAAAAATGGATTTTTTAGTAGATTCGGGGGCTGAGAAAAGTACATTTAAACAGTTGCCCCCAGGATGCCAAATAAGCAAAGAATCTATGGTGGTTATAGGAGCTAAAGGGGAACCGTTTAAGGTACCCATTGTAAAAAATGTGGAAATTGAATCAGAGAATAAAATTTGTTTGGGGGACATGTTGTTAGTAGAAGAAGCTGATTACAACCTGCTGGGTAGGGACCTGATTGTTGCACTGGGTATTAACCTCATTGTAAGGAATTCACAGATTATGGTTAGCATATATAAACTAACCCGTGAAGATGAGGACAAAATTAACCCCAAGGTATGGCATACAGGGAAGGAAGCCGGGAAATTGGCTATGGAACCTATATCAATTGAAATTGAGAGGCCTGAAGATCCCATAAGGATCAGGCAGTACCCAATCCCTTTAGAAGGGAGACGGGGACTGAAACCTATAATAGAGGATTTAATAAAAAAAGGCATATTGGAGCCGTGTATGTCCAGACACAATACCCCGATTCTGGCCATTAAAAAGGGAGATGGGAATTATAGGTTAGTGCAAGATTTGAGAGCCATAAATGAAAGAACAAGAACCCGGTTCCCTGTGGTGGCTAACCCCTACACCCTTCTGAATAGGATTTCCCCGGAGGATACTTGGTACAGTGTTATAGATTTAAAGGATGCATTCTGGACTTGCCCTTTAGCTGAAGGCAGCAGGGACTTTTTGGCATTTCAATGGGAGGATCCAGATACTAACAGGAAACAACAGTTAAGATGGGCCTCACTTCCCCAAGGATTTGTGGACTCCCCAAATTTATTTGGACAGGCATTAGAACAGTTGCTAAGTCAGTTCTCCCCTAGGAAAGGGACAAAGATCTTACAATATGTAGATGACCTATTGGTGGCTGGTGAAACAGAGGAAGGTGTAAGAGAATGTACCATTGATTTATTGAACTTTCTAGGGGAAAAAAGGATTAAAAGTAGCAAAACAAAAGTTACAGTTCACTGAATCTGGGGTGAAATATCTAGGGCATTAGTTGGTAAAAGGGTAAAAGAAATTGGATCCTGCAAGGATAGCTGGGATTATAGAACTGCCTCCCCCTAAAACCAAAAGACAAGTACATCAGCTATTGGGGCTGTTAGGATACTGTAGACAATGGATAGAAGGGTATAGTGAAAAGGCTAAATTTTTGTATGAAAAATTAACTGCAGAAAAGATCAAATGGACAGAACAGGATGATAAAGAACTGGAACAATTAAAGGGTGCTTTGGTAACTGCCCCAGTATTAAGCCTCCCTGATATAAATAAGAAATTCCAATTATTTGTAAATGTAGGGAACCACACAGCATATGGGGTGTTGACACAAGAATGGGCTGGAGATAGAAAGCCTGTAGGTTACCTTTCCAAGCTATTGGACCCTGTAAGCAGGGGGTGGCCTACATGTTTACAGGCAATAGTAGCTGTTGCCTTATTGGTAGAGGAAGCCAAAAAGATTACTTTTGGGGCTCCCATCACAGTTTATACCCCACATAATGTAAGAACAGTTTTGCAACAAAAGGCTGAGAAATGGCTCACGGATGCAAGACTTTTGAAATATGAGGCCATCCTTCTTCATGCTCCAGAATTAGAATTAAAAACAACACAAGCAAGTAACCCTGCTGGGTTCCTGTTTGGGGAAGCTTCATCTGAGCCTATACATAGTTGTACAGACCTAATAGAATTACAGACAAAAATTAGAGAGGATCTGGAGGACGAGGAACTTGAAGAAGGGGAAAAATGGTTCGTAGATGGGTCAGCCAGAGTTATAGAAGGAAAAAGAAAATCAGGATATGCTATTATAGATGGGAAAACTGGGGAAGTAGTCAAATCAGGCCCCTTGGGCACTTCTTGGTCAGCCCAGGCATGTGAATTGTATGCTGTATTACAAGCTCTCAGAGGACTTAAGGGGAAAATAGGGACTATTTTTACTGACTCAAAATATGCTTTTGGGGTAGTGCATACTTTTGGAAAAATTTGGGAGGAGAGAGGACTAGTGAACACTAGAGGGAAAGGTTTAATACATGAGGATTTGATAAGGCAAATTCTCAAGGCAGTAAGGGAACCAAAAGCTATTGCAGTAGTATATGTGAAAAGTCACCAAGCTGGATTGCAATTCAGAATACGTGGAAATAATCTGGCTGATCAGGAAGCTAGGAAAGCAGCTCTCCTAACCCTGGACACCCTGGATAGCAGAACAGAAAACCCCAGAGAATTTTCTCCTCATCCCACAGAAAAGGAGATAGAGGATTTCAAGAAAACAGGAGGTAGTTTAGTAAATGGAAAATGGAAATTGACTGACGGTCGGGAATTGATTCCAAAGGCCTATGCCAGGAACATATTGAAGAGATTACATGCACAAACCCATTGGGGAACTCAAGCTTTAGCAGAACAATTGCTAAAGTTCTTTGGATGCAAAGGTATTTTTGAGTTAGCAAAGCAGGAGGTTCAGAGTTGCTTAGTATGCCAGAAAATTAATAAGTCAAAGGTCAAGCACAGTGTATTGGGGGGACGCCCCTTAGCATATCGTCCTTTTGGAAGAATACAAGTGGATTTCACAGAGTTACCCAAAATAGGTAGATATAGATACCTGCTAGTGATAGTAGATCAATTAACACATTGGGTAGAGGCATTCCCTAGCCCCAGGGCTACAGCTCAGACGGTAGCACGCAGGTTGCTAGAAGAAATAATACCCAGATATGGGATCCCTGACTCCATAGATTCAGATCAGGGAACCCATTTTACATCCAAAGTCGTAAGAAACCTGGCAGAAGCTCTGGGAATCAGATGGGAATATCATACACCTTGGCATCCTCAAAGTCAAGTAGAAAGAATGAATCAAACTCTGAAGGCACAGTTGTCAAAACTTATGCTGGAAACTAAAATGACATGGATTAAATGCCTCCCTCTAGCCCTCCTAAATATTAGGACGCAACCTCATTCAGGTTTGGGATTATCTCCATTCGAGATGCTGTACGGAATGCCCTATGAGCATGGAATGCCAATTGGACACCCCCGGGTAGAGGATTGTCAGATCCAGTCTTATATTGTTTTGATTAACAAAAATTTACAGGAACTCCGGAGACGTGGACTGATAGCACAAAGCACCCCCCTGGGGTTTGCTATCCACAAAATCCAGCCGGGTGATCGGGTGCTGATCAGAGCGTGGAAAGAAGCACCGCTGTCATCGCATTGGGAGGGACCTTTCCTCGTCCTCCTCACTACAGATACTGCCGTGAGAACAGCAGAAAAAGGCTGGACCCACTCCTCCCGAGTGAAAAAGGTGGAACAACACAGCAGCTCTCCGCGGTGGAAAGTCACCTCAGCGCCTGGAGATTTAAAGCTGAGAATTCATCGAGACACCCAATGACCAGCGCTTATCGGATAAGTTGCACCCAGGCAGGATGTCCCTGCTATCCTTTTGTTCATTTTAAGTGCGGGTATTGTGAGCAAGTTTGGGTAACTCATTGTGTCTGGGGAGCTAGACCTTGGAATTTGTGTGTACCTTGTCACGAGGAGGAAGTCAGGCTTACCAATCTATTCCTATACGTTGCCACAGAATTGGGATTGTTCGAATTGGATTCTCCTGAGTGGTTCCACTATTTCACTAAAGGGATAAGGGGAGGATTAAATAAAAGGGCGGATCCACTCGTAATTGAGTGCAGGAGAATGTTGAAAGTACCCTGTAGAACAGATCAAATAAGGAGAACGAGGTGGGAGCAGTACAAGAGGCGATACGCTCAGAGAAGCACCGGCAGGGACCCGGAAGAGTATCCCTGCTGCCAAGAAGACGGTTTACCCCGCCGCTGGTGGCAACCCAACGGGCGAAGGGTGGAGCAGAGGGATAGGTCTATGGGTAACCCTGGTGATCCTGAGTCGAGCCATGTACCCCACGAATGGCCTCCACAAACCCCAAGAGGGGATGGGGAAAGGAACTAATCTCTCCACGGTCCCTTCAAACCTTACCAGGAATGGAGTTTCAGAATCCAGGGTACGAGTAGACTGGTTTACACTAAAAAGGGGGGAGAATCACAAATGGAATGAAGGGGTTAAATTGAACAAATCCAATCACCCAATGGCAATGGCTAGGAAAAGAAGGGAGGTAAGCAGTCTTCCTTTGATCACAACCTGCAAAGAATGTAACAAAACTGTCTGGATTGGAGGAAAAAGGGAAAGTACTTTTGTGGGATATCTACAAGTTAACCCTTTATGTTATGATAAGAGGAAACTGAAAATGTGTGCCTTGAGTGGGAAAACATATTGGGTGGGACAAAATGAGAAATCACAAACAGCTGCTCTAGCCAACGGACCCATATTACTCGATATGTTGGGGGAAAATGATGAAAGGGTTTGTTTAAGAATGGACAAAGTTTTTTGTTTTTCTAAAGATGAGGAAGGGTTAGACCCTGAGAACAAGACACAAAAGGTAGCCCTAGAATTTAAACGACAGGAATTAGCAGCTAAGAAAAAGAGAATGGAGCAGGAAAGAATGAGAACACTAAGTGAACAATATGAACAATTAGAAAAACAATCTAATGATTGGAGCCTGGCTACTTCCAGCAAAAACCTTTTCCTGGACTTGGTACAAGAAATTGCTACCGAATTAGGGCTGACTAATTGTTGGATCTGTGGAGGATTAAAATCCACAGAAAGATGGCCCTGGAAAGGTGAGAGTTTAACTCCTGAACAGTTGCTAAAATGGGATAACAAAATCTTAAACACTTTGACCCGACCAGGAGGATGGACACTGGATGAACGAGTAATAGGAACAATCTGTATAAGCAGAGAAGGAAATGTTTACAGTGATGTAGTGGGATACAATCCTTGTCTATCCACTCTAGCTGTAAATTCCAACAATAGATCCAAGATATGGCAACCAGAACCCCCTAATGGGTACTGGGGAAAGGAAAAGCAAGAAAAATGTAATTGGGTAGAGGAAATTGAACTCTGTTGGCATGAATTCGCTAACGCTAACCCTTATTACTCCTTGACTGAGTTGGTGGAGTTTTGGGACAAGCCGGAAAATATAAACATTAAATGGAAAGCACCCAGCGGAATTTATTGGATCTGTGGGAAAAGAGCATACAGTGAGCTACCCCGGAGATGGAAGGGGTCCTGTACCCTAGGTATGATTAGACCCTCTTTCTTTACACTCCCCAGAACTGGTAGCAATTTACTAGGGGCTCCTTTGTATGAGACCCTCAGCAGGAGAAAGCGAGAGGTGAAGAAGGAATTTCCACAAGTGGGAGGGAATCAGAAATGGGGAGAGGAAGAATGGCCTGCAGAACGCATCATAGAATACTATGGTCCAGCCACCTGGGCACAGGATGGAAGCTGGGGATATCGAACCCCAGTATACTTGTTGAACCGGCTAATCAGGTTACAAGCTGTAGTGGAAATAGTGTCTAACCACACCTCAGACGCCCTGGAGTTGTTAGCCAAACAACACTCACAGATGAGAGCTTTCGTGTACGAAAATCGAATAGCTCTAGACTATTTATTAGCGGAAGAAGGGGGCGTTTGTGGAAAATTTAATGACTCAGAGTGTTGTATCGAAATAAATGACTATGGAGAAACTATCAGAGATTTGGCTGCAGAAATTAAGAAAGTGGCACATGTCCCAGTGCAGAAATGGAATTCGATACTAAAAGCATCATGGTGGGATCAAATATTTGGAGCAGGAGATTGGTGGAAAAAGGTGGGATTCTTTATCCTGTGTTCTGTAGCCGGATTAGTGTTCTTACCCTGCTTAATACCCTGCCTAATAAGACTAATTCACACCGTAGTCCAAGGAATGCAAATAGCAGCCCTTCCTATGGACCCTGAATTAGCCTCAGGGGGATTAGCCAAAAACAAAGCTACCTCAAAAATTATGAACTTAACTGGGGAAAAGAGTACTGCTGCCCAAGTGTTAGAAAAATTTGAAGCTCAGATACAGGAGGGAAACATAGAAAGAACATATTGGAGCAAAACGACAAGGGAAAGGTTAACCGAATAATGGTTAAGAGGCTTTTTTATCTTGACAGAGGAAAAAGACTATAACCAGAACACGAATTAAATTGGTGAATTTGGAAGAGGGGGGATTGTGATATATGTGCTAAAGTTAATTCGTGTTATCAAATTATAAAGGGTAAATGTTAACTGTATAAATATGAGTGTTAAAGATGTACTCAAACTAACATAAGCAAAGGTAAAATGTAGAAACCAAAATGGTAAAATTTCCTCAGCTTGGGAAGCACAGGAGGGACACGAGGAAAGTATGATTGGAATTACCAGAGAGGGGGCCTTGAAACTATCGCTGCCGGGAATCCCTGAAAAGAGACAAAGAACCACGGAAGACGGAGATACAAGTCCGGAGACCAAGATAATCACTTCAGATGGATATCTCTACTCGTCTCCGTCGAAATTAACATATCCACGACACACCCGGGCTCGGCCATCAGCTGCATTGTTCCACCCTACCGGTCCATTCAGACTCCCGATACCGGGACTTGCATAATTAATGAAGACGCCTCAGAGAGGATAACGTCAGAATCTCGGACTTCACTCCGCGATCTAGTGTATAAAAAAGGGTGGCTGGAGACCCAAAATTGTGAACTTGGGGGGATACCAGGCTGGCAGAAGCTGATATCCGTGTTCACCCAGCGGCGATCCCGGGCTCGACGCTGTCCTTTTAATTGTGGCTTTCTGAGACTGATATTTTGTCTCACAATAAAATTCTAAATTTTTGGTACATCGAATTTGGTCAATTTATTTATAACACAACTTTACACGTTATTTGCTGTCTTGAAACCCCCTATATGAATATGTAAGAGGGCTGAGACTTGTTCATGATCCTAAAGTCTGTGTCTCTTCAGTTGCAACGGAAGAATTGGCTGCAGACTCCTCATATCTGGTGGGATGGTCAGAGCAGCTGCTGATGTTGCAATACCTTAAAGAGGGAGGGGCAGTGGAGAACCATTGGGTTATCTGTACTCTGTGGGCTGTTGTCACAGCAAAGCTTTCTGGTGGACGTGGGCAGGCACAGGGCTCTCGTGAGTGGAGGGAGGAGTGGCTTTATCTGTGGGAGGGTGACAAACCACTTCACTGTCTGTTGGCAAATCAGAGAGGAGCTTCGGGTGACTTTACCTGGTCATCCCTCTTGTGTTTAACCCAGAGTGGGGTCGGGGCTGTGCCTGTGGCTCCAGGCAGGATCTGGGCCAGCCCTCCTGCAGTAATACTCTTTTGGGGAGGAAACAGCAGGTGTCCAGAGTCTGGCCTGCTTTTCCCCAGCCTCAGACTCCCCCTGCTGAAGGTGGCACTTCTCCCTGCTCTCTGGAGAGCTCTGAGCTGGCTGGATGTGGGACTGGTGAATTTCTGTCCTCTGTTACTATGACATTTCATGGAGTTTTCCATGTATTTTGATCCATTGCCTGGCTGGCATCACTCCTGTCCGTAACCTCATTAACGTGGCCTCGCTGCATGCACAAGTCAGCAGTGAACAGCCTGGGATCCAGTCCTGAAGAAAGCGTGCCCAAAAGCTTCTGACAGAGAAGGGCACACCACCCCTTCACTGATTCCCACAGCATCCCCTGGGCTCATCTTCAGAGCCACACAGGGGAAGAACATCTGCAGGGATGCTTGGCTTGAGCCAAGAAGAGCGGAAGGATTTGCTGCTTTTGCTTTGAGTCCACCAAAGCTCTCTGTTTGGACTGCCCAGCAATCCCAGCCTCAGTTTCCCCTGGCTCTGGCATACCCCGACTGAGAATTAAGTATCTGGCATGTCCCTGGGCTGTGCTGATGAACTTCATGGCACATCCCTCTCTTACAAGTAGATGCTGTGGTTACTCCATGACTTCTGCAATGACATTTCCTATCTTAACTGTCAAAAATGAAAGTGTTGCAAATGTTGTATTTATTTTCAGCTGTGTGCAGGGGATTTTAATCTCATCGTACTCCTCACTGTGCTGCTGCTCTGCTGCTTTTGGCTTGGCTGGCAGGTTGTTTCCTTGCTCAGGAGCTAGATGATGGTTTTTGGTTTCTTTTTGCTTGCAGGGTTTCATTTTGTGTTCCTTTGTTCTCTTTTTCTGTTTTGGCAATAGCTTGCGCTGAGCTCATACTTCAGTCTATTCTGGTAAATACTTTGAATTCTTACTTAATTTTTTGAATATTTTTTTCCTTATAGTCAGAGGTAGTTTTTACTTTTTCCTGATAATTTTCTGAAATAAGTGCTTAACCAGAAAGCACAGCTGACCTTTCAGAAGTCTTTAACTTTCCCTTGAGAGAAAAGTTCCAGGCATCTACAACCAGATACAGAAAATCACCAGGGGTCCTGTGTACCTCAGTCCGACCTCTTCATCCCCAGGCTACTTCTTCTCCTTCCATGTTGCACACTCTAAGTCACAACCCTTTGCATCATCACCCAATTACAAAACTGAAAGTATTAAAGTTTTTTGTAACTCATCCAGACTAAGCTGGTTTTGTTTTTCCTTGACCTGAAGATGAACTTTTCTTGTACTTTCTTTCTCCAATATTCCCAGCAGTTACACAAACAAACCTAACAGTATCTACAACATGGACTTTGCAGCTGCAAGATAAATTCTGATGTTATCAGACTGGTTTCGTCATCATTTTTGCCTTTGGCAGAAAAACACCTCCAGACTTGCTGATCCTGGACAGTCCTTTGTCCACCTTTGGCCGGTGTCCCTCTTTGAAGGCATTGTGATGGTTCCTGTAGCTGGTGAAGAGACTGAGAGAACAGTATAGTGAAGGAGAAAGTGTGGTCCTCAAATAGTCCTTACCCTACAGAACAAGCACTTGTAACAAAAAACCAGATGAGGGTGGTCTTGGTGGCCAGGGCCCCAAAGCAAAATTTCTAGAGTTGTGAGAGCTTTAACCAGGGACTGTAGGAGAGAAGTTGATTTTGGAGATGCACTAGCTGGATGAGGTGTCAGCCTCCCCAGGAGAAAGATGGAATGTAGTTCAACACCTGAGTTGTTCATTCACTCTGCTGAGCAGAATTTTTTAAAATCTTTTTGAGGAAAGAGGGTTTTTCGCTTCCTCCTGTTTTTTTCCTGAAGTACTCTTTAGGGATAATTGACCTGGCAAGTAGTGTTGCCCTTTTCCTCATGGAAAATTTATTCCTGCTCTAGACCGAGCCTGAGGGCTCCACATGAGCACTAAGCCCAATGCCCCCCATCTCTGTGGGCTCAGAGCTCTTAGAGTCTGCAGGTTCCCCAGCCATCCCAAACTGCAGCTGGTACCTTGTCCAGGGGCACGGGAGACCTCTTTCCTGCAGACTTTGGGCTGGGTACGGTAAGGACTTGTTGTTTTGTCTGCGGCAACAGTGCATCGTGTCCAGGGAGGTTACAACCACCAGTAGGGAAACAGACAAGTCTCTGTTGTAAGCACGAGTGTAGTGGTGTGGGATTTGTTTTGGTTTTATTCTATGTTCTGTTAATTTATTGAATGGTTCCTCCTATGTACCCCGGGTTGTTCCCCCCATGGTCTTTCCCTGTTTTTCTCCCCTCCGACCGTTATATGTCAATCCCCCACTCCCCCCTCCTATGGGGTCTGCCTGTCATCTTGGGGCCTTCCCCTGGAGCTATGAAAGTTCTTCCAAGGGCGTGGAGTGATAGGTCAGATCCAGAGGGGGACCCTCCCTGTCACTTATGTTTGGTTTATAGAAATGTCATTCACCAGTGTGACCCGCCCCCCCCCCCCCCCCCCCCCCCCCCCCAAATGATCCCTGATTTGTTCACCCACTGCCTCTTCTCTTTGTTCCACCCCCAAATAAAAGGTGATGGCAAGGAGCCTGGGGGACTCTGCCTGGGCAGTTACCTGGAGGTCAGGAGGTTCTGTGCTGGGGCTCCAATAAACTCTTGTGACCCCGCTCAGCAGAGTCCGCATTTCTATCTCCACCATCGTTGCCTTGCACCACCTGTGCCTGCCGCCGAGGTTGTGTGGGAGCCAAGGCCCCACAGGATCAGATGAGCTGGCGCTGCCAGCTGTCTGTACCTTTTCATGCCACGGTGCCTGTGCTAGCCCAGGCGAGCGTGAGAAAGACCACTCCTTAGGCACCACGACACACGGGAATCCGTTTATTCCCCAAGCTGGGGAGGGGGTGAGGGAGAAGAGGGGTGAAGACAAAGAAGGTGAGCAGGGGCAGAGTTGGGGGTTCTATCGGGTGTTTTAGGGGAGGAGTCTTAGGGTTTAGGTCAAGGGGGGAGACCAGATTTCAGCCTTCTCAAAACAGGACTCCACAACTGCTCCCTTTATATAAATTGCTTAAAAGGTGTGTTGAATAACTTATTATAAGGGATTATTGGGAATATGACTTACTGGTTTGCAAAACTAAAATGAACATTATTAAGTAAATTAACAAGTAACAAAAGCATTTGAGACTTAATTACAGAGAATAAAGTAACAGAATTGATGATACTGAATTAAATGAATACATTTTCACTTAATGGGTTAATAGTTCAATCTCCTTTGCATTTGCTCTTCCTACCAGAAGGAGTGCAGTTGTTTCATCTCTTCTTTATGAAGGATACAGTTCTTACTGTTTGGTCTCAGCTTTGGTGCTGGTGTTGTGGGTGTTATTATTGTAGATGATTGTTGAGGGTTAAGTTTACTGTAGAATTTTTTCCCCCTCCCAAGTTGCTAGGAGACTAAATGCTGAGTGCTTAACCTGGACAAAAGAACTGATAACTTAGTTTGGGGGAGGGAGAAAAGCTCCCGGAGAGAGCTGAGGGTGGGGGGAGTCTCGAGGCTCTCTTCTTCCGGGGAGAACACCGATCGGGCCACTGCTGGCTGCTGGAGTCCACGGGTAACGGAGGAGTCTGGCCCTGGGAATTCTACCATCTGTTGGAGTATCCAGGAATTCGGAGTTTCTTCGCTGTCCTGCTGGATTTTGGGTGAGCCCGGGTCCAGCCGCTGCGGCTTCTCCGGCACTGCCACCTCTGCCTGCCGAGGACACCCCGTGCCTGCGGAGGACAGTCCACCGCGCCCGGCTTCCAGCCATCAGCGCCGGAGCTTCCACCGTTTGCCCTTGGGGTTCTTGGTTCTGTTCTACTACTGTTATAATTGCTGTTGGTTTTTTTTGTCTGTCCTGTTATATTTACTAGTAAAAGACTGTTATTCCTTTTCCCATAGCTCTGACTGAAAAGTTTTGTTGTTTTTTTTTTAATCTTCCAAAATATAATAACACGGAGAGAAGGATTTGAATTCCTCATTTCCTGGAGAGGCCTGCCTCTCCTTAGCAGACACCTGTCTTTTCAAACCAAGACAGTCATGATGACTGTGAAGCGAGGAATGGTGAAAGTGGCAGTGCTAGAGCTGTCAGCAGCACACAGCAGGGTCCGGCCTTCTCTCGGGGCTGTGCGGCTCTGCCACACCTCCTACACACCTCCTCTGCCACGCCGGCTGCAGGGCACAGCAGGGCCTGGCGCTCTCTGGCAGCCCCACCTCACCTCCTCTGCTGGAGACAGCTGCTGGGCACAGCAGGGCCTGGCACTCTCGGGCAGCCCCACCTCACCTCCTCTGCTGGGGACAGCTGCAGGGGACAGCAGGGCCTGGCACTCTCGGGCAGCCCCACCTCACCTCCACTGCTGTGCGGGCCTGGGGCAGGACAGCTGCAGCCGCGCAGCAGGAAGGGGTAGGTAGGCAGGGGAAAGGCAGGCACAGGACTGGAAGAGAAAGATTTTGGCGGGAAATAGGAGATCTCAAAACCCCTCGGTAAGCGCCATTTTTTACAAGGAGCGCCTGGGACGACACAGCCACTGCCTTCCCAGGCAGGGAATAGAGGATATGGAAAGACAGGGGCGAAGGAGGACACAGGACGGCGGGAGGATGGTAGTGCACCTGTATCACTTCTGGATGGTTTCCGACCTTGTCCTGCCTTCAGGGAAAGGGGGATAGGGGTGGAGAGGGGCACAGGGTGACGGAGAAATGTAGCAACTCTGTGTCATCCTGGCAGTTTTCACTCCTTGCTGCCCTCTTAAGAAGAAAGGGTAAGGAAAGATACAGGCAGCTTCACAGAAGCTGAAAAACTTGGAAGTTCACAGGAGAGAGGACCACGGATCTAGGGCACTGACACTCTGCATGCAAATCATCCATAATTGTCCACAGGTAGCCACTAGGGCTTTATCTTTCATAAGTTGCAGCAAACATGTCAGGAGAGATGGTAAGAGTCCCCAGCATGGTCCTTTTTGCAGGCAGACTAGCTGCTTGTAGCTCTTAAAAACTCGTTCCCATGAAGAATGAAAAGACTTGTGATGGAAGATGTTAGTTCATCTCTCAGTCCCAGAGAACCAGTCTCCTTCTTGGGAGTTTCCCTCCCCATAAGCTTTTTACCCCCATGTTTTTATGGCGGTCCCGAAGAGGTGACTTATGGGGTGCAGGTCCTGTTGTCCTCACTGGTTGCCCGCATTCATCCACCATTTGTTGCGTTGTGTGGCAACAGTGCATCCTGTCCAGAGAGGTTACAATCACCGGCAGGGAAACAGACAAGACAAGTCTTCGTTGTAAGCATGAGAATCCATTTATTCCCCCATATCCCAAGCCAGGGAAGGAGTGAAAGTGAAGAGGGGTGAAGACAAAGAGGGGGAGTAGGGGCAGGGTCGTGGGTTCTATCGGGTATTTTAGGGGAGGAGTCTTAGGTTTAGGTCAAAGCGGGGAGATCAGGTTTCAGACCCCACAACCTGTCCTGCAGGGAAAGCAAGGTGTGGGTGAATGTGTGCGTGAGGATATTGGACTGGTGCACTCAGGCACATGGATGCTGTAGTTGTCCTGGCCTGACACTGCACATACTGACTGGCTCTGCCCCAGGAGGGCCTGTGGCAGATACAATCCCCAGGGGAGACCCGGCTCCCTGGACGGTGACAATCTGAGCCCAAGAAGCAGGTCCTGGTCTGGTACCATGGCCCCCCTCCCTGCTGGCATCGGGGGCAGGCAGTGGAGCACATTTAAGGGGATAAATCACTTCAGTTCTTAATAAATCTGTCCAGCTGTCTACTCTCATTCTTCTTTAGTGTCTACTTTGGCACAGGACCAAACTGGAAGAGGGAACTCTTGCAGTTCCCCTTTATCGTCCTGGACTAGGCTGAAGGGCTAGGGAGGCAGGGAGGGGACAGATCCTGGCTGGTTCTTTGCGGAGTTTTGCTGGAGGGAGCAGGATGTGCCTCCCTACCCAGAGGTAAAGCAGGAAGGACCTGACCCTCGTTTTCTTCTCTGCTGCCTGCAAGGCACAGTAAGGCAAAGAGCCAGAAAATGCCTCTGTGGGGAGCAGCTGTGCCAGTGGCTGGCCCTAAAACAAACCCTGTGCCCTTCTGCCCAGGGCTGGGCACATTGCTTCCTTTTCCTCTTTTCTGTGCCAAGACAGCAATTAAAGGTTGCATCAACCCACCAACCTGGGGCGGGGGGAGGGTGTGAGCATTAGGGAGGTCTACTGCCCTTCCTGTTGTGTTCCCGGAAAGACAGTGCAGGGAACTGTGAATTTTGTCGGATGCCTTGGTCAGTGCTGAGTCACAGCTCCTGCTCCAGCCTCCCTAAGCAGCCTCCCTAAGCATGGGTCCTGCATGTGTGGGGACACCCATGGGGTAGGATAGCTCAGTCCTCTCTGGGGATGTATGGGGGACCTGTGCAGGGTAGGGACAGGGAGATACCTGATCTCGGATGGCACCAGACAGAAAAAGAGCATAAAGAACATAACAGGGAGGGTGGCAGAGCTCTGTGAGCACCACAGGTAGGGCAGGGCACCTCTGATTATCACAGTGAAGGGCAGGAGGGCCCTGAGGACACCACAGCAAGGGCTATAAGCTCTTTCTGTCCACTTTATAGCTTAGTGTTCCCTAAGTCTTTAGCAGCCTTTAGGACTGGGATGGAAAGTAGCCTACGCTACTTGTTGTGAGCATTCTTCCCCCACTTGTCTGTCTTGACAGCTTGTGCAGGTAGGGAATCACTCTGGTGGCCCAGGGCTGTCAGTGGGTAACAAATGGCCTTTTCTTCTCTCTCCAGGGGAGTGTTCCTGAAGCCACATGAGTAGAGAAATAACAATATCCAGGAAGGACAGGTTGCCCTGGATGCAGCACCCCCAGAGCAGCTGGTGTTGTCCTCACATGGCAAAGCCCACAGATGATGGAAAGGGATGGAGATGTAGTCCCTTAGGGTAACTGTGGCAAGGTTGGTGGGACAGGGGTACCAGGACATCAGTGAGTAACACCTGGGGTTCCCACCTCCATTTGCCTTCTGTTGGCAGCTTCCAACAAGAGTAGTGATGTCCCAATCCAGCTGGCAAGGAGCAAGAGCAGGCACTGAAGCCCGCACAGCTTCTGGCTGGACTGGTATCACTTTGACGCATGAACACTGTTCCTTAACTCCGGGCAATGTGCCTTTCCAAAGATTGGAGTTCAGTCTGTATAAAAGGATATTTCTGATTTATCTTTCACTTTGGGCTGTATCACCTTAATAAGTCTTGTATCTGGCAGGTTCAGCTTTCGTCAGCTTCTGCATGGATGTATCTGAGGGCTGAAAGGACAGTCCCCGGTCACAGATATTTTGCCTGCACCACTGTTTTTCAAGGCTGACCCAACCCCAGTTTGAGCAGCAAGTTAAATTGTTCATTAACTGTTCCTTATTATTATTCACCAACCCTTATTTTTTGCAACACCCTGAACATACTTTAAGCCACAGCCCTGCTGATTTTTAACTTCTTCAGTGTTTCCTGCTTTGGATTTCTTCCATGCCTGCTGGTTGCCCCCACTTCCTGCTGTGCCAGGACTCAGGTATGGCATTGCACAATTTAGTCATGCAGACGATTGCCAGCTCCAAGCCATCTTGCTCTCTGATCTTTGGAGAACACAAACCCCATGGAGACACCTCAGTGCTCAGCTGAGTCCAGTCAAGAAATCTGCTTGCTTGAGCACTGAACTGGCCCCTGAACCTGCTAGATAAGCCATGGGGATTATTAAATACAGGAAAAATAAAGATTACGTGAACAAATAAAGGATATTGTTTGTGTGATGCTAAACAAACCTACATCTGTGAATGAGCTGCGGGCTGCCGTCAGCAGCATGGAGACTTTGTGGCGTCCATCCACAGGGTTCCAGCAGGAGCTCCCTGAACCATGGTGATGGGGTGATGGAGAAGTCATGACGTCTGCCCCTCCTGCACCCTGCAACCTTCCCAGATTAACCTTATTTGTTATCTCAAACATTGGCAATGCTCTGGGCAGCACCTGCTTGCCAAAAACCAGTCAGAGCAAATGGCAGCAATATGGGAAAACACACATTATTATGCAGTTGATTTCTGGGGCAGCAAACACCGGGGCGGGAATGTCCAGTGAGCAGCCAGCTTTCTTGACAGGGATCTCTTCCAGGCAGGGTGCAAGAGGGCTTCAGGGCTCCTGCAGGGAGGAGAGGGTGTGTGGAGATGCCAGCAGCAGAAATACGATACTCTCCAACCTGGATAGCAACGAATTTTACTGTCAGAGAGAAACGAGGGCTCAAATGTCAAATTTACGAGAAAGCAAAGACTGAGAAAAATACAAAAGGATATTGTTTATTTTTGAGACTTTGCAAAGAGCTACCTTGTCCCCCATTTACAAAAAGTATTATTTTCTGGTGAATAGGTTCCAACAGCTTTTGCTACGATGGCTGGGGGAACTAAAACATGTATTTTAGGAGACTGCCTTGAAAACCATTTAGAAATGGGTGAGAAACTCTGGACTGAATCCATTCACTTCAGCCTCCCTGGCCAACAACAAGTATAAGGGGAATTATGAAATTATCTTCTTAGAGCTGTCTTAGAATCCCTGTGTAAATACTTTCATCACTATTAAAATCCGATGTCCCAGATATTCAGTGAATGTTTGCTTTTCATTAACTAAATAATTTCCTTCCAACACAAAGCCGTTTGTAAAACCAACAGCTTGGCACGAACTGTCAGACCTTTGTTAGACCCATCAGTACCGGGCTGGGCAGAGGGGGAGCCGTGAAGCCGAGTCCCAAAAGAATCTGAGTGGTGGGTGGGTTTTCATGAGCATACCTGGGTGAGGAAGAGCAGGGTGAGGCGTATACTGCAGCCAGTCCTGAGGGCACCGGGGTTAAGGATCCTCAAGACCTGGGCACAGAATTGATGTGGCAAATGGGTGACAGAATGGACAACAGCTCCGGAGAGGGGTTTTCCCTGTCTACTATTTCCTGGCAATCACCGATCAGCAGGAGCCACGGCCTCCCTGCAGGGTGCCAGGGGAGTGAGGATGGACACTTTCAGTGCTCATTTCTGGGAATGTTTGCTGCAATTACCCCCTCGTATAGCTGGGAACCGCAGGTTTGGAAACACCCAGATTGCACAATGCCCTTTTGTTGTTGCCAACCACAGCCGTAGCAGCAATAAAAGGGAGAGGGACCAGGAGCACCAGCAGAGACCTGCAAGGAGCACATCCCCAGGTACATCAGCTGTCTGCCTGCTGCAGAGATGGTGCAAGCAACTCCCTTCCTCCTCGTGCTCTTCCTGGCCCTGGGGGCTCAGGGCCTCTCTGTGAAAAAGGTACTGTCAGGGCAGGATGCACAGGGTGGGGTGGGCAGGGGCCTGTGGCTGCAGGCAGCCGTGCTGAATTCCCTGCTCTCCAGTGCTCCCTGACTGGGACGTGGGTCAATGACCTGGGCTCCAACATGACCATCACGACCGTGAACGCAAATGGTGGCTTCGCTGGCTCCTACCACACGGCTGTGACAGCCACCTCCAACGAGATCAAGGTGTCGCCACTGCAGGGGGCCCAGCAGAGGGGCCCTAACCAGAAGGGCCAGCCCACCTTCGGCTTCACCGTCAACTGGAGCTTTTCAGGTACTTCTTTCTCAGCCTCCTTATGGTATCCGTGGACCTCCCCTGCCCTCCCTGTTTTGCTCTTGAAGTTTTTCTGCACTCCCTGCAGTGTCCTTGCTGGTTCCCTGTTTTCCCCTGCACTATCCTCACTGCTCTCCCTCTCCCTTCTCTGAGGCTCCCCCATCCTTTTCCCTGGAGCTCCTTGGTTGCTGTCAGCTCCCAATCCCGAGGTGCAGGAGAGGCAGCAGGGGCTGAAGCCTGCACTGTCTGCCCATCTCCGTGTGACACCCCCAGCCCTCTGAGCCTTCCTGCCTGCTTTCCCCATCCCCACTGTCCTGGAGGCCAGGGACAGCAGGGGTCTACTGTCCCCTCTGCTGGAGCAGCTACTGACCGGTCACCTTGGCAATGCTCCCCTCCTCCTCCTGTCCTGTCCCTGCAGACTCCATCACTGTTTTCACGGGCCAGTGCTTTGTGGATGATGATGGAAAGGAGGTTTTGAAGACCATGTGGCTGCTGAGATCACGTGTGGAGAGCATCAAAAGTGACTGGAAAGCCACCAGGTGAGCACCCTGTCCCTGCCCTGCACAGGGCCCCTGTGCACCCCCGAGGGGCTGGGGATGTCACAGATGAGGGGTTTAGGTTGCTTGCAGAGCCACTCTTACAGGTGTTGGCAAAAGCAGTTCTAATATCTGTTTTAAAAGCACTACTTAACAAAGCTCTATGGCAAGGTTCACTTGATTGTTTTGTGCATGGGTAAGACACAGGAAAAATACCATCCCCTGGGGTCCTGCCAAGGGGCAAATATGGTGGGGGGATACAGAGCTGGGTGCGTGTTTGGACACTGCCACATCCCTCCCTTACATTTCCTCCTCGTCCCCGCAGGGTCGGCACCAACATCTTCACCCGTCTGCAGTCATAGGTGTGAGGGTAGCAGCGGGGGGCTCCCGGGCCAGCAGCAGCGCCAGGGCTGTGGCCCCTGCTCCTGCAGCACCACCTGCTTCTCCCAATAAAGCTTTGCTGCAAATACTCGCAGTCTCCTGTCTTACTGTTGCAAAATGCGGGAAAAGTAAAATATTTCTTTAAAAGGTTTGTTCTTTGATTGATTTTTTAATGCTTTCAAGCGTAATCAACAGGAAAGGAGATTTAGTCTGTGAAACAGCAGCAAACAAGCTCTAAGCTATGTCCAGGTGTTAGAAAGAGATATTACTTGGTAGAACTGCCTTGTAAAGGTTTAGGTCTTGATGGGCTTCAATGATCTCAGACCTGGGTGGAAGTTACAAAACTTGGGATGAACAATATACCACTGGTAGTGGACACAAAGAGTGCAGAATTTACAGACATTTGGCAAAACCCCCAAGATCAGAAAAAACTAATAAAGACAACTGGATCAGCAAAAACTCAGCGCTGAATCAGCTCTGACTGGGTAGAAGGTAAATTCTGGCAGGGGCAGATCGTGACTTATGGCTGTCTTGGTTTGAAAAGACAGGTATCTGCTAGGGAGAGGCGGGGCCTCTCTAGGAATGGGGAATTCCAATCCCTTCCCTCCGAGTTATTATAATTTAGAAGAGTAAAAAGGCTTTTCAGTCAGAGCTATGAGGAAAGGAATAACAGTCCTTTACTTGTAAATATAACAGGACAAACAAACAACAACAGCAATTATAATAATAATAAACAGAACCAAGAACCCCGAGGGGCTTTGTCTCACGAGTCCCGGACAGTCTGATCTCTTGGGATCCCCAGAGCACCAAACCAAAACGGTGGAAACTCGGCGCTGGAAACAATGGGGTGTCCCGGCAGGCAGGGGGTGTCCCGGCGGGCGAAGTGAGCAGTGCCGGAGAAGCCGCGGCGGCTGGACCCGGGCTGACCCAGCTCCAGCAGAGCAGGCGAAGAACTCCGAATTCTTGGGCGCTCTGGCAGATGATAGAATTCTCAGGACCGGACCCTCCGTTAACAGTGGACTCCTCACGCAGCAGTCGCCCGACCGTCCTCTCAGAAACCGAGAGCGGAAGAAACCACCCCCAGCTCCTGGGAGCCCCTGAGCATTTCCCTCCCCCCCAAACTAAGTGATCTACCACACTCCCACTTCTTTTGTGTGGGTCAAGTACCCTTTAAGCATCAGTATTTAGTCTCTTAGCAACTTATGGGGGGGGGGGAAATTCTATAGGGAAAGAAAAAAAAATCAAAACCAAACTTAACCCCTAACAATGGCCCACTGAGTCAAGGAACCCACCAGCTCAAGAGAAGAGAAAGGCTGAGCCTACAGGTTAATTAGCATCAGATGCAGGAGAATTCTTAACCAATAGGAGAGAGAATAGTATTTAAAAAGAGAACTAAATAACTTGTAGCCAATGAACATTAATGCTTTTGTTTGCTAAAATGTGTAAATAGCAAAATGTTTTGCTGGTTGGTATGCTTGATCTTTGGAATAACACTGAGGACCCAGGTTTGTGGAACTAAAATAAATTATCAATGTCTCCCTTGAGGTGTACAATTACTGCCTTGTTATGCACCAGGTAACAAATCCAATTTTTCTGGACAATGTCTTGGCTTAGCACACACATCCCCAATACCCCCGCTACGGTCCCTTCTGTCACCATACCCGAGGCCTGATGCATGTCCCCTGCTGTCACCCTCCACGGCAGAGTCCTCCTATGCAGACTCTCCACACAGCCATGGTCCTTGGGACCCCCAGCTGCCCCAGGGGAACAGGAGCCCATCGAGCCTGGAGCAGTGGCTGGTTGCCCGTCTCCCACGGGGTGTCCTTTGGCAGGAGGCCCGGTTTTGGCAGCCGCTGCCCGGCCACAGCCCCCTCTGCTATAAAAGGGGCTGGGCGGGTGCTGGCAGCACCGCAGGCAGAGCCTGGGCACCGCGCAGCCACTGCCACCGTGGGAACCCCGGGCTGCTGCTGCTGCTGCTGCTGCTGCTCGCCCTGGCCCTGCTCGTGCCCTGTGATGCTGCATCCAGGAGATAAAGGCAGCTCTGTGGCAGAGTCTGGCCGAGCCGAGCCGAGCCATGCTGTCCCGGGTGCAGGCTGAGGGGCTGAGGGGCTGCACGCCCTGGCAGTGCCATCCCTGTGGTGGACTGGGAATGGCCAAGGGGCTGCCTGCTCCTTCAGTGCTTTCTGGCGCTATGCCTTGCCTTGCCGTGCTGTGCTGCTCCATGCTGTGCTGTGCCACAGCCTGCGGTGCTGTGCCGTCCTGTGCCATGCTGTGCCACCCCTGGGACACGGTGTGCAGGGCTGACAGGGTTGCAGGTTTTTACCATGCCATGCTGTGCTGTCCTGTGACACCCCAGCACACAGAGTTTGTCTGTTCATCTTGTGTCCTGCCATGTCCTGCCATGCCGTGCCACTCCACGGTGCAGTGTCCGTGACCAAGGAGGCTGCCAGCTCTGGCTGTGCTGTCCCTGGGGGCTCTGTGGGTCATCTGCCTCTGAAATAGGGAGGTATAGGCTGGAGTATTCCCAGCTCTGCCATGCCCTGCCCAAGGAGGGAGAAGTGCTGTCCAGCTGGTGCCCATGCATTGGTCTCCGTTGCCACACAAAGGAGTCCTGCTATTGGACACACATCCCACTGCTTAGGGAAGCTGGGGTGGCGGGTGGAGAGGGAACTGTGGCTCAGCACTGCCCAAGCTACCCACATGACCCAGTGTGACCTGAAGGGCCTGTTGAGAAATGAGCTGGGCTCCAATATGACCATCTTGGCCATGAACACAGCTGGGACCTTCTCAGGCTTCTACCACACTGTAGTGGCAGCTACCAACAAGCAGATCTTGGAGTCACCCTTGCAAGGGATCCAGCAGCATCCCAGTGCCAAGAAACACCCCACGTTTGGTTTCACTGTGCAGTGGCAGTTCTCAGGTACAGCAGTGACTGTGATCCCCTGCCCATGCTGGGAGCGGGGATCCCCCTGTCCGCAGCACCCAGAGGTACCCTAGCTGTGGGCACAGTGGGGCCACACACACACATTCCTGCCATGGGAAGTGGTGGTGGGAGAGTGGTCTGTCTGTGGCGGGTTTCAGGATTGTCTGGAAGAGATGATGGAGGTGTCCATCTGTCTGTCCAAGGGGCATGGCAGGGCTGATGCCGAAATCTCTGTTGGGTTCATATGTGTAATGGTCTTAATTTAATGAAACCAGGCAGAAACATCAATTAATGTAGAGGTTTTAGTATTTATTATTTTTCTGTGGGAGGGAGAGATTAGGAGAAAAAGCAAAACAGGCTTAAGCTTAAAAATGAACAAAAATACTTTTATTAACACACACTAAAAGAATTTAAAAAATTAGAAAAAGAAAACTTAAACTAAAACTGACTGACAATTTAAAACACTCTTCTCTCCCCTTACAAACTATTAACTTTCTTATTAAACAACACAGAAAGATACAACTTGTGATTTTCAGTCAGTTTCACTATTTAGACATAATCACTCATTACTTTAGGAGAAGAGTTTCTCTAGGGTTTTCATGGGGATGCTTGCTACAAGCAAAATAGTCCAGCGGCTTTTAAATGGTACACATCTGCTACCACCCGGAGTTTTTGCAGACTGTGATGTTCTATCAGCAAGGCCTCTCAGTGTATCTGGGGTACTATTTCCAAATACTTCTTCTAGTCTAAGATCATCTTTGTCTCAAAGGCTGAGACCTCCTTTAACCCAGGAGCGGGGGCTTTAAAGTTCTCAGTTAAATCTCAATTACATCAATTGATTAGAATTAGTATTCTCCCCAACAACACTAAGATGCTACAAAGAACAGTCCATTTCTCCATAGTTTACCCCAGAGAAGTCCAGTTAAAAATGTCCACTTCTTCAATCCTATTCCAATATTTTCAGTTCTTTCACTTCTAACCCACTGACTTCATGCAGTGTCTGTTTTATGTGCCCTCTGTTTTCTTTCCTCTTTCTCTCAAGGAAAAGTTGTTCTTTAGAAGCTCCATGTTGCCAGGAAAGGGTTAAATCCACCCAGGCCTGCAAGGGCCACGTACAGGCCCGGGGCTGCAGGGCTGAAGAAAATACAAAGCTGTGCTGATGGAGGAAGTTGGCAGATGTCCATTTTTCCACCCCTCGGTCTCATCCAGGGCAGCCTGGCTCAGAGTTGTTATGAAGCTTTCTTTCTCTGCTGCCAGCGGCGATTAAGCTGGGCCGTGTTTTGGCCCCTTCTGCCACAGTCCTGAGCACGTGGCCAGCACTGCCGAACCGCAGCCGCCCCTCTCCCTGGACAGCAGGCAGGGAAAGGGGCTCAGCCGGCCCAGGCTCTCCCTGTGCGGGCAGCGGCCCTCAGAGGCCCGGCTGAGCCCGGCCCGGCCGCCCAGAGAGGGAGCAGGGCCTGACCCGGGCCCGGCCTGGCCGCCCATGATGTTACCCCGTGGCTGATTCGGAAGCAAGAGAGCCATCTGCTGAAGGCTGGAGTTTTAAATGTCCTTTCCAAAGTCGCATTGGCATCCTTATTGGTCAAACTAGCTGCCAATATCTTGGCTAGAGTTCTGATAGGTCCCTGTCCTCCCCCGCTAAAACCACTCCGCAGTCCTGGCAGGGAAAAACATCTCACCTTTCCCTATAACCAGAAAACAAAACTGTGCCAATCCATCATAATATGGAAGCGGTCCATCTGGCCAGTCTGGCAGGGAAGGCCCTCACTCTGTCCAGGGCATGTAGCTTCTGGTGTTTGTCTGTCTGTCTGTCTGTCTGTCTGTCTCCAGGATCAGGTGGCCCAGGCTTCCCTATCTTGCGGTGCAGGCTCTCACCCCACTCTGCCTCTCTTGAGCCTTTCCAGACTCCACCATTGCCTTTGCCAGTGCTTTGTGGATCACTGTGGGAAGGAGACACTGGAGTCCACGTGGCTCCTGCGGGAAGAGGTCCTGTCGCACAAGGACACCTGGAAAGCCCCCAGGTGAGCTCTGCCCCTGCCTTCTCTCCCCACAGCCCTCCCTTCCACCTAGCTGACACATCTTCCCTGCAGGGTCGGCACTTCCATCTTCACCTTCATCAAGTGATGGGAACAGGGACCAGTGCTGCCTGCACCCTGCTGTCCTTCTGCCTCCCCAAGCCTCCCCACTGTCCCAGTCCCGAGCTGGGCTCCTGGCAAGGAAACACAGCCTCACCTTGCCCTGCTTCTTCCCAGTGCCTCCCAGCAACCTGCTGGTGGGGCTCCCCATTCCCACACTTGCTGTCCTCACACATGGAGCCAAATCTTTCCCCACACAGCAAAGAGCTATGTCCCTTGTGTCTCTGATATACAAGCAGCCACTCTGCAGCCACAGGGAGAGCAAGGTGCTGGCAGGGGGACAACAGGAAAGTGTTTTGGAGGGGCTTTGCAGGTGGAAAGGTGGGGTTGGGGGACAGTAGCTGGGTAATTCTGCTTCCTGATCATGGCTTCATGCCTCAGCAGGTGCCTTCTTGCTTGTGCACCCATTTGGGACATTCAAAGGGGCCCTGTGCTGGGAGGCTGCAGGCAGCATCCACAGTGTGGGGCAGCAGGATACCCCACAGCTGAGGGTAGGGGGAAAAGCTGTGTGCAGGCAAGCCAGCACTCTCGCCTGGCCTCATCTGGTGTCTCTGCACCCCTCTCTGCCCCATCTTCCCATAAAACTCCATTTCCAGCTACTGCTGTGTTTGGCAGTCTTGGTGCTGCATGCACGTGTTGGGGGAGAGCTGGATGCCAGCCCTCACCGAGGGAAGTCTGGGGTGTTGGAGTGGTCCAGAATCCAGGCTGGATGCTGGGGGCATCAGGAGAGAGACCTGGGACTCCATGGGGAGCTACTGGGCAGCCTGGGTGGCTAAAGACAGATACTGAAGGTGTACCTGTTGTACAGTATGCAGGTGTACATGTACTTTCCACTGACTGGCTGTCAGCTCATCCCCACTGATCCTTGGCACCTGATCAGCCGGAGGGTGGAACAGGATATGGATCCTTTCTGATGTTCATATTCACAGGATGTTCTCTGAACATTAAACTTTATTTTATCAGCACCTTAGGAAAGGAAACAAATCAAACAGGCCAAATACCCTTTGCACCGGTCTAACATTAGACTCATTAATCCATAATTTCAGCAGCTCATGAAGTTTCCAACTCACTAGTTACTTAATCCATGATTCACAGCTCCCAGCCCCTGCTCCTGACCACAAGGAGAAGCTGTGTGGGCAGGGAGAGGTGCAAAGGGTGTTAAGGGCAATGCTCCCTGGGGACTGCAGGGCTGCTGGGGCAAGAGACTGCCGGATGGGGCAGGGACTTTGGGGCAGAAAGCACACAGTGCCCCAAGAAAGTGTCAGGGCCTGTCTGCCATCCTCTTCCTCTGACAGCATGCCTGTCCTTCGCCAGCCTTCCTCAGCCTTCTCTCTTTCCCCTCATTCCCTCCTGGGCTCTGGGGCTGCACCCCACATACACACATCTGAGACGCTCCAGGGTATGCTTGTACTGACTGAGCACAACAGGTTGATGTGCCTGGTGCTCCAGCTTTTTAGTCAAAAGTCACCCTGCATCCTCATCCTTGCACTCTCGTCCTCCTGCCTGCATTCTGTGCAGAGCCCTCAGTTCATCCCCATTGATCCTTGGCACTGCCCTGGTCGTGCTGGGCTCATTCTCCCGCTTCCTCTTCCAAAACACCCACTGTGGCTGCCACCAGCACCATAAGCACCCAAAGACTTGTCTGAGTGGTCTGTCAGGCTAATGCATTGGGACCCCAGCTAAAGTGGAGGGTGAGGCTGGGAGCCCTGCACAGTGGGGCACACGAGGTCACTGAGAACCATGTTGGCCCAGGACACAAGACTTAATTTCTGTCCTTTCATTACCCCCACAGCTGCAAATCTTAGGGTTTCTGGTTTCTCCTAAGGCAGTCAACAGGACAGAGAATGATCCAAGCATTGTGCTTGCTTAATAAGGAAACTGAAAGTAAAACTGTAGAGTTTACAAGAAATCAGCACTGGGGGCACCACCCTCTCTGCATCACAGTCTGTTCATCGTCTGTCCTATCTATCCCACATCCTGTCCCTCGCCCTATGTGTTCCTGCCCTTTTACTAACCTTTCACTTGCTTTATCCTTTTGCCTCGTATGTGCAACCTGGGCTGCTCACCTCCAGCCTGCAATGCCGTACTTAGAAGTTTTCCTATTGCTGTTGGGGCGGGTTTGCTTCCTTCATCTTCCAATTCCTTGGACCCACTGCAGATCACCTGCTGTACCTGCACACTTACCTTGCCCAGCCCTCATGACTCTCTGTCCTTCTGTCCATGCCCTGCAGTGACCAGAGGGTGCTTTGGGACACAGGAGCTCCTGCAGGGCAGGATGGAAACGTAGACCTAGCCCTCCACCAATAGACGTGGGGCTAAAGACCCCCAGGATGGGTGATGTCAGTGGGCAGCCCCACGCAACCCCTCCTGCATCCCAATTGTTTTGCCCATCCCAACTCTGTGTCCATCCTGTCCCAGTCCCCATACCTACCCCCATCCCTGCCTCCAATCCGCCATCCCTGCCCTGCCCCCATCCCTGTCTCTGTTCCCGTCCCCATGCACGTGCAAATCCCCCATCCCTCATCCTTGCCCTGCCCCCACCCCAGTTCCCGTTCCCATCGCACCACAACGTACAGACTCGTCCTGTCTACATCCTGTCTACGTCCTGTCTACATCCCTGTCCCCATCGCTGTTCTAACTCCTGTCCCTGTTCCCACACCTGTCCCCGTCCCTCTCTCCTTTTGCTTCCTTGTCCCAGTACCAGTCCTTCCCTCAGATACCTCCCGAGGCTTTCCCGGAAACAGTGGCGGAACCGAAGAATAAAAGTCTGTGAATCACTGTCACGGCGTGATTCGTTGCCGCCGCTGCACCCCGAGCTGCATCCCGAGCTGCATCCCGATGAGCCGCCGCGTCCTCTCCGCTCTCGCCCTGCCTGTGGGGGTGTCCGTGGCCGCGGCAGCCGCAGGTTTCCAGGTGGGAGCTCCTGCGGGGAGACACGCCTGGGAAACTCAGCTCCAGGAAAGTCTGCATGGGAGCACGCCTGGGGATCCCGGTGTTCGGGGGACGATACGAGTGGCAGACTCGCTGGAGGGGGGGAACTTGATATGGGAGCTGTAGCGCTTGTTAGGGGTGGGACGCGCGTGGAAGACCTATCTGCGGGGGGAATACTCGGAAACAAGAGGATCCCCTCCTTGCTCCAGCGGGTATCCAGACGGGACCTCCTGCCGACGGAGGTGAGGGAAGCGATGCTCCAGGGTTGTCCGTGTGCCCGGGAGGGATGTGCATGGAGATTCCCTCTCTGGTGCAGGGGCCATACATGTGAAAATGCCCCAGTTCCCTCCCAGGAAGGGAGGTTGGAAGGAAATTGGGGCAGAGGTCGCATGGGGACCCTACCCCAGTGGGTGACTTGCCCCTGTCTCGGACGGTGCAGTGTGGGAGAGAACAGGCAGCACTTAGAACTGCAGATGTGATGTGCAGGGCTCTGGCTGAGACGGAGTTCCCTGTGGACCTGAGGGCTATGGCCATCCCAGTGAGCTTCCCTGTTGTGCTACATGTGTGCTGAGCAAAGCACAGGTACCCACAAACACGGGCAGATGTGCCCTGGATTCCCACAGCTCACCTGCCAGGGCTACAGCAGGGGTCCCACCCACGTTCCTGCCATCCAGGGCTCCAACCTTTCACTTTTCCTCTTCAGCTCTCCCCTTTGCTTGGCTTACCCTAGCTTTTGGCCCTCTTGATGTAGCTGAGATAGCATCAACTTTATGAATCATGTGTTTTGAAAAGGAATGCTCGAGCACTCTCAGGACTCCAGAAACACTCTGCAGTGACACCATCCACAGCCTGACCTGTGTTTTTGCTCTTTTCCAAGCTCCTCTGCCAGGGAAGTGAGCACCCTGGGGAGAAAAAGGCCAGCGAGAAAGAGGAAAAGGCAGACAAAAGCAGGTGGTATCCGAGCTACATGGGGAAAGGTGAAAGGGATATCAAGGTGAGTGCCAGCACCCCGTGGGTGTTGGGGTTGTGGGCAGGGGGCTCAGCCTGTATGGGCTGTGTACAGGCAGCCCCCAGGGACACGGCTGCTTATCTGCAGCCATGCAACCTGACTGGCTTGTGGAAGAACGATCTGGGCTCCAAGATGCAAGTGTTCAAGGTAGACAATGATGGAACCTTCTTTGGCGAGTACTACACCGCCGTGTCAAGCACCAAGAAACCCATCCAGCCATCCCCACTGATTGGCTCCCAGCACCTGGATGAGAATGGACAGTGCACCTTCGGCTTCACTGTCAACTGGAAGAAGTTCTCAGGTCTGTAGTTGCATGATGGCTGTTGTTGGATGGGGTGGTGGGATGGAGAGGGGAGCTCAGGCAGGTCCCAATGCCCGTCCTGATCCCTCTGTTCTCTCTGCTGTCTCGTGTCTCTCCTTCCCTGGTCACTCCCCAGTCTGGATGGTGTCTGCAGACAGCAGTACACCTCCCAAAACAAGGTGTGGGTGAGGCAGAACAAAGGGTTGCTTTGACAACACCTCTGCCACACAGCATTTCCCTGCAAATATCGGGATCCACTCAGGCTCCATGAGCATTAAGCCAGCTGATGCCTGTGAAGCTCCAAAATCAGCTGGTGTTCTGTTGGGATGCTAACTGCCACCACTGCTTTAGACTCCACAGCTGTCTTTGTGGGCCAGTGCTTCAATGGGGCTGATGGGAAGGAGGTCCTGCACACCTCCTGGCTGCTGCGGGAGAAAGTTGACTTGGAGCCAGATGACTGGAAAGCCACCAGGTGAGCCAAGGAAGCCCCAGTCCATCTGGGATCCTTACCCTCCTGCTGGCTGGGCACCAATGGGCTACTGCTTCCCCACAGGACCGGCCGCAACACCTTCACTCGAATGGGCTGAAAGCGGGGAGAAGCATCTTCTTCTGGCTGTGCTTGGGATACAGGAGTCCCCCAAGCAGGATCCGTGTGTGCCAGCATGCCTTGATGTTTCCAGCTCTGGGGGAAGATGTGTCAAAAAATGCCAAATAAAATTAAAGATATTTAAACATAACCTTGTGCAGTCTGTGGATATATCCTGGAAAAGCTGTGCTAAAACACCGTAGAGAGGGTGGGTGTGGGATGAAACCCTCATTCCATTATTCTGAGAAGGGACTGGCCCATTTTCCAGCCCAAACAGGACTGGTGCATCCCCAAAGCAACCCTCTGACACTAACTGTGACCAGCACTCAATTTTTCCTACTGAAAACATGGTGAATGTGATGGGAAGGTGAGCTGGGGAGGCCTTCTGTATCCCAAAAACCTGACTGGAAACCCAGAGGTTCTGGCTCTGACATGGCCTTTAAGCAGGCAGGTGATGGACCTTGGCTGCATCCACATTCCTGTAAAGTGCCAAGGGTTGCTCTGTACCAGCCACACAGGGCCAGTAGCTGGAGTACACCCAGCCTATTACTCTTCCTAGGAAATGTGTGATTTACTGGAAAGCTAATGACAGCAAATACCACTCAAATCTCTGCCCAGTGGACTATGTGACCAACCAAAACAGGCAGTGCCTGTGCTTCCTTAGACACCCCTCTAAGCCAAAGCAAATGATTTCCTGGAAATCAGCTCTGGGTCTGAATCTGAAACTTAGTCCTTGTATTTGAGTCTCAAAATAACACAGGACAGTGCTGCATGCTCTGAGCTGGTGTACTGCCTGGGATTTGGTGAACTTAAAAGTAGGACTGAGCTGCTGGGGCTCCCAACCCCATTGCTCCCCTGGCTTTTCTGCCACAAATGCTGTGGGTGGGAGAATTTTTCTAACAGGTGCTGTTAGCAAAAAGCTGTTAGCTTTCTGCTAACAGCACCTGTGGCTTTAGCAAGTTTGCCTGCTCTTTTTTTTGCCTGCCTTGTTGCAAACTCACATGTGGTTTGTTTCTCATGTCTTTCTCCCTGGTGTTCATCTTCCGCTTCTAGAGCAGTGCTGCTCTTCCCTTCTCAATGCCTCACTGGCATTTCTCCAGCTTTTTAAGTTCCCTTAAAGCATTTTTGACCAGAATGCCTTTACACCAGCCCTCTGCTATGTATTTATGTATCTGCACCGCCTTTTACAGTGCTTTTAGAGGAGGCTGAGAACTGGGAAAGCGAGAGGCAGAGGGACCACAGGACTCTGCTCTCATGTGAGGCATGACTTGCTCAGCAGTGAGGCACCCTGCTAAGCCTTCACCCTCACTGCATGCATCCTCCTGACCTCATTATTGCCTTCATGCCAACATTTCTGCAGGGCAGGACTCTCCCAAGGCTGTGCAGCATTCCCAGGATACTTCAGCAAGGCAGCAGTGCTGACCACAGTTGGAGCATCTTGCAAAACCCCAGCAGGTAGCCACACTGCTGGTGAGAAACATGGCAGGCATGAGCTGGCAGAGCTATTTCCAAGGCCAGTCCCTACATGAGTGCACCCAGCTGGGCTGCAATGCATCCCTGGCATACCTGGGATTTAGGGTGACGTATGATAGGACCTGGTGTTCCAGGGGTGCCTGCAGGCATCTGGGAGTGGTTAGGGATGGGGGTGTTTCTCCATGGACATTCAGCTTCCCTCAGCTCTGGGTTTTATTCAGCTACAAACCTGCTCACGGTGTTGGTCTGCAAACCCAGCACCCTTTGTTTTCTTCTAGCATGGCCTCATCAGCAAGGCAAACATGAGCAGAGCTTCTCCTCCAGCCCCATTGCAGGAAAACCCACTGTTTCTGCTGCAAGACAAGATGTGATCAGGGTCATTCACACACTGTGAATGCCTCCAGGGGCAGGGGGAGCTGGTGGAGGCAGGAGGCACCTGAAATCACATGGACATGTCTGTATGGCACAGCTGTTCACACATACAGTGTTAAAAAAAACAAAACAAAACAAAATCCTGAAAAACAAATTTATAAGGATCTTGGCACAGGGTGATGCTTGCGTAAGGACCAAATCCCTTCAAACAGATAGTCACTGTTAGAATGGAGAAGAAGTTTCAACTGCAGGGGTCCTCCAGCACTTATATTTCTTAACCACATGTGGAACACTGTCCTACATAACCATTTCTGTGGGGAATGCTCCTGTTGACCGTTTACAAATGTCTCAACACTGAACATATTGGTGCCCAACATCTCTCTCAGTGCAGCTGTTAAGCCACCTAAGCAGACAGAGGCAGGGAATTCCCAGGTCAATTAAGGGACTGCATGGTTGGTGGGTTTGGGTGTACTGAAACCTGGTAGCCCCCCGCCCCCACTCAACAGAGATTACAAAAGAGTAAATTTGATTTGGAAGCCATAACTTCCCTGATGAGTGAAGATACATAGCTCCCATCCCCTCCATCATTTCTGCGTGGTCCTCTGGTCAGGACCACACATTGTGCTCTGCTCTTCCGCCTCTCTTCATGGCTCTGTTCCAGCTGTAGCCTTGTCAACCACAGACTGCCATCCTGAGAGAGTGGAGGAACTCCTTAGTTATGTTCTCAGCCCTTCCTGGGGCTGGCTTGGAAGCAGGGCACACTCCCAGATGTGTTCTGCCTCCCCACCCCACAGCTGAGCTTATGAAATTCAGCAGTATAACCCCTTGTGTAGATGAGGGACCTGCAGCTGGTCCAGCTTGCCCTACTTGGTTCAGAGGGTTACCCACTCCTGCCACCCTGCCCCACCCAGGCTGTGCTGTGGCACCAGTGCTGAGTCCTGTCCACTGCACTACACCCTGACCAGGCAGTGGGTCACTGACCTCGGCTCCAATGTAACCATCTTGGCTGTGAGCGGAGAAGGCAACTTCACTGGCTGCTACCACCATGAACAAGGTCTGGGCATCAACACTGCAGGTGACACACTTGAACCAGAAGAGCCAGCCCAGCTTCAGCTGTCAACTAGAGCTTTTCAGGTGCTTCTCCTTTCCCAGCCTCCCTCTCATATTCTCAGAGCTCCTCTAGTCTCCAGTGAGATGTTCTTGGAGTATCCCAGCCCTTCCTCTGATGTCCAGTTCAGCTGGACTTATGCCACCACACCCTGCATATCCCATGCCTGTTCAAGGTCCCAGCAGGACAAGAGGCTGGGAAACATCACCCACAAGCAGCCTTTCCCACTGACAAACTGGGTTCCTAAGAGGGACAGCCCCATCCCATCACTGTCTCATCCCATCCCTTCACAGACTGCAGACTCCATCACTGCCTCCACGGGCCAAATCTTCATAGATGACGACAGAAATGAAATAGTGAGGACCGCATGGATCATGCAAGATGAGGCTGACATGCTCGAGGATAACTGGAAAGCTAGTAGTGGGCTGTCAGGCATTTGTCCATCCTTGTTCTGTACTGGGTTTGCCCGTGGGTGTTGCATGGAGCCCAGGGGGGAGTGCCAAGCCCTGAGTGCTGGGAGCCAGCTGGGCAGCTAGCAAGGGAGAGCAGCATCAGGATCCTAAGAGCTTTTGCAGCAAGTCCCCAGGATGGGAATTAACACAGCTCTAAATTTTTTTAAATTAAAAGCAAAGTGCAATTTGAGCATAGGATCCTGCTCCCTGAGGAAGAGGAGAGTGTGTTTCTTTGTGTTCAGGCCCAGGAAAGATGAGAAGGATTCTTAAAGTAGATCTCATCCCTTGTGCTTGGGCAGGGGCCAGCGAGGCACCCCATGATCTGGATACAGCCAGATGCCACTTGTATTTTCCCCTGCAGCATTGGCAGTGACACGTTCACCTGGTTAGAGTGGTATCTTAGAGGATGTGTCTGTGCCGTGTCCCTGTGCAAATGCCAGGCAGCCTGAGCACCCCCATTACAGACTTGCACCACCGGGAACTCCTTGGGAATGGTCAGACAGGGCCCTGCCCAGCCTCAAAGTATCATGCACACGGCATCGCCTCCCACGGTGTCTAGGGAAGCACCATGCACGGAACATACCCTCCCACAGGAACAAGCAAGTTTTAACATCTACATATCTCCCAGGAAAGCCCTTCTGCACCTGGAAGAATGACTGATTCAAGAGTTCCTGCTGCAGTGACAGCCTTAGGTCCCAAACCCAAGGAAACAGCCGGGACGGAGAACAGAAAGAGCAGCAGACACTTAACTGCCGGCGGGGACGGTGACAGGGCTGAGCCGGCGTCTGCGGGCAGACACATCACCAGTCAGCGCAGCAGAGCGTAGCTGGCCGGACTGCTCTTGCTGCAGCCCGTGTTTAGGTGGCAGCACTGGGTCAGCGGCAGTGGGACAATGTCAAGCCGCGCCCGCCCCCAGGGCTCCGGCACTGAGCAAGGAAAGGGGTTGACGGAGCCTCTTGGGCCGTGGAATGTTAAATCATCCCCGCACCCCCACCTCCCTGCACAGCCGTGCTCATCCCCGCGTTCCTCCTGCGCTGCCCCGGTCAGGCAGACCTCCTCACCTCACCTGGCCTGGGCACGCTGACATCAGGACGCTCACGCCTGATGCCAGCCGTCGTGGCTCCTGTTACAGCCCTATAAAGGAGTTCGGGATACAGGGCAGAGAGGGAGCTGGGCTGGGGATTTCACAGCCTCGCAGCTATGGGGGGCGGCGCTTTCATCCTCGTCCTCGCCGTGGCGCTGGCTGAGAGTGTTGCTCCGGCAGGCAGGAAGGTACGGGAATGCGTGACAATGGGAGCGTGGCAGACATAGCCCTGGGATGCAGTGTGGGCAGACAGGAGTTCTCCTTTAAATGCCATTTTAGGCTTAGACAAGCAGGAGAGCTTTGCAAGAACCGAGTCCAGGCAGAGGGCAAGGTACCCCTGGATCTCCCTCAGCCACCTGGTACCACCCCAAGCAAGATTTGCTCCCATAAGGGAACCATGCACAGGGCATTCCATCCCTTGGGGTTTGTGCCTGGAAGCACCGTGCATGGGGTATCCCGCCCCGCCCCCCCCCCCCCCCCATCCGATATCTGGGTCTGTGTCTGGGTGTACTGAGCATGCTGCAGGGCTGGGACATTCTGGCCTTGCTTCACCATCCTCTCAGCAGCATCCTGGGACAGCCTTTCCCCAAACTGGTATTAGGGGTAGCCAATGCCCCGCAGATGCCCCCACAGCAGGGCTTGTGGCTCCCCTGGTGTGGGGCAGCAGCAGGGATGGGGTCCCTCTGCATGCAGGGACAGAGACTATGTGGCTGTAATCCTTCAGTGCCAGCTCAACGGACTGTGGAGGAATGACCAGGACTCACTGATGGAGATTTCCACGTTGAGGGACAACGGGGACTTCCAGGGACAATACCTCACAAGAGTCACCCTCTCTGGGGACTGTGCCCAGATCTCCCCACTGAGGGGTGCCCAGCAGCAGCTTGGAGAAGAGGGCTGGCCCACCTTTGCCTTCACTGTGCGCTGGGACAAGTTCTCCAGTAAGTCTGGGCATACCTGGGGATGGCACAGCAGTGTCAATGGAAGCTGCCCCTGCAGCCAGCAGGAATTTTCTTTTGCCAGGAATTTGGCAGGGTGATGCTTTGGTGCAGCAAAGCAACACCTGCACAGCATGGTGCTAAGGCTCCGTGCTGGGCTTGAACAGGAGAGCCCTTCCTCACCCAACATCTTTGGGGCAACCATGGTGGCTCCAGACCCCATGAGTGCAAATGGGATGCGGTGCTACAAATCCTGTCTAGTCCAAGGGAGCCGCAGGGATGGGCAGGTCCCTCGCAGCATTGGTTTTGGGGGTTGAGCAGGAGCACTGCTGTGTCTGGGAGGACAGTGGGGCAGGGGAAGCAGCCAGTTTCCCCATGGATCTCCCAATAAATGCTTCCCCCCAGATGCTACCACCGCCTTCGTGGGGCAATGCTTTGTGGATGCAGGTGGAAAGGAGACACTGAGCACCATGTGGCTGCTGCGTGAAGCTGCTGGGTCCCTTGAGGAGGACTGGAAAGCTACGAGGTAGTGGGGGGATATGGGGGGCTCTAATTCCACAGAGGAGGGAACTTGTGGGATATTTAGGGACATCCCATCACTGCTGTGAGCACTGGCAGCTCTGAGTGGGCAGTGTCTGGGGGCTGTCCCACAGAAACTCTCAACTTCTCACAGGGTGGGCAGAAATGTCTTCACACGCAAACGCATCACAAAAGAAAAGATCCTGCCAAGCTTGTCTCCTCTCTGTGAGGTTGTGTCTTCACCAGCCCCATGATGGGATGGTCTGGCTGCAGCCTAATCCCTCAACAAGGCAAGAAAAACCTGCCTCCCAGCTGAGAATAAAATTTAAAAATCATAGCTGTGGTTGCCTTTTCTCAAAGTCTGTCCTTGCTACACCTTTTCTACCTGGAGATACCCTGCTGAGGTGAGGTCTCACCACCGCCCTTCCGCAGGGACTTCTGCATCTCCCCCTGATCCCAACCATCCACCTCCCGGGTTCATCTCCCATCTCACCTAAACCCAAACTTCCATCCTGTGTCATCGTTCCCCACCTGCCTGATGGTGACAGAGCTAGCAGCAGCATCCTGGATTCAACTCACTTCCTTGCAGTGCCCTCATATCCATTCCCTTTCCAGTACTGGGACTCCATGCTCTGTTGGATTGGGCAATGGAAGCAGCATTATCAGTAGATTTTAAATGTTGATTAAGCACTTTCTCTGTCCTGTATGGCACCTCAAGTAAAATGTTCACAAGTGAAAGCTCCCATCCCATCCCGTCTACCTGGGTTACACTCAGGGATTTTCCCCTTCTCTATCAGTGTGTTTTGGCAGTGCCTCTCTATTTGCCTCTGCGGACACCTGCCAAACAGCCAGCTCTTTTGACACAAAGCTTTTGGCAGGTCCATAGCTGAAGAGGAAACCTTTTGTGGAAGAGCTACAAAAATATTCCAGCCCCAGGGATGACAGCACCGTGGCCACAGGGTCCATCAAGCCTGGCCCAGCTCTAGTGAAGCTGCAGCATGGTGTCATGAAGTGGAGGGATACCTGCCACCACCCTGGGATCTCTAACAAGGTGGCTTGTCCCTGCCAAACAGCACAGAAAGGCAGGAGCAGGCCAAAAGAACAGAGTGTGGCATCCAGAACAACAGTAAAAGAATCCCCAGGGGGAATTTCTCTGAGTCCCTGTGATAGGTCATGAGTTTGGGACTGAAAAAAGACTAAAAGGAGAAGGGATGTGTTAGGAGAAGGGTGTTTTCCACTTGGCCCAGCTTTTGAGGCTACCTAGATGAGCAAGAGATGTGCTGAGCCCAAGGTGCCAGGATGTGCCAGAGCTAGCAGTGGGCACTAAGAGGTGCCATCCCAAAGGGGCACTCCCCTGGTCCCAGTCTGCACACTGCAGCCCTGTTGCCATGCCCTGCCCCAAACACTATCTTGGAAACAGCAGGTGTTGATTCAGCTGAATCCTACCTGAATTTTCAGCTGCCACAGCCATATGCCAGCTACAGGCATCACAGCAAAGGCTCAGGAAGGCAGGGACATTGCATGCTGCGTTTTGCACATCAAAGGTCCTTTAGAGGAGCAAATACAAGGAAGAATACAATGCTGGTTATCATGCTCTGTGTGTTTGGCAAACTCACTCACTGGGACCTCAGTAATGCTGCTGCCATTACTTCTTCCTCTAACTCTCAGCACCTGTTAGCAAAAGCATCAAAATTAGCGGCTGACCTCCAGTAGAGGCTGGAGAAATGTTACTGCTTCTAAAATGAGTAAGCTTTCCCTTCCATACAGTTCTGCAGCACCCTGGTCAGGCACTGGCCCCAGCAAAGCAGGGAGGGGGTAAATGTTGAAATAGGTAGTAATTTCCAGCCTTCGTGCACAGGAGGCAGACTCCCAAAGAAGGTATTGATACTTTCCAGGCTACTATAGGGCCTTATAAAAAACTTGTGCCCCTGCCCCTCTGCACAGTCGTGCTTATTCCTGCGTTCCTTCAGCCCTGGCCAGGTCATGCAGACCTCCTCACCTCCCTCGCCTGTCCCGGGCACCCTGACATCAAGCCATTCATCTCACAGCTGCCATCCTGGTGCTGGTGGGGCTCCAGTTACAGCCCTATAAAGGGTGCCGGGCTGCAGGGCTGGCAGGAGCTCTTAGCAGCCTCTCTTAGCAGCCTTGGAGCCATGGGAAGAAGCGTTTTTGCCCTGGTCGTCATCCTTGCCCTGGCAGTGTGTGTTGCCCATGTGGAGAGGAAGGTACAGGGACAGGTGGCAGTGGGGATGTGGTGCTGACATCCTGCTAGACCCCGAAGTCTGCTGCTGGGGCATCATAGCTCAACAGGGAGCCAGAGCTGGGCTGCTGAGACTGGTGGGAACAGCACTGTGCAGTGCTGAGGGAAGCTGTGACGAGGTTGAGAGGAGGGGACTGCTCCTGCAAGGATGCTTCTTGCTGCAGGGAATCATTCAGAGGAAAGCAGAGCCATACCCTAGAGAGCTCCTGATTTCCCCCCTAGAGTGTAGAGAAAGCAGTAGATCTACTGCTTCAGCATGTGGGTGGATGAAACCATCTAGGACAGAGGCTGAGCAATCAGAATGCTCTGAATGCAGAGCTCAGGCATGATTCTCACACTGAGATGGGTGATGCTGGGGGCACATCAGGTCTGTGGCACACCCCCCACTGCTGCAGACATCTCTGGGCAGTGCCAGGGTGAAGGGGTGGGAGCAGGATGCCCCCCTCCCTGCCTGGTCACTCTAACCCACAGCACCGTCCTTGCAGTGCCTTCTCTCCGGGTCGTGGCGGAGTGACACCAACTGCCGGATGGTTGTCTCCACCCTGGACAAGGACAACAGATTCTCCGGTTTTTACCTGCCGGGACCTGCCGCTGGCTACTCAGAACTCCTCACCTCACCACTGGAGGGGTCACAGCAAGACACAGGGCTGGTTCCACAGCCCATCTTCTCCTTCACTGTGAACTGGCGGCTCCGAGGTAGGCAGCAGGAGGCCATCATCCTGCAGTGGGGATGCCAGCAGGACTCTTTGGGGTGACTTTTTGCCTCATTGCCTGACTCACATCACCTTAAACCCTTCCAGACTCAGAGACTGCCCGGACAACTGTCTTCCTGGGCCAGTGCTATGTGGACACCAACGGGGAGGAGACCCTGCATGCCCTGTGGCTCCTGCGAGAGGCAGCCAACAATCCTGCAGAGGACTGGAAAGCCACCCGGTGAGTGCTGGGTCCCAGCTACTGCTCTGTCAGGGTCTCCTGCAACTCAGGCTGGAGGAGGGAGAAATCCCACAGGGTGAAGTGTGGGAGGACTGTGACGGTGGAATGGGCTTGTCACCAGTGATATGCAAGGGCTAACATGCCTCAGGGTGGGGGATCCCAGGATGGGGTCTGGCCACACAGGGCCCTCCCCGGGACCATCTTTCTGCTCTCCGCAGCAGGGAGAGAAGAGGAAAAGATGGCAGCACCTGGCACAGCCTCTGCTACAGGCAGAGGGTAGCTGTAGTAACCAAGTCAGCCACACAGTGCTCCACTTGGGTTTCCCCTCTACTCTCCACAGCACACATGACCCCATCTGATTTGGTGTTTTCTGCAGGACTGGCACCAGCACCTTCACACGGATAAAATAACAGCAAGTGGGAAAATCCAGCAAGCTCAGGACAGCAGGCAGTCCCTAGGCAGACTTTGCCTCCACCAACATGCTGCACTTGAGCAGTTCTCAGGCCAGAGCTTCACGCTTTCTTAGGCAAGTTCACCAGATGCAAAATAAAGGGTTTCTGTGGGGATGCAGGGCTTGGCTCTGTCTTCTGCCCTGCCTCAAGTTTCTGGGGTTTGTTTCACCCAGCAGCCACCCTCCCACAGGGAGGTTTCATGCTGCACTGGGACTGAAAAAGACAACAAGGCTGAGGGCAGCAGGGTCCCTGGGGATGGGGACTGTCCCAGCTCCCCTCCCTGGCAGCGCACAGCAGTACTGTGCCTGCAAACCTGATGATGTTGTGCTCTGGGTACCATGTCCCTCGGGGTCACTCCCAGATGTCCCTAGAGATGGGGAACAAACCGGGCTATGGTCAGGCAGAAGGATGAGGCACAGCCCCAGTGTGCTGCCGTGGCCAGTACAGCAGACCCTTCCCCGTGTGAGTGGAGCAGAGGAAGCTCTCGGGTGCCCGAATGCACGGGGCGGTTGCAAATGACTCTTGCAGAGCCGTCAGCCTCCGGTTCCCAGCCCCGGCGGATGTGCAGCGGTGGCCGGCTGCCAGCTGCCCTCCCATCCCAGGCCTGGGGAAAGCTCCCAAGTACCCCGCCCCTTCGGCAGGGCTGTGTCCCCCGAGTAATGCATGGGGGTGTGTTTCCAGCCAAGACCCTGATGTCCAGACACAGCCAGGGAAAGAGAATAGGGGAAGGGCGCATCTGGCACTGGCTGGACTTTTTTAGGCATCACAGCATGACCTCTCTGCCTTGTGCCTTAGACACTTTGCCAAAGTGGTCCTAACACGACCCTTGGGGCTTCAGCAGGCCCAGGGCTGAGGTGGCCAGCTGTGAGAGCTGGGAGGAGGCAGTGGCTCCATCACTGTATTTCTAGTTGCTTTTTAAACCATTTTTCAGATTTCTGTTAGTTTTTCTGTTTACCCAGCAGCTGGTGCTAGTGGATAAAAATAGGATGGATGATGACACAGGATGTAGATTTCCCTTGAGGAGGTGGATATATCTTGTTTCTGCTACTGACTGAATTTTCCGTCTCTCTGAGAAACCCTAATTAATTAAAAAAAAAAAAACAGGCAAACCTGATTCCTTTAAAGCCATGATCAGGAAGTGTTTTGGAGCCCAGAACTTCCTTGGCAAAAGAAAGCAAATTTCATTTTATGCTTTCACAATTTTCAATACGTCACTATCATGAACAGGAGAAGATAACTCTGATACTTGAGGAGTCACTAAGTAAAAAAGATTCTGTTTCCATCTGGCAACACCCATCTGTGACTTTGCCAAGGACTGTCCAGGATGTTTTGCCTGAAAAGCTCATGCTTCCAGTCTGCCAGTGTAGTCCCACAATGCTGACACAGGCACTTGCTGGTACACAAGGGAGACACAGGATGATTTGGGCTAATAGAGGTAACAAGGTGGGTATGCAAACTGGGACCACACCACTGACCTAAGGCAAAGTGTGGGGCTGTGTGTGCATGTAAGCAGTACCAGTGTTCATGCAGACAATGCTCTGATCCCTGCAGCACACTAGGAAAAAGAACAGGGACTGCATCAAAGAGGACAAGGAGGGTGGCAGGAATATCAGGGGGCTCCTGCTCCTCTGCTTGATACAATAAAGTCCTCAGCCAAAGGACTCATTATGAGCACTTTTACCATTGCTGCCCTTTAACCCATGGCATGAGGTCCAGGCTGAACTTCGTTCCTCTCCCCAGCTCAGAGCTGCTTGCTGTGGGACTGGCGCAGGAACACAGAAAGCAATGAAGAATAGCAGGCCTGGGTCATTACGAGCTGAGACCATGGAGCAACCCTCCCCAAGACTCCCAGCTCCTGGCTCCCAGCCTGCTCTCCCAGCGTTATCTCCCTTCCTGACATCTGGCCAAGCAAGCCAGACTGCTACAAAGCAATACTGACCCCATCATACCCAGGCAAACACCAGCTCACGCGGCTGCTCCCAACTTTGCTGGCAACACCACCATTGTATTACTTCACATGGCTCATTCGATATTAATTTGTGCTGGGTCAGGGACACTGTGTAGCATCTGTGACACTACACACTCTTGAACTGCAAAAAAAATGAAACTAAAGGCGGAACAGGCCATTACACTCTGGCCTTGAACTGCAAAAAATGAAACTAAAGGGGGAACAGGCCATTACACACACAACCCTGAATTGCAAAAATTGAAAGTATTGTGGGAACAAGACATTATGTACCTTGGCCTCAAACCACAAAACATTAAACTAAAGTGTAGATGGGGTCCGAGATATTCCTGATGCCATGCACACCTCCTGGGCTAAGAGTTCCAGTAGTTCCCTGGTGATGCTCAAGGGCTTTTAGTCCTGGCAGGGCAGTTATGACACAGCCATGTTGGGAGCGTGCTGCTATCTGTCCTGAGGCAGAGGCCCTGGGCAAGCCTCTCCTCGGCTGTTTCCCCTCCTGACACAACGTTGTCTCACACCCTGTTTGTTTTTGCTCCCTGGGTGGGATGCAAGTGTGAAGCTTCCTGCACTCACTGCCTTGCTGAGCTGCCATGCCTCCAAATCTTACTCTGGGCGCTGCAGCCTGACCTCAAGGTTTGCCAGTGCCTCCTGTGGACCAAGTGACCCCAAACAGACCCAGAGACAAGCCTGAATTTAGCAACCTCACAGCAGGCAAGGCCCACCCAGTGGCTGTTGCAGCACCCTGGCTCTGCTCCACTTCCTGCGATTGTGCAGCTCCCCATTACGAAAGCAGTGGTGGAGGCTGACACTGGCTCCTCACGCTTCCTCCAGGGGAAGCTGCTCACTTCCGCAGCGCTGGGGGCTTGTGTCTGTGTGGTAGGTGCTGAGCGCTCACCACACAGACTTTCCTCCAAGAGTGCTTTCACACCCTTGAAGCAGGGTGAGAGCAGAGCACCAGCCCTGCAAACCCACGCTGTGCCTCAACAAGCCCCTCAGCACATCCAAAGCCATGTGGACTTCCCCTGCATCAGAGGGACAGCCCCTGAGCCTCCCCTGGGCTTCTCCCACAAGGCTCCCTGCCCCAGGTGCAGCCCACAGCTTTCACCCAGAAGCCCAGCACCTTGCCAAAACAACCAGAGTGGACATGGTCACACACCATTAATATTTATTTAGTCTCTATTAATGAGGAAGCTATTAATTATTGTTCTGATCCAAATTGAAGCTATCCCTGCTCATTGCATGGGGAACTGGAGTAGATGACCTTTAGAGGCCCCTTCCAAGCCAAACCATTCTATATGACTCTACGGAATGTCCTGCAGTAGGACCAGATCTCTACAGGTACCGCTAAGCCGCACTCTGGCAAAGACACTGCTCACCAGCTGAAAGTGTTTCTGTTCAGCCCAGAACCATTGACTGGATCACCAGCCAGCACAGCAAGGCTTCGGCACACAAAGGACACAGCTTTGAAACTGTCCTGTAGCCAGGAAAGCCTTCAGAAGAGCAAGCAGCTCTGTTTGCTCTATGAACATGCTGCCTCAGCAGTTTGGCTCAAAGCATACCTGCTCCCTGAAGCCCAGAAGTCTGCAGGACATGAAAGACTCAGCTCTTACAGCAGGCAAACAGCACACACGGCTCAGGAAGGACTCCACATTACCTTCTCTAGCCAGGCTGGGAGCTGTGGTCATGGCTCAAAAGCTAGCAGAAACAGGCGACATGCTGGGTCTGTCGCAGCAGAAGGCAGGACTACTCCTGTGAGAGCACTGAGGGTCAACTTGCTCCCTCACTCGTAGAAATCAGGCAGCACTACACGATTAAGGGGCAGTGACATGGGACACATGTTTGGGGCCACAACACAGACTAAGAAGTACCTGTTCATCTCCAGCTGGGCAGTGAAGAAGCAGGGCAGTGGCCACCACCACCAACTGCATCCAGTCAGACCACATACTGGCACCTCAGTCCACCTGCCTCCATCCTCCCTGCCACAGCCCATCCCCACAAGCCATCAGCAGCCATGTGCAAGCCACATCAGCAGCCATAGTGAAGTTCTCAGAATTTTCTGTCCCTTTTCAGATGGATTCTAATAAAACATGTCAGAATGATTTCTCCCTGATAAACCCTTTGAGTTGGTGGCAATCAGGAAAGTATTCAGAAGAAACTGCTTGGATAGATAATCTGTTAGTGCAGCTACATCCCTGCCCCAAGGGATGCCCAGTATCATCCCAAGGAGCAGGACGCAGCATTGGTCACATCTCGTTGGCATGGTGCTGCTGGATAAGAACTCTGTCAGGGTGTTCCACCCACTCCTGACCCTTGGATTTCCATGGCACCAGCACAGCTGCTGGCAAAGGGTCACTCTGGTGCAGGCCTGGCTCCGAGCCTGCTGCTGCCGGAGGGTCAGAGGATGAGTTGCTGTTGAAAGATCTGGGACTGGAGTTAAGTGGACTTTGCTCCTCTTCCCATGACTGACTGAGGTTGCCTGACAGCAAGGAGTCCCCAGGCTCTGGGCTGAAGCCCTCTAGCTCAGTGTCATGCTGCACATCAGGTGCACCCTGGTTTGGAAACTCGCGGATCTGCCGTGACAGCACTGTAAGAGAGGTAGAGCCAACACTGTCATTTCCAGCTTCCCACCCTCCTGTGCTGAGCATGGAGCCACCACAGAGCCCAGGAGAGAGGACAAACTGTTTAACCAGGACTTCCTCTTCCCAGGGGAGGCAGCAAGAGGATGCTGCACAGCTGCCAGGCACAAGCACGGTTTGTGCTCCAAGAGGGACAGGAACTCTCCTGTCCTTGCACCGCCCCTGGCCCAGGGCCCTGCTTCCAGGCAGGCCTCTGCAACAGGACTAAGAAAGAGTCCAGAGCTGGGGCGAGACAGCAAGCCAAACTTCATGGTCATCCCAGGCAAGGGGATGCTGAGCTCGAAGTGCCCCCAAGTTCAGGCTGTCTCTGGGGAAGGTGCTGTGCTCTGAAGGGCAGCCATTCACCTGGAGCCACACCTCAGCCCCAGCCCGGGCACCTCAGCTGCAAGCTGGGCACTCACCCTTGAGCTCCCGCTGTGGCTCTGCACTCCCTGGTGAGCGGATGCTGGGGGACAGAACAAGGCAGAAGGAGAGAACCACGATCTGGAAACAGAAAGAACAGCATAGATCTCAGCAAAGGAGATGGAGGGGCGTCACTAAATGCAACAAATGCCTCTCTCCCAAACTTGTGAGGACAGCAGAGACACCTCCACAGACACTGGGGCTGAAGCCACTTACCATGGTGCAGGTTTTTCTTCTGGTAGTTTTGGGCGCGGACCGTCTCACCAAGGCCTGAAGTTTCTGCAACTGCCTGAGCAGTGACCTGCAGGAGAGGAGGAAACGCAGGTTAGCACAGCAGCTGGACCTAGAGCTGCACACTTCCCTCCACCCTTTGCAGCCAGGGACAGGCCACAGTCCCGAGAAGAGGAACAACCTTGCCCACCACCATCTCCTGCCAAACCCAGTAAGACAAACTCACATGTTCTGCTTCTGCAACTGCTGCACCTTCTTCTCCAGTTCATGGTTTTCAGCTGTGCAGGCTGCCACCCTTCCCAGGAAGGATGAGAGGTGTGGGGGAAAAAGAGAGAGATTTTGTTGGTCAAAAGCGGAGACTTCACAAGAGTCACCACCTCTGGGTGGCTGGGGCAGACAAAATGGTCCTGGGGTCCACCTGATATCACCTGCAGCAAAGCCTAGAGAACACCACTTCATACCAGATACGGGGAGGGATGAAGCCCTGCCAGTCCTGCAGAGAAGCTGTTGACTAAGCCTAATGGATGCTCACTCCTAGTGGCACACCAGCCCTTCAGATCTGAGAAATCAGGCAGCATTACTAACTAATCTGACCTGCAAAACACATTTGACCTTGCAGGTTGGCTATCTGGCTTGAACAGAGCGAGCTCTGGGACATCTCCAAGGACAAGAGCACCAGGCAGGCTCTACCCTGATGTTCAGAACCTTCTGCAGAGAGCTGTTGCCCCACAGGGCCAGCCTCACTTTCTGCCCAGAGTGGCATGAGCCCAGCAGCCAAACAGCACAGCAGCCTGTGACAAGCACCCCCTGTTCCTGGACCTGGTAATGTGGTCGGCACAACTGAGGCCACACAGGAAGGGAGCAGCCATTCTGTTACCCACCAGGTCATATATTCATTCCCTTCCCCTCGTTATCAGGCCCCAAAGGTCCTGCGCAGCAAGTACCAAAACAAATAGATTTCTTCTTCTCCTCTATGCTAGCCTGAAAGTCCCTGGGCACCAGGTTCTTCCCTTACCACCCCTGAAGGTCGCAGGAGCACAGCCAGCTCTGTGTTGCTGACAGCCCTACCACAGAGCAGGGAAGCACAACGGCACAGAGTGCACTGTCCACAAAAATCCACCAATAAGAAAGTCCTAAGGGGCACCTTGGGAGTAGAATTTCTGCTGGACAGTTCAGGACCCCTCTGCTCAGGGACACACCTACCATTGCCTGCTTCCTCCCATGACCGAGACCGAGGCCTGTATCCTTTGTATCATTTTTGAATCTATGTTAGGATCATTATATTAATACACAGAACCATCTATTAAGATCTGATCCAATCTGCAGAGGGCCCGGGTAACTAGGAATTTTAAGTTAAGATATGTTGGAATGCAGGTGATTAGAAATTGTAAGTTGATAAATCCTGTATTACACTGCTTATAGACTGTACTACATTGTTCTGCTTTTAGAAAAACTATGCCATTATAATCACAAATCCTCTGCTATCTGTTCTAATTGTAACATGATAGGAAAATGAAATTCTGATTGAAACTACAATTTAGTGCCATCATCATTTTGCCAAGGATTCCTAAAAGAACATCAGTGTCGTATTACACCGCTGTGTGACCATACCTGTTTTCCAGGCCATCCACATAGATCTTCCTCCGGCGACGACTATCCTGAGCTGCCTGCTTGTTCCGAATCTTACGACGCACTTTCCTAAGAACTCGCTCCTCAGCCTGCAAGGACCATCTCATTAACAGCAATCCCACGGTGTTAGCAATCCCACCCTCTTAGACCACCCACACATCTCAGTGCCCAGCCAAATTGCTTGTATCCTCTGTCCTTTCCACACCACTGAATAAACTGCAAGGCAAACCCTGGCCTGCTGTTGCAGCCAGCAGCTTCCATAATGTAGCAGAAGTAAGGCACACCTAAGGGAAATGAAAAGCACACAGCTCACAAGCCACGAGGCAAGCAGGAAAAAATAGCTGGAGGCACTTGTGGTGTAACTGTCTCCTGCAACCCATGAGCAGGGAGACTGACAGCAGCCAGAAGCTTCTGTGCACATGGACAACACTCTGGACTCAAAAGGAGGAAAAGGACACCAAACCCAGATGAACACTGCCCTGAACACAGCACCTAGACAACAATATTCTCATCAAGGTACTGTCCTGTAGTTTCAAACCCCTACACTACCTGACACATTTGAGTGGTCTAAGTCTATTTGATTCTAGTGAGGACTCACTTTGGTCAGTGGCAGACAAGTTGGTAATGTAACACCTTCTTTCTCCAGGAGCTGCTTCTCCTCCTCTGTCAAAACCAGCTCTGGGAAGTCAGACTAGCAAAGAGCAAAAATAAGCCTACTGAGAATGCAAAATACAGAAGTTCACTCCGGAGTCCACCCCGGGTCAGAGAGGGCATGCAGCAAACACAAAGAACTGGAATCAGCTCTCCCAAAGCAGTGTCATGTTCTCCGTCAGAGATACCCCTCATATGAGCCAAGTCAGAAGAGAAGGAGAGATGTGAGCAGAAGCAAAGACAGGGATCCACAGGCATGGGAGTCAGTACCTGTACAATGGCTCCAGGAACAAGCTCGGACTCATCTTCCACAGCAACAGCAATGAGGGAACTAGTGCTCTGTCCCAGTGCCTCGCTTGCGCCTTCCAAATCCACCCACGCCCCTGGGGAAGGAAAGATGAGTCAAATGCTGGGCCTCAGTGAGGCAGCACCTGACCAGCCAGCTTTGAGTAGCATGAAACAGCAATTTTACAACAGCAGAAAGGCTCTACTCTCGGCTCTCTCCATTACTGCCTGACATCCACCAAAACAAACCAATATGGGACTGCTCTTCTCTTTCCTGCCTGTAGCCAGGGCAGAAAGAGTCCATATACATCACTCACCTAGCTCAATGGTAACATCTCCTTCTGCCATGTCAGACTTCACACTTCCCAGTGCAGGCCAGTCCTGGTGAAGGGAGTAGTTATGATCTACCTGCACAATGTCTCGGCTGGCAATATTGCTACCAAGGGAATGGGACAGATGCTGATCCTCAGAATTGCTGCTGTCATTGCTGGCAGGCAAATAACTGAGCCTGTCTGGTTCATCTTCTAAAGGGCTCAGCAGTGAGCTGATGAAGTCATCCATCTCCTTGTCCAGGAGCTGCAGAGGAACAGCTTTTAGTCAGCAGGGAGACAAACCTCCTAAACCTCAGTTCAGCAGCAATTTCCCACAAAGAACTCACCTCAGGCATTGGCAGGCCCCAGTCTTCCAGCAGACCATTCTGCTCCCCTGGGATTTCAGGGCAGGGAGCATCATCCTTCAGGAGAAAGTCAAGCAGATCCCCATCTGCCAGGGCACCCAGCTCCTCCGGGCACGACATCTGAGCAGGACACCCGAAGAACTGGAATCAGCTCTCCCAAAGCAGTGTCACAGGCACAAAGTGAGACAAAGCTGCAACAGGAGACACCAGCCTTGCTTTAAGGTGTCCCTCAGACCCTACAGACAAATTATCTCCATGCAATGTCAACTGTAGGGATGGCCAGTTCACAGGCACTTCTCCAGCAAGGCTGTTAGAACACCACTCGTGACAACAATACAGTATTTTCCCCACAAGGTTATTGTGACCCTGCCACAGAGCCATGCTCCACCCAGAGCATAAAAGCTGCAGGAAGGAGAGGAAAAGTGAAATAATCCCAGACTTAATGGTGTGGAGAGCATGCAAGATTCTGCTGCTCCACAGAAGCCTGAAGGTGCCATATCTCCTGGTGTGCAGCCAGCAGGGAGAGCTTCCTGTCCCAGTAAAATTAAGAGCAGTCTTTGTTGAGGTTTTAACTAAAGGGATTTCGTTAATGATTAAATTATGATCAAATTCTAAGTAATTGATGACTGAACAGAAATTAAGTGGTAATCAAATGGTGATTAGCAATCACCTGTAATAAGTAAATAGACGTATATACAAAAATGTCACTAGGACACAATATATCTTTAGGCTGAAAGTAAAATGCTCCTTACCTCACTGCAGAGATCAGACACCAGTAAAGCGTCTCTCAGCCCTGAGGAGTGATCAGGAGAGCTGCCCCTGCTGCCAGGAAGGTCAGGGCTCGGCAGCACGAGAGTGGCAGAGCTCAGCGGCTGGAGGCGGCCGCAGGTACTTAGAGGGCAGTGAGGGACTCGCAGCCAAACACTGCCCTGGCGCTTGTGCACCTGGACGGCTGTGGCAGCTTCAGCTTTGTCCGGTCCCAGCTCGGGCTGCTGCTGTTATGTCCAGACAAGACATGGCCCAGGAGCCTCGGTCCCTGAGGAGATGTGGCCTCGCATGGCTCTCACTGGGATCAGCCTGGCCGGCTCGTGGGCGATGCCTGAGACAAGGCACCGCTCAGGCTGTCAGAGCGCAGGCATCCATCGCACCTCTCCATCAGCACCGCCAAGCTTTCACATCTAGCTGTCAGATGTCACAGCCTGGGGAAAAAAAAAAAAAAAAACCCAAACAAAAAAACAACCAAAAAAACCAGAATACTACCAAAAACACCTGAAACCCCACCCCAAAACCAGAGGACCAGGGTGGTCCCCTGCCAGGGCTGCTGTGCCAGCTGACTGGGAGGAGGGCTGTCAGCAGAAAGTGGATCAGCAAGAGGAAGAGGAGCTGGGCAAACCCGGGCAATGCCAGGGCCCATGGCTTCCGCAAAATCGGAGGAGTTTCCCCCCAGGGAGCGAGTGCCGGGCAGGCACAGGAGGAGCAGGTTCGGCAGAAGGAAGGGTGAAGGAAGCGCAGGGGCCAGGACACCCACCCGAGAAGAACCAAGCAGCCCCTCTCAGCCCAGCCCCGGCCGCAGGCCCGACCCCGGATCTCCTGATCCCCGGACCTCCTGGACCCTCCTAGCAGCGGACCCCCGGTCGTGGCCCCCGGGCTCCCGCCCCATACCTCAGCCCCGCCGCTCCCAACGCACCGCGGTGACGTCACCCCGTCTCCCGGCGGGCCCCGCGCGCCCCGCCCCCTTCCCTCCCGCGCTGACGCCCCGGTCCCCCATTGGTCTGGGGATGGGGGGAGGGGGCGGCACGTGGGCGGCGGGAGCGCGCGCGGGCGGTGGGAGCGCGGGACGGGTGGGGAAAGGAGGGGAGACACGGGTTGAGGGGAGGGCGGTGGGCTCGGGGTCATGCGGAGCTCCGGGGCTGTCCCGGGGCGGGCGGGCGCCTGGAGGTGCGGTGTGGTGTGAGCAGCGGGCGGAGCGTGGCCGTGCTGCGCGGGCGCGGAACCGTGCCCAGCCCCGGGGCGGCGGGTCGGGCCGCGTGGTTACGGAGTAGCGCTGTCCGTGGGAGCGGGATGCCCGTGGCGCGGTGTCCAGGCGGAGGACAGCCCCAGGGCACCGTGCGGGGCCGCGCCGTGTCCCGGCGCATGCGCGGTGGGGGGGTGGAGGGAAGCGGGCGGTGCCGGCGCTCAGCTCCCCTCAGTGTCGCGGGGCCGCCGCGCTGCTCCTGCCCGCGCAAAGGTACGGGGACGGGGGACGGAGGTGACACGGTGTCCCGGTAACCGGGGAGGGGGTGCTGCGGAGTGGGGTTCTGCGGAGCGGCAGCGCCCTGGCTCTCGGGGGGCCGCCGGAAACGGATGTCCCGGGGACCCTGCCCCGCACCCCGCCCGGTAAATGGCGGGGAGGCAGGGAGGAAGTAGCTTCCCGGTTACCCGGGCTTGTCCGCGGGGCTGCAGTGGCCCGGGGAGTTCCGGGGTTCACTCAGGCTTTGGGGCGTGCCTAGATCGCCCGTGGGGCCGGGGCCACCCGAACACCGACGCCCACCGGAGGCTCCGGAGAGCACGGGCTGGCGCGGCCACGTTATCCCCGGCCCTGCTCTTGCCCTGCTCCTGCCCTGCTCCACCAGGCCTGGGCCTGGAGTCCGCCCGGGTCAGCATCCCCAGCTCGGGAGTCCTTGGGGACCGAGCTGGACGAGCCTGGCCGTGGCCAACGGGCTGTGGACCGTGGGGCGACCTTTGGGGCAGGCCAGGCGCGGCTTTTTCCCCGGTACCCAGCCCACCCTGCTGGGACGTGGGGAAAAGCAAACGGCAAGGGTGTGTGTGTGTGTTCTGTTGCGTGGTTTTGGGTGGGGACACGCGGGCACAACGCTCCCCATAGCCACACCGAAGCCAGGGAGTTCACCTCAACAGTTCCCACCAGGACAGGCAGCTAGCCATAGGCCCCGGATTCCCGTGCAGGGTGGGACTGGCCCAAATCGGGCAAGGCCTGAGTCCCCACCATGTCCTGGCCGAAGCAACTAACCAAGCAGGGGGAAACGCTGCCCCGTCTTCTGCCCGTTCCCTGGTGGATCCTGCCCGAGCCACTGCAAGCTCCCCATCCCTTTGAATCTGCCGGCAGGATGTCTACATGTTTCTACCGTGGCTTCATTGCTAGCTGTTAGACCCATATTTGGTAACGATAATTGTTTACTCCCTTCTCTTTCCCCGGGCCTCGCTGCTGAGAAGGGGAGGGCACATATTTTTAGGATCTTTAGTTTTGCCAAAATCTGTGAGTTGCCCAGTAAAGGATCCAGACCACCTGCCTCTCCCTAGGTCATGGGGTGAAACCCTCCAAGTGCTAAGTGAATCTGTGATGGTGTGTGGGGAGCACTAGCCAAGCACTCAGTTTGCTTGCTGAATGGCAGTGGCAGGAATCTGGTGCTTCCCGAAGTGATGTATCCCGTTAGATTGAGGGAAGGAGGAGTGGGAAGACTGAGGAAAGGGGAAGAGGGTCCTGAGGGATGCTGTTCTTTTCAGAACTGAGCTTTGCTGTCTGCTTGGTGAAGTGACCTCAAAATGTAGCCACGCTCTCATCTTTCATTTTTCTGCCTGTCCAGCAGCACAGTGCTGGGCAAGTTTCTTGTGGGAAGTGTGGGTGCCTGGATCAGGGCACCCAGTGTCTTTCAGAGGTCACGATAGCATCCACTTCACCTCAACCCCTGCTATTGGAGTCCTGTGCTAGAGAGTGAGCTTGCTGAGGGTGCAGGAGAGGCTGCAGCTGGAGTCGCACTGACCCCCCTGCAAGCCTTTGTCATGGGCAGTGTGTTTGTGCCATGGTTTGCGCTCCATGCCTTTGGAGGTCAGGGGATGCCCAGCAGAAGCAGACAGGATGCGAGATGTGTGTGAAATGCGGGCAGTTAATGACCAGAGCTGCTTCAGCTCAGTGCATGTAAGCAGGCAGGCAGCAACTGTGATCCTCCAGCCCAGCTGCCCAGCCCCTGCCCATTTCCCATGCCGAATAGGCCTGCCCTCCCTGCATGAGTGAGGGGATGCTCCTGTCCTAGCCGTGGAAAACGGCAGAGTGGTCACAGGTGTGCTGTGTCTGGCCTTGACAGCCTCTCATGCTCTCCAGGAGCAAACTTGGTCTCAGCTGGAAGAAACCGTCCTCCCTTCTGGTGTGGGCATGCAGCTGGGAAAGAGGAACTGTGCTGAATGGTCTCAGCAGCGTGTGACACTAAACCAGCCGGGGCAGCTGGCTCAGCCTTCCCATTGGTGCAGGGCTGAGCCCTGTCTACCTCAGTGCCTGCTGTGGCTGTGTATACTGGTCCTATACTGGAGAACAGAGGACAACCCAGCCAGAGCCTAGTCTGGTTTCTTTCCAGCTTAATTTTTGACCCTGTTGATGGTGCTGGACTGCAGATGCTGACATGTCAGCCAAGCTGCTGCTGCAGGCATTGCATTTGCGTGGCCTGGTATCTTCCTGGAGGTGCCAGTGGCTGTACTCACTGGGCTGTGCCTGTGGAAAACCTCGGCACTGGGATGGTTTACAGCTGAATAAGCTTCCTGCAGCCAACTCCTAGCCCAGGGGTGGTCTGCAGTGGGGACTTTCCCAGGTAATATTTGGTATTGCCATAAAAAAAAGAAGGAAAAAAACCAAACCGGATTACCAAATCTCTTTCAGAGTATCCCTTAAGAGAGAGTGTAATAAAAATGGCAGAACTGTTGCATTTGAAGATTTGCAGCTTTTTCTGGAAACTCATCACAAGTGTTCCAGCTGTCTTTAGTTGAATTTTGGTTGATTTTTTGTCTTTTAAGGCACAAACCCTCCCCCTGTAATCGTTACTGCAGCAGTGAAGTCCGACAGAAATACAGCAGTTCTACCATGTGAGCAAAACCTCACTGTCAGTGGTCTCTGGCAATGACACGGTGGTTCCTTGAGCCCTGCCTGCACTGACTGTGCCCTCAGGCAGAGCCTGGATGCCTCCATCACCTTGTTTTTGCTCACCTTTCATGGGGTGAGATGGAGGAAGTCTCAACAGCTCGTGGGGGAAGTGATGGGACCCCTTCATCATCTTGGGATCGGCTCAGAAACATGCCCATGGTTCAAAACGGGTTGCACACAGCTTGCTATAAAAGGCCGAAGTGGGTTAATCCAGCTGCTCTGGTGCCTTATCTGACTTTGCATACTGACAACATGATTGAGAATAGGTTTGACTGAGAATGGGTTTACTTTTTCTGGAGGTGAGCCAGCAAAAATTTGGTTCATTGAGACTTGGTTTGTTTGAGTTTTTTGGTATTTTTTCTTTCTAGGAGGACAGCTTAAGTTTCACTGTCCTTTTCCTTTTTTCTTTTTCTGTTTTGCGCTGCCAGGCTCCCACGCTGTCTCATTTTAGCCCAGCTTTTCTCCTTCCACATGGTTCCCAGAGGAGAGAGGTCTGTGGGGGCTGAGCCCTGCACTGATGCCCTCGCACCAAGCAGCAGATTTACAAACCTTGTGTGATTAATTGCCATGTTTTGCTGACAAACCTCACTCTGGCTTGAGGAGGTGTCCTTTTGCAGCAGGGAATGTTTCTGCTCTAGACACTGCTGTTGGGAAAGTTCAGATGCTAGAGCCTGTATTTTTTCCGTAGAATATGGAAATTGAAGTGAACCATCTCCCTTTTCCCTGAGGTCTTCCTTGATGTCATCAGCTTCTTCCTTGCTGAGCTCTGTCTTTTTTTTTTTTTTTTTTTTTTTTTTATTTTTTTTTTTTTTTAGTGTTTGAGAGTGGAAAGGCTTGAGTGGCCATCTTCTTGTGGGGTCTTGGGAAGCACAGTGACCTCTGTGAAGGGTGTGCTAAGGGGTGCCTCTGGTGCAGTGCCTGGTTTTGAGTGGCTTTGTGAGGGCAACAAGAAGGTGCAGAAATAGTGCTAGATGCCCTGGCTCCTCTCAGTTCCTCTCTACTGCCCAACATCCTCCACTCCTTCCTCTGTGGTCTCTGACCTTGTCTTGTCAGTGGCATGTTCTCCTTTTCCTGCCAAGGGATGGAAAGCAGCTTTATGCTCAACTTGAGAACATTTTTAGATGTAGAGAAGATGGCCTGGTGACCGCAGAAGCCTGCCCTGCATATAAAATACTTGGAAAACCCTTTCCATGACACGGTGTTCTTCGTTCATTCAGCTCCACAGCTTTGCTAGTGCTTCTGGATAGATGGCAGTGGCACAGGCGGGTGCCTCTGCCACCTCCTTCCCTCTTCCCATTGGGCTCTGGAGCTGAAGTGCATTTCATTCCTCAGCAGCGGAGACAGTGGGGGCCACGGGCCTCCGCAGAAACATTGCAGAATGGCTCAGGAATGCAGAGCTGGAGCCGCTCCATGTGCTGGCGGAGGCGGCACGCTCCTTGGTCTCTGCCTCCCACCCCGCACTACCAGTGTGGCTTTATGGCCCTGCAGGAGCAGGGCCCCTGCCCTCTGACTTGCTCCTGGCCAAAACTGGACACAGATCCTGCCGCTAGGCTGCTCAGGTCTGTGTTTGGAAGCCTGCACTGGTGTACCCCTGCCCAGGGGGACCAGAGCTGGCAGTGCCAGGCAGGGATGCACAGACTTACCAAGTGCTGCTGCACTGTGAGGAAAGCTGCCAGCACATTTTGCCCAAGAACTTTCCCGGGCCAGGCTGAGGGTGCAAGATCAGCTTTACCTGACAGCCATAATAGGAAGTCTGGTAGGAGCAAATCAGTCTAAAAGAGAATAAGCAGATGTGCATCCCACCAGTGTTCTTGCCTCTTCCTGTCACTGGAGTTTAAGGACATGGCATCCTGGGTCAGCAGAACTGGGGACTCCCTATGTATGAGCAGGCTCTCAGGGAGGGGAAAAGGCATGTTACTGCTAGAGAGCATCAGGTTGGGGCTAGACAAGGACAGGGAATGCTGAGAAGGGCATGGGCAGGAGCAAAGGACTTGGTAGGGGCCCCTGAGGTGTTTGGCAACCTGGGAAAGCACTGAAATCTGTTTCGCAGTGGGTAGACCCAAAGAGAAGGGCCCTAATAAACTGCATCAGGCACTTGAGGCACTTACTTCTGCTACTTCTCTCAGCTTTTACTCTGCAATACAGATGTTGCAGTTCTACAGATTATGTGTTATTAAAGCTGGTGTTTTGGAGCTCTCTTGAGGAGCACTTGCTCTGAAGCTGCTCTATGCAATCCTTTAAGCCTGCACTCTGGAACTACCTGAAAGGAGGTTGTAGTGAGATGGGGGCCAGTCTCTTCCAAGCCTGCAGTGAGGGGACAAGAGGAAATAGCCTTAAGTTGAGAGACAGGGAAAGTTCAGATTAGGTATCAGAAAAAAAAATATTTCATTGTTAAGGTGATGAGGCATTGGAATAGGTTGCTCAGGGAGGTGGTGGAGTCACCATCCCTGGAGCTATTTAAGAGGCGTCTGGATCTGGTGCAGGGTGATAAGGTCTAGTGATTTAGGGGTTACTGTGGTAGTGCTACATGGGTGGTTGGATTGGGTGATCTTCCAACCCTGATGATTCCATGATTCTATTCTGTGAAGTGAACCTTCAAGCTGTGCCCAGCTTGAGTCCTTTTTCAAAGGACATGGTGTTGTTCTTGCATGCTGGTGCAGTGAGACCTGCCACGGCTGGTCCCTTGCCCTTCTGTGCATCCTCCTGTGCCCTGGGTTGGTGTGGTATCTGCTGCCATAAACCCTGATCTCAGGAGCACTCCTGGGGTGTGAGTGGTGCTTTTCACAGGTAATTGTATTTAATGTGTGAATTCAATGCCTGATGCCCTTATGTTGCCTCCCGGCATAGCTTCAGGCTTTTCCATCCCTCTGTTTAGGCTGCCAGCTCAGCGCTGTCTGCTGGCAACATGAGGGGTCCTGATAGCTGGAGCGGGGCCCTGCCAGCTTTGGGTCAAAGCTTGGTTTTCCTCTTGTGGCTTCTGTGTCATGGCAGGTTTATTAATAACCCCTTCCATCATGCTTTCACAGCTTATCTAGTGTGCAGCATATCTAGAGCAGCCCGCTCAAGCTCACTTCCTCTCCCTGGCAGTGTCTCTGTTGTGAATACCAGCTGTTGTCACTCCCGCATGGAAGCAGGACCTCAGGACAAGGAGTTAGAGGTCCCAGTGCTGGTCTCAGGTCCCAGGGTCTGGAAAGTGTGACCTCTCACAGGTTCACCAGCACAGGCTATAGCCCTTGCTTGCCCCGGGAAGCTGAGTCCTGGCTTTCAGGTGCTGCTGAAGGCGGAGAGAGCAAGCACACTGCAGGCTGCTGGGATCAGCAGTAAGAGCTCACCCATCTGTCTCCTCTGGCAGGTGACGCAGGAGAGGGGACAGCCCAGCTGCCACCATGGTTGCCCTCTCGCTGAAGATCAGCATCGGCAATGTGGTGAAGACGATGCAGTTTGAGCCCTCCACCATGGTGTACGACGCCTGTCAGATGATCCGTGAGCGGGTGCCTGAGGCACAGATAGGACAGTGTAAGTCCATGGTGGGATAGCTGCCATGCCAGGGCTGTCTTGGCTTAGTTCCTAGCATTTCACTTGTCTCCCTTTTCTTTTCTGTCTGTGCCTCTGTGGCACTATCCCAGAGAAGTGGGGCAGGGGCACCAGGGTCCAAGTTCTCTTGCCCTGTTGATGTGAGGGTCTGAGCTTCTCAGACTCCCTCCTCAACACTCCAAAAGAACGTGTGTGTGTTTAGATGTTATGAAATCACATTTGGAAGTAAAATAACTCTTTAAGCATTTTGAGTCCGCTGCCCTTTCTGTCTTTGCTCTTCTGTCCTGCTTGCATGCATCACCACTAGCTAGGGCTGTGTGGGTTTAAACAGTTGCAGGGGTCATAGCAAACATTAATAAAGCATTTGAGTTAAGTTTTCCTTTCTCGGGATATATATAATCTCCACTGGGTCTGTGTCCCACTGGCAGCCCTCCACCAGACCCATGTTGGCACTCCATTACCTTTCTAGGCTGCCTCAACTCCAGTATTTTTTGCTGCTGCTCGGCTCACAATTTAGCCTGTGTCTCATGAGCTCATGATGTGACTCACACCCACGCGGATGTGGCCTGTCCCCATCATGGATAGGGGGGTTGAACCTCTGGGATGCTGTCTCAGGGACTCTCTTGAGTCCCTGCAACCCCTGTGCCACAGAGGAGAGACAGCAAAGTGGAGGTCAAGAGTCGTGGGAAGAGGAGGGGGAGTGCAGCAACATCTGGGAGCAGCACATTCCTTGAGGTTGAAAGGAAATGCCTTCTCGCGCCTTGCCCAGCTGGTCAGCAGTCCAGCAGACCATGGCTTTTAGCTTCAGCAAGGGACTGGATGTCTCTGGATATGCAGGGCTATAGTGGTGTTGGAAAGAGCATTGCATTTCCTGCTGCTGGGTGTGAGCCAGCCTGTTTATAAAAAAAGCAGCAAGGGGAAGGCCTTAAAGGGAACTTCTTATTCCTGCGTTCCTTTTCAGTTGCTCACAGCCTTTCTTTTCCGATGTGTTCCTTGCAGCTTTGACTTCTCTTTGCTGTCCTTACACACAGGCACTCAGGCTCCTTTTTTGAGCTGCCCAGATTTTTTTTTTTTTTTTTTTTTTCACATTTGGGCTGGGGGAGCTTCGGTGTAAGTTTCCATCTCTGCTCTTGCTCTGTCTCAGGAAGTGCCTCTCCCCGCCCAACCCGTGGATCTGGGGCAAGCTGCTCGGTTTTCAGTGCTTTGGACTTATCCGCTTGGAATTTGCTTTGAAAACAGTTTGGTTGGGTTTTTTTGGTTTTTTGGGGTTTTTTTACTTCAAAAATAAAATGGCAAGCTTTCATGATTTTTCTGCTCCCTATTTAGTAGGATCCTAATAGCAGTGTTAGCTAGGCAAGCGCAGGGCGGCTCAGGAATTTGTCCCTCCCCAAAGAGAGCTGCCAATAAGATGACGAGTTATAAACATAGCCAACCAAGACAGCCTGCGGTGCAGGATTGTTGCAGAGGTGGAGAAAGACCTTTCAAGGGAAGGGCCAGGCGTGGTTCTGGCCCCTTGCTACAAGAAAACAGCCATGTCCTTGTGGGTCCAAGCTGGGGAGCCACTCCCCAGGCTCCATCAGCAGCTCTTTCACCAGGTACCCCACCCTGAGGGAGCAGGATTTGGTGAACGATATTTACTCACCACCTCTGACACCTTGTAAGCCTTGAGCCCATTCTCCTTCAGTCTCTTTTGCAAAAAGAGGAGTCCCAGCTCCCCCAGTTCCTCACACCAAGGTTTCATCGTTCAAATTGTCTCTCTGTATCTTTTCAAACTGAGGAGTTTTCTGAGTAGATGCAGATCCTACCACCAAAGAATACTCAAGGTGTGGATTGCCTAGATTTTATAGACCAGTTCCCAGCACCTTCCTGGTGATCCCCAGCATTTTACTACCTTATTTTTGTGACTACTACACATTGCAGTGAAGATTTCAGAGAGCTGTCAGCCACAACTGCAAGTTTTTCCTTCTGTTGTGTCAGTCAGTTCAGAGTTCAACGATGCACAGGCTGCTGCAGATGATTTTTCCCATAGATAACTGTGGTAAAACCTCAGAGCTTGCGTTCCAGCTTTGTTGCCCACTCATTAGGTTTAGGCTTCAGCGTTGACAGGGCTGCTGTGCTTCACACACTCAGCTGCACCAGTGCATATCTGTCAGCACAGAGTGGCATCTTAAGGGCCCTGAGCTGCTCAGGACTACCCTGTCAGAGACTTTACCTATTTTTTAGCCAATGATTTTGGGCTCTTCCTCTCGGATGAAGATCCAAAGAAAGGGATCTGGCTGGAGGCCGGGAAGGCTCTGGACTACTATATGCTTCGCAATGGGGTAAGTATCCATCCCACATCCTTCCAGCTGCATCCTTTGCTCTGTGGTCGGATGTCTTGCTTGCAGCGTGGCGGTGGTCTGGGTGCCTGCTGTGCTGCTTTGCGTTGCACCCTGCAGCACGCCCTGTCACCCCCACAATTGCACCAGGCAGGGGGGAGCTGTTGGCCTGATGGTGGGGTGGGGGTGCCCTGCCCTGATGGCACTGCTGGTAGCTGTGCTCTGCTGTGCCTGCAGGATACCATGGAGTACAAGAAGAAGCAGCGGCCCCTGAAGATACGCATGCTGGACGGGACAGTGAAAACAGTGATGGTGGATGACTCCAAAACTGTCACGGACATGCTCATGACAATTTGTGCCCGGATTGGTGAGGAGAAGACAGCAATGGGGGAGGAAGAAGGGAGGTGGGGAGAGAATGGCAGAATCTGACAGGCTTCTGGGGGAGCAGCAGCAGCTCTGTGGCAGATGGCCTGGCAGCAGGGGTGTCTGAGGGGTGTGTGACACTGCTCTGCATCCCAGTGTTGCTTCATGCTCTGTGTTTGGCGGAACAGTCCTTCTGAGTTTAGTTCTCTGCTCTCCTGCAGGCATCACCAACTATGATGAATACTCACTTGTACGGGAGATCATGGAAGAGAAGAAGGAAGAGGTTACTGGCACCCTCAAGAAGGACAAGACCTTGCTGCGAGATGAGAAGAAGATGGAAAAGCTCAAGCAGAAGTTGCACACAGATGATGAGTGTAGGTGTCTGGGTGTGCTCGCAATGGGGTCAGCCTGTGCTGTTGGCCTTGGGGAGGGGAGCAGGGACCCCTGTAAGGGGAAGAGGGTGTGGAGAGGAGCATGTGGATGAGGGAACATGTGCCCACACTCCATAGAATACCTCCTTCCTGGGTGCCCAGGGCAGAAGGGTGAGAGCTGGGATGCATCAGGCAGACATCCATTTCTTGCTCAGCATGAGCAGCCCTGAGGCTGGGACCATCCATTGCCTTGGTGCCTGTCCCTGTTCACATCCTGGCATTGTCTGCAGTGAACTGGCTGGATCATGGCCGGACGCTGCGTGAACAAGGCATCGATGACAATGAAACTCTGCTGCTGCGGCGCAAGTTCTTCTACTCTGATCAGAACGTGGACTCAAGAGATCCTGTGCAGCTCAACCTGCTCTATGTGCAGGTACAGCTTCCCAGAGCACCTGGTTCCTCTGCCTCCTGCCAGTGTCTGACAAGGCTGGTGGCTGAAGGTTTTGTCAGGAGCCATGATGGGGGGGTACTTTGGCGTACCCGCTTATGTCCTGGGTAAGAGCCACCACTGGCAATCCCAGCCCTATCCTCTGCGTACTCCAGAGCTCCCCAGGGAACCCCATGTCAGCTCTGTCTGGTAGGAACCATCCTGAAATCCTGCCACTGTTCCTCTTCCAGGCTGTAGGGAACAACCTGGTCCTACATACTCCTGTTTCTCAGAGCCACTTATTTTAAATCTGTAAAACATATTGTGCTTGATATGGAGGAGAGCAGTGACAGGGCTGCCTGGCTGCCCAGCCCACAACAGTGTCTTCTATTCCCACACAGGCTCGTGATGACATCCTGAACGGTTCCCACCCTGTCTCCTTTGACAAAGCCTGTGAGTTTGCTGGCCACCAGTGTCAGATCCAGTTTGGGCCATATAACGAGCAGAAGCACAAGCCAGGCTTTCTGGAGTGAGTGTCCTGGGGAGCCCCTGGGCTTTTCTTGAGGCAGCTGGAGCACCTTTGCAGCACCCAGCGCCACATTGCCTTGTAGGTCTCTGTGGGGGTTTGGGTGCCTCTGGTGCAACCCCTCTGCTCCCCACAGCACAATGCCCAAACATAAGGATCCACACCAGCTGCAAGGGATGCCAGCCCCCCATCCTGTTCCCTCTGGCAGCCCTATAGGGACATGCAGTCTGCTGCTGTGGGGGTGGCCCCAGCACACCCTCTGACCTGCCTTACTGCTGCACAAAGGGGTGCATTCTCAGCATCACAGCTAGGGCAACTCAAGGACAGCTTTCATAACTGCAGCAATCTCCTACATTCTTACTGCTTCCAAAAACTTCCAGCTTGTGTCCTGGCAGGGGCCTATTTGAGGCTTTGGGTTGGACTTGTTCATAGTCAAGGACAGACACTGGCTTTGGGCTCTGCTGACAACTCACTTGGCTGTCTCTTGGCAGGCTCAAGGATTTCCTGCCCAAGGAGTACATCAAGCAGAAAGGAGAACGCAAGATCTTCATGGTATGTGCAGTGGGGAGGCTAAGATCTGGACTTCTTGTTCCTCCTCACTAAAGGTTGAGGCGCTCCTGTCTGAGGAGGTAGCACACAGCAGTCTGGTGGGTGAGAAACAGGAGCAGGAGCTGTAGGTGGGCAGACAAGGCAGCTCCTAAGGTCTCAGAGATCAGAGCTGGGGCAGAGGATGCTGGTGGGGAAGGGAGAGCCCACAAAGGCTGTGCAATGTTGTCAAGGCAGGACTGTGGAGCTGTTGCAGTGTTCTGTCTTTGCTGTTGCAGGCCCACAGGAGCTGTGGGGACATGAGTGAGATCGAAGCCAAAGTTCGCTATGTGAAACTTGCCCGTTCCCTCAAGACCTATGGGGTCTCCTTCTTCTTGGTCAAGGTAGAACAGCTGCTCCCCTGGTCCCACTTCAGACTCACCAAAATTCTGCTTCTTCAATGTCCATCTGCTGTGTCTGCAGCTGCTTCAACCTATGTTGCTCCATTTTTTTCTGCATCTCCCCTGTTGCATTTCCCTGTGCACTGCCTTCCTACTCCTTGGTTCATGCTTTTTCTCTTTGTTGAGCTATGTGTGATAATTGTCACCACTGGAAAGTGTGGCCTTGCGTGTGTTTTGGTAGCTGTGGCAGACCTCAGATGTCTCTGCCTTGATGGGTCCATCTCAGGGATAGCCCACAGCCCTTCTGTTGTGGCCCACAGGAGAAGATGAAGGGGAAGAACAAGCTGGTGCCACGGCTGCTGGGGATCACCAAGGAGAGCGTGATGCGCGTGGACGAGAAGACCAAGGAAGTGATTCAGGAGTGGAGCCTGACCAACATCAAGCGTTGGGCAGCCTCGCCCAAGAGCTTCACCCTGGTAGGGTCCAGCACTGGTTTCCCTTGCCTCCTCCCCACTGGTGCCCCTGTTGGGGGGCTACTCTCACTCCAGTCCCTCTCTTGGCTGTTGCTCCATGGTGGCACAGCCTTGCCCTCCTCTGGTGCCTCTCCCAGCACTTGCTTTGGAGGCTGGCACTTGGGTGCTTAGTGCATACCACAGGGGCTCAGGATGGCCGCCAGTGCCCTGCTCCGGTGCTACCCTGTGCCCTGCTGTTGCAGGATTTTGGAGATTACCAGGATGGTTACTACTCAGTGCAGACGACAGAAGGGGAGCAGATCGCCCAGCTGATTGCTGGCTACATCGATATCATCCTCAAAAAGGTGAGGCTATGCTGAGAAGTGCACTGGTAGCCCCTCTTCGGAGAGGCATACAGAATGTGCCTTCCAGCTGCCTCCAAACAGCCATTGGCAGATGGTACTGTTGGGGAAGCTGGAGGCAGGGCAGGTGGACCCTGTGGCCCTGGTATGGTGTCTGGGCTACAGGAGGAGGGGGGGGCTTGAGGGTGTAATTTTCTCTTTCCTTTTGCAGAAAAAGAGCAAGGACCACTTTGGACTGGAGGGTGATGAGGAGTCCACTATGCTGGAAGACTCTGTGTCTCCAAAGAAGTAAGTCTTCCAGGAGCAAGGCAGCTGCCTAGAAGTTGAGTGGAGAGTGTGCTCCAGTGAGGCTTGCAGCACAGCAAGGAGGAGGAGCTGCTGCTCCCACAGAGCCTGGGGCCAGCACTGTAGCGTCCCTTTACCTGGTATTTCTACCCTTTTCAGGTCGACAGTCGTGCAGCAGCAGTTTAACCATGTAGGCAAGGCAGAGCTGGGCTCAGTGGCCCTGCCAGCCATCATGCGGACAGGAGCTGGAGGGCCAGAAAACTTCCAGGTGGGCACGATGCCACAGCCTCAGCTGCAAATCACCAGTGGCCAGATGCACCGAGGGCACATGCCTCCCCTGGTAAGCTCTCCTTACGCTCACCGTATGGCACAAACTATGAGAGGTGGTTGTCAGACTTGTGTAGACCAATCTGTTTGGATCCATGACCAAGGCATTGTCTTGGCTGTGAAGAGGAGAGGCACTGTGCCACTGGCCTTGCATGCTTGCTGGCCTGGCTGAACCGGCATCCTCCTGAGCCTTCTCGGCAAACTTGAGCCACACCCCAGCATTTCCATCTGGATAATGACTGCAGCTTCTAATTCAGGTTATAACTGGACAGCCCCACTAGATCTGTGGTTTGCAGCAGACTCAATACCATGTTTTGGTGCCCCCATCTTGTGTGCAGCTGGGGCACAGGAGATGGGGGGAGCACTTGGAAAAGGCCATGAGGAGGCTGATTTCTTTTACTATATGCAGCCTGGTGTGGGGGCTTGCTGTGAAAGCCTTGTGGGATCTCACAGCATCTTCTCCCCACTCCCCGAGAGCTGTTTAACTGTGAGACTTTATTGTAACCATGGTGGGATGAAGCATTTTCCAGTGGGAGGTGTAGAGGGGAGTCTCCCTTTTTGCTAAGTGTGCCCCACTTTGGGGAGACCTGCCTAGAGCAGTGCCACCAGCAGCACGTTGCAGAGGAGCATTTGAGCCAAATGTGTAATCCTAGATTCCAAGCCTTTGGCATATCTCACGCAGTCTGTCTCTGTGTTGCAGACCTCAGCCCAGCAAGCGCTGACCGGCACTATCAACTCCAGCATGCAGGCTGTGCATGCAGCCCAGGCCACGCTGGATGACTTTGAGACCTTGCCACCTCTTGGGCAGGATGCTGTGAGTGCTGGGTGAAGGTGGAATGCTGGGGGTGGGCCTTGCAGGAAGCTGGGCTGGGTAAGGCTGGCCACCTTTGCAAAACTGTTAGCTGCTCCTGGGAAGATCTGCCAGCTGAAAAGAGATGGAGTTGTATCGCACTCTGTGGGCAGACATGGAGGGGACACTTGGTCGTGTTGTTTGGTCAGATTGGACTAGAGAATTTGTGTGGTTACAGGACTTCCGTCTCTTTTCTTTATATCTTCTTCTTTCCCCTTCTCTTTGTGAGTGTATGTGCAGCTACTCACCACTTCTGCAATCATCTCCTGATCCTGTTCTCCCCATTCAGGCATCAAAAGCTTGGCGCAAAAACAAGATGGATGAGTCGAAACATGAGATCCACTCCCAAGTAGATGCCATAACTGCTGGCACAGCCTCAGTTGTCAACCTCACTGCAGGTATATGGAGAGTTGGAGTAGAGGGATGCCCCAGTTCAGAAAAATGCTTGATCTCTCTTGTCTGAGCTGAAGGACTCCTGCTTCCTAAAAGGGAAACCACATCAGTGACAGGTGTGGGGATGCTCTTGGAGCATCATTTGAAACACATCCCATCCTGACTCCTCTCTTCCCTGTGCAGGAGATCCAGCAGACACGGACTACACTGCCGTGGGCTGCGCCGTCACCACCATCTCTTCTAACCTGACGGAGATGTCTAAGGGTGTGAAGCTGCTGGCTGCGCTGATGGAGGATGAGGGAGGGAATGGGCGGCAGCTTCTGCAGGCAGCCAAGAATCTGGCAAGTGCCGTATCAGACCTGCTGAAAACAGCACAGCCTGCCAGTGCTGAGGTAGGGAGCTGGAGGGGCTGTGGGACCAAGAGGAAGGGGGAAGCCAAGGGAAACCACTGAGTGAAGTTTTAAGGCTTGCTCATGACCCTCTTGTCGATTTTGCTTCATTCCTTGCAGCCTCGCCAGAATCTCCTGCAGGCTGCTGGCCTGGTGGGGCAAACCAGTGGGGAGCTTCTGCAGCAGATAGGAGAGAGTGACACTGACCCTCGGTTCCAGGTGAGTGCAGCCAGCAGCAACCAGGGACACCCACTCCCTAAAACCATCAGCCTTTGCACAGGACCTCACAGGAAGGGTCCAGGCTGAACATTCACCGGTGCCTGGTGGTGACTTTATGAGGGAGGTGACAGGCCATTGCCCATCTCTGTCTCTAGAGTGATGTAACACTTCTTACCTTGTGGATTCTGTATAGATCCCAGAAAACCGGTGTGCTTGGATCCTGCCTGCCTCTGAACCAAAGACGGTAAACAGGCCTGTAGGCTTGGCTTGGTACTCCCTGCCATCTCGAGTGAAGGGGGCTCATCTGGGAAAGATCATCTGAAATCTTTGGAGAAGGGCTCTTGCAAAATTCTGCTTTTCTGGTGGTTGGATCTCAGAAGTTCATGCACTCGGGTCGCTGCTGGAGCAAGTGCTGCTCTGGAGATCATCCCTTGCAGCCACCTCAGCTCCTGCCTGCTGCTCCCTGCCTGTGGGAGCTGCCTGTCTGCCCCCATCAGAGACCCAGTATGGGTGGAGCCCTGTGTGGCGGATTTTTTTAGATGAACTGACTGCCAACTGGCTTGCTTTTCCATGATTGCTTCTTCCAGCAAAAAGGAGGTAGCACACTGTGCTGGGGAGGACAATCTAGACATATGATAGACCAAAATACTTCAGGAAGAAGATGTTTCTTTCCATGGCAGCCACAGAGCTTCAACTGAGTAGGGAGGCCTTGAAAGATATCCAAGGGGAGCAGAAAAGCTAGGAACAGGGCAGGAAGCCGTGTTTGGCCACAGAGCAGTGCCAGGACAGAATATCCCCAAAGGTCAGATTTAGGACCTGGAAGACAGTTTGCAGTCAAGCAGCAGGATGTTCTGCCTCACAGCTGTCAGACCCGAGTGTACGTACTTCCTCCATGGGTGCAGACGCTGTGGTCTGGGGACTCTTGAATTGGATGCATGCACTCTTCAGTCTTTCCTCCTGTTGCAAAAGGTGATGGATTGCAGTGGGAGTAGTCTTGGCTTGCAGGAGGCAAGGGGATGCTGTGACTCTTCTGATTTGGTGGCTGGAGGCTTACGTGTTGTGGGGTGCGGGGCCACTGGCTGTGAACACACACACCGCAGGAGGTTGGCAGCTGCAGCAGGCAGAGAGCCCTCTCCTGCCTACCAAGGTTTTCGCTATTTAGTGCTGCTGCTGCCAGTTTTCACCAGCAGTGTGCCACAGGGGCTAATCCTGAAGGCTGCAGTGTGCTGTCCTATCTGATGCCCTGCAGGAAAGCCGTTCGCCATGTGCTGGTCCCTGCCTGTTGCCTCCTGGCACCTGTTGTGTACCTGCCACCCAGGAGAGAGGAGGCTGGTTGCCTTGTCCCACCTCTCTTTTAGCTTTGGGAATAACAGCAGAGATGTATTCTAGCTTGTCGGCCAACAAGTTAGAATTGAAAATAAAGATAGCTGGCATACCTGCAATACAGGTGACCAGTATGGGAGCATCTGCCACTTGCCTTTTGCTGGCAGCTGCCCATGGTATGGGTGTGCCATGGCTGACTTGTGCCTGCTGTTTGGCCATAAGGGTTTGTCATCTTTTCACTGTGTTCAAATGTTTGCAAACCAAATCAAATCCAGGCAGTACCAGCAGTGCCTTGCAGGAGGTTCTTGCTGTGGTACGACTGGGGACTGATGGTTGCCTAGGGAGTGGGTATTGTAGTGATGCTGAGCATTGTCCTAGCTCCTGCAGGTGGTGTTGGTGGCAGCGCAGGCTGCAGCTCAGGGCCAGGATACAGCCTCACTGCCAGCTGTATCGCACAGTGGAGATGGGGTCAAGGTATTGCCAGCCTTTCCAGGTATTCAGTGCTGCTGATGCTGGGACAGAGTGGATGAAAGGCCCCTGAGGGCTCACATTTCCCAACTGAATATTTCATGAGATGGCTTCGGCTGCTCCCACTGCTGTGGCTGCCTCGTTGACCCTTTCTGTCCCTTCCCAGGACATGCTTATGCAGCTGGCAAAGGCGGTGGCCAACGCTGCCGCTGCACTGGTGCTCAAAGCCAAGAATGTGGCTCAGAAAACAGAGGATGCCACACTGCAGACACAGGTGATCGCAGCGGCCACCCAGTGCGCCCTCTCCACCTCCCAGCTCGTGGCCTGCACCAAGGTAAGCAGCAAGGTTAACCCTTGCCTCAGCATGGCTGTGAGCTTCACCTGGCTGGGGGACAGCTTTGCAGCGGAGTCCTAGGTATGCCAGGACCACATGTCCTAAGGCAGGACATTGGGAATCTGGCACAGGAAATGTGGGCTGCCTCTTGTTGGAGACACAGCCACTGTGCCCAAGCAATGGGGATCCTCTTTGGGGGAACAGAAGTTTGGGATAGCTCCTCCATGGAGCATACCATGCTTGCTGCCCAGCCTTTCTCCTTCCTTCCAGGTTGTGGCTCCTACAATCAGCTCCCCAGTTTGCCAGGAACAGCTGATTGAGGCTGGCAAATTGGTGGCCAAATCGGCTGAGGGCTGTGTGGAGGCCTCTAAGGCAGCCACCAGTGATGACCAGCTCCTGAAGCAGGTGGGGGTGGCAGCCACGGCTGTTACCCAGGCCCTGAACGACCTGCTGCAGCACATCAAGCAGCATGCCTTGGGTGGGCAGCCCATCGGGCGCTACGACCAGGCCACTGACACCATCCTCAATGTCACCGAGAATATATTCAGCTCCATGGGCGATGCAGGTGAGAGTGAGACACCTAGGGTAGAACACAATGGATAGGGTGATATCAGAGAGTCCTTGAGACTTGCTGACAGGCCACACTTCCATTCTGTTCCAGGGGAAATGGTGCGTCAGGCTCGTATTCTGGCCCAGGCCACCTCTGACCTTGTCAATGCCATCAAAGCTGATGCTGAGGGAGAGACAGACCTGGAGAATTCACGCAAGCTTCTGAGTGCAGCCAAGATCCTGGCTGATGCCACTGCCAAGATGGTGGAGGCCGCAAAGGTCAGTGTATGGGGAAGGATGGATGCTGGCTTTGGCCTCAGCCCTGTCCAATGCTATTGGCTCAGTGCTGGGTAGGGGATGAGCAGCCCCTGGTTTAGCAGCAGTTCCTAGTGCAATGTCTTGCACTGAGCCAGGGACCTGTGGGCTGGGCTCCTCCTGTGAAGGGGCTTCAGGAAGCTGTGGGTGGTAGCAGAGAAGCTGTTACCTTTCCTGCTGCTGGACTCTTCCAGAGAGGCTTTGAACATCTTCTGAGTACCATAAACAGGGCTTCCTTGAGGGGGCCAAAGCAGAGGTGCTGCTTCAGGAGGAAAAGTGACTTGATGGTCCCTGAGAGGTGTGATGCATTTTCTGTTTTCTCCAGGGAGCTGCAGCCCACCCGGACAGTGAGGAGCAGCAGCAGCGGCTGCGTGAGGCAGCAGAAGGGCTCCGCATGGCAACCAATGCTGCAGCCCAGAATGCCATCAAGAAGAAGCTTGTGCACAAGCTGGAGGTGAGACGGTGGGCAAGGATCTGCAGGGGGCAAGCAAGCACAGTCAGTAAGCGAAACCTGACCAGGAGTCCCCATATAACTCCTCTTTCCAGAGGGGTAAAGTCCTTTTCAAGTACAGTGTCCATGCTGCATCATAGAGAGATCTCCCTTCCCTTGTGCACTGTGTTCTTTGGGGTGCTGGGGATGCTGGGGTGCCACAGGAGTAGGCACAGGAGAAGCTGTTTGGGGGATCTGGGCTCTGGTCGTGGTGGGAGGGCTTGATACAGACTGCCAGTGTTAACCTGTGCCTCCCTGTGCCAGCACGCAGCCAAGCAGGCCGCTGCCTCGGCCACGCAGACCATTGCTGCCGCACAGCATGCCTCCTCCTCCAACAAGAACCCCGCCGCGCAGCAGCAGCTGGTGCAGAGCTGCAAGGTAAGGGCCTGATCCTGGCATCTCCTGTGCTCCCTCTCCCCGTCTTATCTCCCATGAGCCATACCGGTGCTTCCTGCTCCACCACAGTGGTCAGACTGGATCCTGGCCTCCTCACTTAGTTCCTGTAGGAGATGATCTTTTGGTCACTGGTCCTGGGTTGAATCCATGTCCTTCTGACTGATCCTCTCCAGTGACACTTTTCTCTGGCAGGTGGTGGCAGAGCAGATCCCAATGCTGGTGCAAGGTGTGCGAGGAAGCCAGTCCCAGCCGGACAGCCCCAGTGCTCAGCTGGCTCTCATTGCTGCCAGCCAGAACTTCCTGCAGGTACACATACCCATGACAGCTCTGTCATTACAGCTCTCTTACCATGCCTGTCCCTTTTAAGAACTTGGAGATCTTCTGCACACAGACAGCTGAGACACATGCTTGTCCCCTTCTCACTGCTTTTTTTCTGGTCCAACAGCCCGGTGGGAAGATGGTAGCTGCAGCCAAGGCGACTGTCCCCACTATAACAGACCAAGCCTCTGCTATGCAGCTCAGCCAGTGTGCCAAGAACTTGGCTGCAGCTCTAGCTGAGCTCCGCACAGCTGCCCAGAAGGTGAGAGGCTGAGTCCCATCCTGCAGTGAGGCACCAGCTGTGCAAAGCAGTGGGAAATGGTGGGGACAGCCTGGTGGCAGGTTCTGGTGTCTGCTGCAGCCAGGTGGGCTCAGTGGTCACCTGCTCACCTTCCCTTCTGCCCCGTCACAGGCCCAGGAGGCATGCGGACCCCTGGAGATAGATTCTGCATTGGGTCTGGTGCAGAGCCTGGAGAGGGACTTGCAGGAAGCCAAGTCAGCTGCCCGTGATGGCAAGCTCAAGCCTCTGCCAGGAGAGACGGTGAGGGTGCAGGGAAGGGTGGCTCAGGGTGGACTCTGGGGCAGTGGAGTTGCCTCAGTGTGCGACAAGGTGCAGCTCACCAGCATGTCCCAACTCGGCCCCCCTGCAGATGGAGAAGTGTGCCCAGGACCTGGGGAACAGCACCAAAGCTGTCAGCTCTGCCATCGCTCACCTCCTGGGAGAGGTGGCCCAGGGCAATGAGAACTACACAGGTACTGGCCTCCACAACGAAGCTGGGGGAAGGGGCACTGAGCTGACAGGCATTGATTGACCTCTCCATCCCCCCAGGAATTGCTGCCCGGGAAGTGGCCCAAGCCCTGCGCTCACTCAGCCAGGCTGCCCGTGGTGTGGCAGCCAACACCTCCGACCCACAGGCACAGAGTGCCATGCTGGAGTGCGCCAGTGATGTCATGGACAAAGCCAACAACCTCATTGAGGAGGCCCGGAAAGCAGTAGCCAAGCCCGGTGACCCAGAGAGCCAGCAGCGCCTGGCCCAGGTGGGAACAGTGGGTACCCCAGTGTGCCCTATCAGGGTATGGGAAGGGTGTGGGTCTGGCTGGGAGGTGGTGACCTCTCTTTGCTTCCCTGCAGGTGGCCAAGGCAGTGTCACAGGCCCTGAATCGCTGCGTTAACTGCCTGCCAGGGCAGCGGGATGTGGATGCTGCCATTCGCATGGTGGGAGAGGCCAGCAAGAGGCTGCTCTCAGATTCGGTGAGCTGAGGGGAAGGGGGAGGTCTTCTGGCAATGGCAAGTTTGTCCAACTGCATCGGGTTCCTCTAGTATATCCCCAAGCATGTGCCAGACTTTCATCCTCTCTCTTAACTCATCTCTCTGCCTCTCCTAACCTCTCTCCTTCCTTCCAGTTCCCTCCCAGCACCAAGAGCTTCCAGGAGGCACAGAGCCAGCTGAACCAGGCAGCAGCAGGGCTCAATCAGTCTGCCAATGAGCTGGTGCAGGCGTCGCGTGGCACCCCTCAAGATCTGGCCAAGTCCTCTGGCAAATTCGGACATGACTTCAATGAGTTCCTGCAGGCAGGAGTGGAGATGGCCAGCCAGTCCCCGGTGAGAGGAAATGCCTGTTGGGGCATCCTGAATTCAGGGAAAGATTTGGGATATCTGAGAAGGTGGCTGACCAAAGGCAGGGTGGCCAGGCAGTGGTGGTTAGCGTGGCTGTGGCCAATGCAGCCAGGGAGATGGGATCTGGAACTGCGCAAAATCACAGCAACAGGGAGAAGGTGGTTTCGGTTAGTTCAGCAAGAATTTATGTATCCTTGCTGTTGGTGGACAAGCTGGATGAAGGGAAGTAGCTCAGCTTGAAAATCCCCAGAGAAGACCCAGGATGGGTGTGGATTTCAAAAAGGTGCTGCAGAAAACTAATCTTGGCTCCTTGCAGAATAAGGAGGACCAGGCACAGGTCGTGTCGAACTTGAAGGGCATTTCCATGTCCTCCAGCAAGCTGCTGCTGGCTGCAAAGGCTCTCTCTGCTGACCCCGCTGCCCCCAACCTCAAGAATCAGCTGGCAGCAGCAGCACGGTGAGAGGAACTGCTCCCTGAGAGCTGCTGCCATAGCAGTGGGGCTGCGTGGTAGGGCAGACATTGATCTGTGGATTTGTATCCCATGTCCTTGGCAGGGCTGTGACTGACAGCATTAACCAGCTGATCACCATGTGCACTCAGCAGGCCCCAGGCCAGAAGGAATGTGACAATGCCCTGCGGGAGCTGGAGGTAAGAAGCCACGTATTGGCAAGGCTCTGGAGGGGTTGAGATGATGGGTGTGGGGGGAGCTGCACCCCATTGCAAGGAACAGGAGGGAATGAAGAGGAGGTACAAGTGGAGGATGCAGAACTTTGCTCTGTGTCCCTGCAGACGGTGAAGGAATTGTTGGAGAACCCCACCCAGACTGTCAATGACATGTCCTACTTCAACTGCCTTGACAGTGTCATGGAGAACTCCAAGGTAAGCCCTGAATGGAAGTTTGAGGGAGAACAGGGAGGGCTTGGGAAGGATATGGCAACAAAGGGAAAGGTGGTTCCTCCGCTGCTAATGAGGCCCAGTGAGCTCTAATCCTGGGAGCACTTTGGGAGTCGGAGGCGGTCTCCGTAGCCAGTGTGTGGTGTGTACTGCAGGTGCTGGGAGAGTCCATGGCTGGTATCTCCCAGAATGCCAAGAACAGCAAACTGCCTGAGTTCGGTGACTCCATCAGTGCCGCTTCCAAAGCTCTCTGTGGGCTGACAGAGGCAGCTGCCCAGGTGAGACACACTCAGTCCCCGCCCTGAGCCTTACCCCAGGGGCATAGCTGTTGCATGCAGCCCACCCCTGCCCTTCCAAATCAGTGGGAAATGCTGCCAGATTCCCTGGCAGCCCATGTCCTCTGTGAGCCTCCCTGCAGTGTGCAGGCTCTCTCTCACCATGTTTCCCATGCTCTCCTAGGCTGCCTACCTTGTGGGGGTCTCAGATCCCAACAGCCAGGCTGGACAGCAGGGGTTGGTGGACCCCACTCAGTTTGCTAGAGCTAACCAAGCCATCCAGATGGCATGCCAGAACCTAGTGGACCCTGCCTGTACTCAGTCCCAGGTGAGTGTGGGGTGGGGCTCCATTACAGGCATTTGCTTGCATCAAAATGGGTATGAGGTTAGTTGAAAGTACTGCTTCCCAAGAGTTGGCCAAGATGATGGCTATTCTTATCAGGCCCCATTAGCTGCACTGAGGACCAGCTGGTAGCTTTGGTGCAGTGGTGACAGTGCAGACAGGGGGCTCTGTGGGCATGCAGGATCTTGGTGATCCTTCTTGGGTCCCAAAAGGGATGCCTGTGGTCACTGGTGCCCTGCATAGGGTGGGTGAGAAAGGAGGGCTGTAGGAATAGCAGGTCATGGTGGATCCTGCCTTACTGTGCTTTCCCCTGCAGGTGCTGTCAGCAGCCACCATTGTAGCAAAACACACCTCAGCCCTGTGCAACACATGCCGTTTGGCATCCTCCCGCACCGCGAATCCTGTGGCTAAGCGCCAGTTTGTCCAGTCGGCCAAGGAGGTGGCCAACAGCACAGCCAACCTGGTGAAGACCATCAAGGTAGAGAGTCCTTTCTGAGGCAGTGTGGTGGTGATGGGATTTGGGATACAGTGGAGGTTAGGTAACTGCTCTGGTCTCTCCACACCAGGCCCTGGATGGCGAGTTCAATGAAGAGAACCGGGAGCGGTGCCGTGCTGCCACTGCCCCTCTCATAGAGGCTGTGGATAACCTGACAGCCTTTGCCTCCAATCCGGAGTTCGCCACCGTTCCTGCTCAGATCAGCCCAGAGGTGGGATGCTGCTGGGACAGGGAGGCTGGAGCCTGGCTGTGACAGGCTCAGCTCTGGGGTGGAGAGAAGCTGTGCCTTCCCTGAGCCTGGGGGGGGCTGCACTGAGGGGATGTGATAGGGAAGTGGAAGCAAGCCTTGGGCTTCAAAGGGCTGCTTCAGGGTAAGGGTGATGGGAGAGGGAGCAGCTTCCCATGCACACTCCCTTACCTCACCAGCATGTTGTCTCCCTGTGCAGGGGCGCAGAGCCATGGAGCCCATTGTCATTTCAGCCAAGACCATGCTGGAGAGCTCTGCCGGCCTCATTCAGACTGCCCGCTCTCTGGCTGTCAACCCCAAGGACCCACCACAGTGGTCAGTGCTTGCTGGTCACTCGCGCACAGTCTCGGACTCCATCAAGAAGCTGATCACCAACATGAGGTGAGCAGAGTCCTGTAGCTGTGGCTCTGTCCCTGCTGGCACATACCCCTGCCCTGAGCAAGCATTCATGGGGATGTTTTGGCTCGTCATGTCCTTGGATGCAGCTGGTGCAGGGAGGCAAGGGACGGGATGCTATCCCTTTTGTCTTTCCTGGAAGCTGCTCCTCCAGTTCTCACAGGGGTTGATGGGAACACAGATTGATGTGCCCAGGCTCGGTCACAATGGGTTGCTGTAAAGCCCGGGAGAGGGGTCTTGCCCATCATGAGTACCAGCTGAGCCTGGGGGCGAAGAGGTGGTGTAGCAGCTGCTAGTGCTTGGCTGATTAATCTATTGCTTAGGGACAAAGCTCCAGGACAGCGGGAGTGTGATGAGGCCATTGAGGTCCTGAACAGATGCCTGCGGGAGGTGGACCAGGCATCCCTTGCTGCCATCAGCCAGCAGCTGGCCCCCCGGCAAGATATCTCCCAGGAGGTGGGTCAGGGATGTGCTGGGGAAGCCTAAGGGACTGGGCATCCTTCCCCAGGCTCTCAGCAGCATGAAGGGACACCCACCCTGCTGCAGCCTCATACAACACCCTCTCTTTGCACAGGCGTTGCACAATCAGATGATCACAGCTGTCCAGGAGATCAACAACCTGATCGAACCTGTGGCTGCTGCAGCACGGGCTGAGGCCTCCCAGCTGGGGCACAAGGTAATGGGGTGAGGCACTTGGTGCCTGGGGAAGAGAGTTACAATGCAGCTAGGGCTGGAAGCTGCTGGTGCTGACACTGCTCTTCCCTAGGTGTCCCAGATGGCTCAGTATTTTGAGCCACTCATTATGGCAGCTGTTGGCGCTGCCTCCAAAACACCCAACCACCAGCAGCAGATGAACCTCCTGGACCAGACCAAAACACTGGCTGAATCCGCCTTGCAGATGCTGTACACAGCCAAGGAGGCTGGTGGGAACCCCAAGGTGAGCAGGAGGGCACTTGTCAGTGGCGTGTCCTCCTTTGCATGTGGGTGCTGCATGGTGCAAACACGTGTGCCAGACATGGAAAACCCAGGGTAATGTGCAGCATCCATGTTGGGAGGGGAGCCGCTGCCTGCCTTCCCTCACTCTGGCTTCTCCCTGCAGCAAGCTGCCCACACTCAGGAAGCTCTGGAAGAGGCTGTGCAGATGATGAAGGAAGCGGTGGAGGACCTGACCACCACCCTGAACGAAGCAGCCAGTGCTGCAGGTGTTGTGGGGGGCATGGTGGATTCCATCACCCAAGCTATCAACCAGGTGAGGAGAGCAAGGAGAGGACTTGGACAGGGCTGGGTATGGGAGAGAGGAAGAGTCAGGGTCAAACCCTACAAGGTAAAGACCTTGTGGATCAGAGCTGGAGCCAGAATCTCCTGGTGGTCTCTTGCAGCTGGACGAGGGGCCCATGGGTGAGCCAGAAGGAACCTTTGTGGATTACCAGACCACGATGGTGAAGACAGCCAAGGCTATTGCAGTGACTGTGCAGGAAATGGTAGGTGCAAGCAAGCCTGTCACTGTAGAATGCACTGCCTGCCACTCAGTCAGGCTGCTACCCTCCTTGCCCTGTCCAACTCCTGCTCTTCTTCTATCAACAGGTCACCAAATCCACCACCAACCCAGATGAGCTGGGCACACTGGCCAACCAACTCACCCATGACTATGGGCAGCTGGCACAAGAGGCCAAGCCAGCTGCGCTCACTGCTGAGAACGAGGAGGTGCGAGCCTGGGGGAGGTGCTGAAGTGTGCTGTGAGGCAGAGCAGGGGCGGGTGTGAGAACAGAGGACAGGGACACTTGAACCTCTCATTGGAGCTGGGGGCAGGCAGCTTTCACACTCCTCTGAAACATGGCATGGAAACAAGGAGCAAAGCTGTGTTTCCTTTTTCCTTCTCCTGAGTGGGAGGATTGGGAAAGAGGAGCTGGGTGGCGGGTGTTTCTCAGCGGGTATCACAGATGCAGGGCTTAGTTCCCTGCTGACTGTCACACACACTTTCCTCTGCAGATTGGCTCCCACATCAAGCGCCGGGTGCAGGAGCTGGGTCATGGCTGTGCTGCCCTGGTCACCAAGGCTGGAGCCCTGCAGTGCAGCCCCAGTGATGCCTACACCAAGAAGGAGCTGATAGAGAGTGCACGCAAGGTTTCTGAGAAGGTAGGTGGTCGAGAGAGAGGTTTGACAGCATGCTGAGGTGGGAGGGATGCTGGATTCAGCCATGTGGCCTTGGAGTTACCACGTCGGGTTCTTTCCTGGTCCTGTTGGATTCTGTTGGCTCTCTTGGCCGCACTCCCACTGCCCAGCTGAGGGGGTGAAGCATGGGTCCCCTTGTGTAGACACTGTTAACAGCACTTGGTGCTTGTGGTGGGTGAGTGTGATGTCCAGGTGCTGCAGCCTGCCTGGAAAAACTGACCTACACAGGTGACAGGCCAGGGCTCTCCAAATCAATTGTTGCACAGTTGGGCAAAGCATCTGCAGCAATGCTTGCAGCTCATGTTCAGAGATCAGGCTCGCCTTCGCCTTTTGCTGGCATCCTGTCCATCAAGCCAATCAAAAGAGCTCATTTCTGAAGAACAGATGAAAATGTGGCTTAAACAGTCTAGTTGATAAGGATAGAGCAGCAGTGCTTGTAAGAAAAAACACAAAACACTTGTCAGTTGTGCCTGGCATCTGCAAATCTTACTAATTTGAAAACTAGCAGAGTCTGGCATCTCTTAGGCCACCAAACATGATGGGTGCAAAGTAAAAATAAATAACTGGAAGCTAAGAGTGAGCATGCAGACCAAAATATTCTCAGTTCCTCTCCTTGGTATGAAGCAGCTCCACCCTTGGAGGTGTTGGAGGTGTGTGCAGTGAGGGTTCCCAGAACCTGCTCTGTTTCCCCAGTCACTTTACTTGTACCCCACAGGTGTCTCATGTGCTGGCAGCTCTTCAGGCTGGGAACCGTGGGACACAAGCTTGCATCACAGCAGCCAGTGCTGTCTCCGGCATCATTGCTGACCTTGACACCACCATCATGTTTGCTACAGCAGGAACCCTCAACCGGGAGAACTCTGAGACCTTTGCTGACCACAGGTACCCAGGCACCATGTCCCGCCTCTGCTCAGCCAGAGACAGGGTTGTCAAGCTCTGTCCCGTGGTCTTTCTGAGCTGTGGACCAGCCCTAAGGAGAACTTCAAGCTCAGGTCGTGCTAGCTCAGTTTCCCGAAACTCCAGTTCGTACATGGAGAAGAACAGGGTCCACAGTATCTCTGTACCCCAAGGACCATGTGTGCAGTAGAGGGCTGTTTCCTCCCTGACGCACTTTTTCTCTCCAGGGAGGGCATTTTGAAGACAGCCAAGGCACTGGTGGAGGACACCAAGGTGTTGGTGCAGAATGCCACGGCCAGCCAGGAGAAGCTTGCCCAGGCTGCCCAGTCCTCTGTGTCCACCATCACCCGCCTGGCAGAGGTGGTGAAGCTGGGTGCTGCCAGCCTGGGATCTGAAGACCCAGAAACCCAGGTGTGATTGGGTGTGTGGGCAGCTGCTGGTACCTTTCCTGGAGGGGTTGAGGGATGCAGATGTCATGTGGTGCTCAGGCTGGATCTCAAGAGTTGGGAAGAGAGGAGGCTGGGCTTTGGCTGGTGCTTGCTGAGCTGGACTCCCTGTGTGCGCTGTGGTGCTCAAATCTCTCACTGCTGGGCCACACCGCCCCCTGCCTAAGTGTGACTTTAGCTTAGCCATTCCCCTGGTCTTGCTCTCCCCAGGTGGTCCTGATCAATGCTGTGAAGGATGTGGCCAAGGCACTTGGAGACCTGATTGGTGCCACCAAAGCAGCTGCTGGGAAAGCTGGAGATGACCCTGCTGTCTACCAGCTGAAGAACTCTGCCAAGGTCTGTGCTGGTTGTAATAAGAAGAAGGGGAAGAGCCAGTGGGGCTGGAAAAAGAGAAAGGGTTTTTTTCTACCTGTGTGGGCACAGGAGCACAACTGGGGTGCAGTCAGGACAAAAGGGTAGGAAGGGACACATAAAAGGTGGAACACGGCATGCAGAGGAGCAGTTGAGGCAGTGTGAATGGAGTATGGAGAGGGGGCAGTTTTAGACTGATCCACAGTGGAAGGACAGGTGCTGGCAACAGGCCAGAGCTTGTGTGGGGATTCACCTGGCTCTCTTTGTCCTTCCATAGGTGATGGTGACAAACGTCACTTCCTTGCTGAAGACAGTGAAGGCTGTCGAGGACGAGGCCACGAAGGGGACACGGGCACTGGAGGCTACGATTGAGCACATTCGCCAAGAGCTGGCTGTGAGTAAGACTGCGGTGCTGTGGCTGCCGCGCTACTCAGCTGCCACCCCGTGCCTCACCACTGCCTCTCGCCTCGCAGGTCTTCTCCTCCCCGGTTCCTCCTGCCAAGGTCTCCACCCCGGAGGATTTCATCCGCATGACGAAAGGCATCACAATGGCCACAGCCAAAGCGGTGGCCGCTGGCAACTCATGCCGGCAGGAGGATGTCATCGCCACGGCCAACCTGAGCCGCCGGGCCATTGCAGACATGCTGCGCTCCTGCAAGGTGGGGCGGGCGGCGGGTGTGGATCTCTAGCACGGATTTGTGGGTGGAGGCGGGATGGTGCTGGATGTGAATCGGGGTTACCCTGTCTCTGGGTTGCAGGAAGCAGCCTACCACCCGGAGGTGAGCGGGGACGTGCGGCAGCGGGCGCTGCGCTTTGGCAAGGAGTGTGCTGAGGGCTACCTGGAGCTGCTGGAGCATGTGCTGGTGGTGAGTGTCCCCACCTCGGTTCCCAGGATGGGCAGACGCTGACTATGGATTGCCGGGGTGTTCCCTATATCCCCAAGGTCCTCTGGGCTCTTCACCTCTTCCCACGGAGGTCTTTGCACAGCCCCATTCACTGCCTGTGCTGGCACAGCGTGTGTCCGTGCCCCTGCCATGAAAGCAGATGTCTTAGAGCTCAACAGGCTCTAAGAAAGGTATTTTGCTAACAACAGATGGAGATTAACTGGCTGCAAACAGATGGAGGCTGGAAATTGATAACACGGTAGCATAATCTTGTAAAAATACAGCTTCCAGTAAAAGTGATAGGAATAATAGACCTCAGGCAGTGGGAAAAAAAAGCACGCCCACATGCCCACAGCACTATGTGTGGGAGATGGACAGTGCCTGCCATAGCAAAGATAATGACTGCAAAAGCCCGCTGCACCCTTTTGATCCAGTGTCTCTCTGAATGTGTCCTCCCAAGGACTTCAGCTGCAACATTAGTTTACAAGAAGTAAATTAAGCCTCTAGCATGGTAGAAAAGATCCAGTGAAGTTCTTCCAATAGTTTGCATTCTTGGCAAGACCACAAAAGTGGAGTCAGGGGCACTGTGGGGATGTGCACACTCAACCCATGGTGCTGTGAGATCTCTCAAGCTGGGGTCAGGACAAAGACTGACAGTGATTCAACTCTGAGTCAAGGTTGTGCTAAGGTAGTTAGTGTGAGTCTGCTGTCTGGGATCACCAGCTACAAAGTGGTGAAGCCCAGGCCGTGGCTTCCTGCAGGGAAAGCTCCCTTAGGCAGAGGGTAACCAGCACTGGCAGCAGCAGGGGGAGGTGGGCAGATCAATGGCTAGAAATTGAAGCTGAGTAGAGGAGAAGTCAAAGGGTGGTTTTATTCAAGGGAGGTAACCACTGGGGTATGGTTCCAAGGGGGGCAGTGAGTTTTCCATCCTCTGCATCCAGATCAAATGTCTGCCTGGAAGATGCTTCAGGCGCACATGAATCATGGCAGCCAAGGCTGGAGTGCTGAGTAGAAATTCTCTGGCTGACCTGTTGTTAACAGATGATTAGGCTAATGACTTAGTGTGGCAGTGCCCGAGGTCAGTCTACTTGCCGGAACACGGCATTCCCCTGTATTTTGGGTGTTGCCGTCCTGCTGCCGTGCAATGTTTTGACTATCACACATTGGAACATCCCTTAAAATGTTCACTGGAGGTGCCTCTTAGTAAGCTCGTAGCCTCCGGGGTGCCTTCAGCTCCAGACAGAGATAATTCAGCAATTTTCAACATGTCAGACAGCAGGCTTAGTAATAAGGCATTTAGACTAGATGTACTCTTGAGAGCAAACCAGCCATCACTGTGTGCCATCAGCTTGAGTACTCTGAGCCTCAAACTGCTTTTGTGACTCTCTTGGGATGGCCCAACACAAGGCCAGGAAAAAGCCATGACTCAGCCTCAGTCTCCGCAGCACTCTGGTCTGCAAAGACAGGAGTGAAGCTCATGGGTCCTGTTTATCAGAGGACAGTTGGTTCCTGGGAAACCACAAGCAGGAAGGATCTAGGGGAATGGGAGGGGAAATGGCAGATGGCAGACGGGGTGCTGCCTCATTCCCCAGCAGCAGCAAGGTCATTGCTGTACACTGTGTCCCCAAGGGAACCAGTGCCTTCTGCAGAGCATGAACAAGTACGGTTAGGGTTCAAGAATAAGGGTTATTTGTCTTGGGCTGGAAAACATGGCTCCCAGAAGAGGAGTGGGAAAGCCTGCATTATTTCACTGGGGAGGGATAGCAATTTGAACTTCATGGGGACTTGTTATTTGGCAACAATAGGTCACTCCCTCCAAAAGCAGAGAGATTATGTGGCTCAAAACTGCAATGAAACAATTCAGGGTGTGGAGAAATAAGGTGTAAAGGGTGTGAGAAGGAGAGTGAATCAATGGCTACTCTGAGTGTAGGTGGCTCGTCTGGCTGTGGGAGCCTCATCCAGGTGCCCTGTCTTGCCTGGCCCTGCAAGGCTGGAGTAAGAGGTAATGGTAGCAGCAGAGCTCCCTACTCAGGATCTCTGATCCTTTGTTCCCACTTCTCCTCTTGGCTGCCCTTCACCCCTCACTGAAAAGCACCCACCTTCCCCTATCTCCCCTCCTCCTGGCTGGGGCGTTCACTGCTTTCTTTTCTCTCTTCTCCCTCCTCTCTGTCAGCCGGTGAGTAAGGCAACATTGGGGTGCCTGCTAGTCTCTAACCTCAGCATGAGCCTTGCTCATGGTGTGTGTGTGTGTGTGTGTGCCCAGCCCAGTGCTGGGGTGGGACTTGTGTGTGTGTCCACAGGGACCCTGGGGTCCATGTGTTTGTGTTTGTGTACTCACCCCTGCTGTAGCTGATGGGCAGCTGCTGCCTGTATGGTGCAAGTCAGGCCAGCAGTGAGCTCTGCTTGTGCATACAGACCCTGTGTGCGTGCACACATGTGCTGTGGTGTGTGCATGTGTGCCTCCAACCCAGAGGAGACCCTTAGGGCACTGCCTGCCACCTCATCCTGATGGGGCCAGCCCTCCTCGGCTGGGACGTCACTCCAGGATATGGTCCTTTGCCCAGCTTGTGTTCGCAAACAAACCTCCAAAACGGGGACAGAGATGGGGATATGCTTCTGGAGCTTGAAATGATTTGCAGGGGAGAAACCTTGGCATGGGTAGCTGCTGAGTGCAGAAAGGCTTGTGGTGAGGGTCTTGTGTCTGTAAGATATCCCAGAGGCTGTTGATGCAGGAGGGCCCTGGGGAAGCTCTTCTGTCTTGCAAACTCCATCCTGTCCTGGGGCACAAAGAGAATAACCAGAGTCACTTGAGAAAGCATCTCAGACAGTGCCTGATGTGTACACATGTGGGAGGGGGCTGGGGGGATCCCACCCTACTTCTCTGGGGAGCGCACCCCAAAAGACATGTGAAGTCCCCATTTTCCAGGTGCTAACATCTGCTCCTTCCCCCCAGATCCTGCAGAAGCCGACCCACGAGCTGAAGCAGCAGCTGGCAGGCTACTCCAAGCGTGTGGCCAGCTCTGTCACCGAGCTCATCCAGGCAGCCGAGGCCATGAAAGGTAAGGAAAGATCCTGCTCAGAGGGGCAGGACCAGGGGCTGGGGATTAGGGTGGAGGGCTCAGCAGCTGCTGGAGGAGGCAGGGAAAATCACAAATGAGGCTGCATGCAGGTGTAACCTGCCTGGCTTCCCGGTATTCTAGGGACGGAGTGGGTTGACCCAGAAGACCCCACTGTCATCGCTGAGAATGAGCTGCTGGGGGCAGCAGCTGCTATTGAGGCTGCAGCCAAGAAGCTGGAGCAGCTGAAACCAAGAGCCAAGCCCAAGGTAGCAGCACTGAGCCGTGTCTAACCTTCATGCTCAGCTCGAGGTGGGCTGGGGCTCTCCTGCATATGAGAGTCAGTTTTGAAGCCCTATCTGACAGCTGGTCCCTCCTCCTGTACTCCTGCTACCTCCCACATCCCCAGCTGGACTTTCCTCGGGTAGCCGGTGCCCTGCTTCACCCCACAGTTCTTAATCCAGCTTTGTTTTCCCTCAGCCCCCTGCAGCCATCCTCCTGTTCTGCTCCATCTGTCCCAGAACTCCTGCTTGGGACTCACTTTCTGCTTTTGCCCACAGCAAGCAGACGAGAGCCTGAACTTTGAGGAGCAGATCCTGGAAGCTGCCAAATCCATTGCTGCAGCCACAAGTGCCCTGGTGAAGGCAGCCTCAGCAGCCCAGCGGGAATTAGTGGCCCAAGGAAAAGTAAGGCCATAAGAGGGGAAGAAGAAAATGTAGAGAAGGGTTCTCTCTTCTTCTGGGGCTGCTTGTAACCCTCATGCCTGTGACAAGAGGTGTGCAGGGTGGTGACCCTTTACTCCTCCCTTCCTTCTTCATAGGTGGGCGCCATCCCAGCCAATGCAGTGGATGATGGACAGTGGTCCCAGGGTCTAATTTCAGCTGTGAGTATCAAGGTCATGATGAGGGGTTGAGGGGGGAATTTTCCTCTTGTCTCCTGCTGCAAACATGAGGATGCTCTGCCTTTCTGCTTGTCTTCAGTGGAAGAAGCAGCCATGCTTGTTCCTTCCTCTCCCACATGCTGTGGAGGGTGGTTCTTTCCATCCCATGCCCCACAACCTCCTTGAAACCCATCGGGGCTTTTGTACCTCCCCTGACAGCCTCTCTTGATGCCTTGGGAAGGCTGACCTGGAACAGAGACTGGACAGAGCTAGAGAATAAAGTAGGTATTTACTGAAAGTCCTTTAAGGGTACACCTTGGGCAGTACAAGAGCCTGGCCAGGGCTACACCCAAGGTGGCCTTAGAATGGTCACAAAAATGGACTCCAGGTCACGAGGTCTCACACTTTTATAAAAGTTTTGGTCCATTTGCATATTGGGGTTTAATTGTCCAATTACAGCTTTGGGTTGTGAGGTCTCATCCTTCTTGTTTTTCCCTTCAGTCCACTGTTGTTTATGTTTTTGGGCCTGAAAGTTGTTCTTGGTCCTCAGCAGGAAAAGGATTTGTTTGGTCTACCTACTTTGTGAAGAGAGTTTACTAACACTTAATATGAGGCTCAGAACTACACCCCTAGGTAGCACAAAATCTGAAAAACGTGAAAGCTAAAACTTAAGGCATCACTCTCGCCACAGGCACGCATGGTGGCTGCTGCCACCAACAACCTTTGCGAAGCCGCCAACGCCGCAGTGCAGGGCCATGCTAGTGAGGAGAAGCTCATCTCCTCTGCCAAGCAGGTGGCTGCTTCCACCGCCCAGCTCCTGGTGGCCTGCAAGGTGAAGGCTGACCATGACTCGGAGGCCATGAAGCGGCTCCAGGTGAGTCCTAGGCTGCCTCTTCAGGCCTTGTTGTTTGAAGGGTCGCTGGGAGTGGAGTGAGGGCCCATGGATGCTGTCTAGGGCTCATGATCCCTGCCTGTATGCCATCGGTGGGAAGTTCATTGGAACACAGGCTCCATGTTGCTTGGATTTCACTGTGTGCCAGGCATGTGAATGATGCTGTGTTGCTCAGCCTGGCAGCTTTCAGGAGCAGCAGCCTGGCACAGGAATACGTGAAATGGATACGCTTCCTCACTGGCGTTGAAGAGGTTAATGTGCGTGGTGCATATTCTGTAGTACTGTTAATCCTCAGAGGCCATGGCACACAAGAGGTTGATGCCCATGTGTTGGGGGATTAACATGGGGTCTCAGCACTGGGGCCAAGGGCTGGGGAGAGGCAGCGGGGTTGCCTCCCAGTCCCTGCCCTGCTGCTCAGGGACAAGCCAGAACCTGGCTGGGAGCAGAAGCGCCTGAAATGGTCATGAGCGTGTGACAAGGCAGCGAGCCATGTAAAGGAATCCCTGCAGCTCCCATCACTCCTGGCTGCCGGTCCTGCTTGCTGCCCACTCTGGAGCAGGAGTTCCTTCAGACCCTTTGTAGCAATCATATCCTGGGGCTGTAACCCACACTGACGCTCTCCTCCTTCCTCCGTATTGCAGGCCGCTGGAAATGCCGTGAAGAGGGCATCAGACAATCTGGTGAAGGCAGCGCAGAAGGCAGCTGCCTTCCAGGACCATGATGAAACGGTGGTGGTGAAGGAGAAGATGGTTGGGGGAATTGCACAGGTGAGGAGTGAGGCTGCTCCAGCAGGGCCGGAGCAGCTCAGGTGCTACCACAACCTGTGTGTGCCGGTCTCAGAAGCATGTACTACCACCTACCAGCACAGGTCATGTCTTGAGAGAGCCTCACAGAAATGCTGTGAATTCACCCACTGCAGGGAAAATGGGCAGCTGAATAACAGAATCAATATAATTTCAGCAGAAGCCACTTTATTACATTCAAGTTTACATTCAAGTCCAGTTACAGATTCTAGAACTACTGTCCACCCATACAGGTATCTCTCAATTGACAAAGCCACTCGTTTACGAGGCAGGCACACATCCTTCAGGACACCTGCTTGGTCAGGTGTCCATTATCACATTGTGTGTCATCTATCTAAGTTTTTCATTTTTTGTAGACAGTTTCGCTGGCTCTTCATTCTTAATTTTAGTCCTGTTGTTGTCTTAGTAGCTTTGATGAATTCCTGAGAGCTCTGAAAACAGGACTGCAGGTGGCTTGTTATCTACAGACATTTTGGCTGGTATAGACAGAATGGCCTGTTATTCAGATACATTGCTACAACCTATCCCGCTGAGCACCCGTTAAACAATGAGGCTTCTCCTTCCCCCACTACAGGTAGCAGTGGGTGATGGTGCATGCTCCCAGGAGTGTAAAGCCCTAGCTTGTCCTTGGTGCAGAGCCCACAGTATCCCAGCATTGTGGTACATGGAAAAAGCAGAGCAGTGGGTAGAGGGTGAGATCTACCTAGTGTGAGGACAATCCGGTGGTACTGGCTCCCTGCAACTGTGACCCTCTACACAGCAAATAGGGCTGAGCCGAGAAGCAGTGCTGTTCTGCTTTATGTCCAGAGTACCGTGCTCCCTCTCCGGGGACAAACAGCCATCCGTGCCCAGTGAGGCAGTGGCTGTGATGAGAGGGAAGCAGCAGCCAGAGAGCCCTGCTCTGGGGTTGACATTGCTGTGGCAGAGGCTCTGGCCATCCCTGTGGGAGGCAATTGTGACCCTGGGGTTCTCTCCTGGCAGATTATCGCTGCCCAGGAGGAGATGCTGCGCAAGGAGCGGGAGCTGGAGGAAGCAAGGAAGAAGCTGGCAATGATCCGGCAGCAGCAGTACAAGTTCCTGCCCTCAGAGCTGCGGGACGAGGAGCAGAACTGAGCCGCACGCCCTCTGCTCACCGCACAGACTGGTGCCTGCCCGCCTGCCCACCTGCCTGCTTCTATTTAAGATGACCCGCCACAAGCGAAGGGCTGTCTGGGCTAGACCAGAGCTCTGCCCGCACCCAGAGCAACAGGACTAACTCAGCTGCCCCTCCAAGCCGGTGCTGCACCAGCAACTCTGCTTTGCTGCCCAGCCCACCTTCCCATGCACACCCAAGGCACAATCAGAGCGCTCGGAGGGACTCGGTTGGGGTGGGAGCCGGGGCTGCACTGGCTCAGGGCTCACCCGCCAGCCCCGGGGTGCGGGCCCACAGAGCTCTCCACTGCAAGGGGATATTTACTTGTGCCTTCTTCCTTCCCTCTTGTGCCCCTTTTTTCTCTCCTCCACGTGGGATGGGGACAGGCGGGTGGCTTGCCCTTTCCTGTGCAATGATGTGCAGGGAGCAGCCACCTCTCGCTGAGCTCTTGCGTGGAGCTGCCTTTCACCTCTAATGCCTTATTGCTGGCTGAATCTGCCTCTACAGCTACCCTGGAAGGCCCTGAGTCCACCCCATGAGTATCTTCAGCCCAGGCCCCTCCGGGCAGCAGCAAGGCTGAAAGCCACAGTGCCACCACTCAGGATGGGGGATGATGTGATGAGTTCACCCCCAGAGCTGTTTTTTGCCTTCCTGCAGGGCTTCCCCCCAGCTGTGGCCCCAGCCAGCTCTGCCTTCTCCTTCTTCCCAAGTGCCTGCATTGTTTTCCAAGATCTGCAGTATTTTTGTAACTTTTCCATTTCTCTAGTATTGAGCCTGCGGCTTTCAAAGTTCATTTATTTCCCTGCCAGCTCATGCCCTGCCCACTAACAGCCAGCTCTCACCGGGGTCACGTAGCCCAGTATCCCACCCCTCCTTGGTCCCGGGACCCCTGTCCCTTCCCCTTTGCACTCGCTGAGGCTTCTCTCACCATTTTGATACTTTAAGCATCCCATATTAAAGATTGAAGGAAACCAGCTCCCCCCCAAGCCTCCGGGGTGGGGTGGGGGATGCCAGTGTCTCCTCAGAAAGATGCATTCATCAATAAAATATGGTTTTCCTGCTTTCTTGCCAACTGGGTATCAACGCGCCTCTCCAGGAGACGGGAGGGCAGGGGGGCCTGGGCGCTTTCCCTCCCGGCAAAGGGAGGGGCGAGTGTACCACGGGTGCTTATACAGCATGGAAAATATTTGAGGCACGTCCAGCCCCAGGCACCCGCCAGGCCGGACCCCTGCTGCCAGCCATGTGCCGACCTCGCAGGTGCTGCCGGGGGCCACCACTTCAGGAGGGGATCTTGGGGATTTTGTTTCAGGGGGATTTGGGCTTCAGGGAATGCAGGGGTGGGTATCTGTATGTGGAGCTCAGCTCCTGGCCCCATTCCTGCTACCAGCCAACCATATTCCTGTGTAGGGTGCAATAGGGGTGCAGGTGGGGGGACATCCCACCCCACAGACACTGGTGGGGAAGCAATAGTCTGGTGTGGTGTGGGTCTGGGAATGTGGCCGGAGCCTTCCTGGCTGCCAGCGTTGATCTCACGCCCCAAAATAGCCCCCCCGAGCCAACCTGTGCCGGCAGCAGCTGCCCCAGCATGTCCCCACCTGTTCCCACCCTGTCACTCAGCAGGGATTTGGGGGGCCTAAGCAGTGGCAGGGCAGGTGGGGGTGATTGCAGGGCGCAACAGGGACATTGTGGGCTGCAACACGGGCACAGCAGGTTGGCACATGTCCTTTGCCTCTGGGGCTGTTCATGGTAGCGTGAGCTACAAACATCCGTGGCAAGGACAGCATCCTGCAGTATCCTGGACAGCAACCCCTGTCCCCTTCTGGTCGTGTCCCTGGGGGTGTGGAGGGGCTGTTTCTCCTAAGACACTTAGCCCTGGCCAGGCTCCAGGGTGGATTTGTAGTTCTCACAGGCATCCCAGTCCTCCCAGCTGTCCCCTGACAATCTGCACTGGCCTGACCTGGCACCAGGATCTCATCCAGGTACCGGCTTTGACCTGGGGCCCTTTGGAGTGTCCAGCAAGGACAGCGAGCAGGCACAGTGTGACAGCAGCTCTGGCTTCATCCTGGCATCCTGGGGACAAGGGAGCTCCAGCACCCCCCTGCACAGGGCTGTAAGCATATCCACTGCTGTGTCCTCCAGCTTGGCTACAACCAAGAGGTGGTGACATAAACACCAGGGGAAGGACAAGGGGGTGTGATTAACCACTGCCCCTCAATCTCATACACTGATCAAAGGGTTATTTTGGCAGGCAGATTCAGGAACTGTACATACAGAGGTTTGGAGCTGGGATGACACAGTCATAAGGTGCCAGGCCTCTTCAGGGATACAAATTCAGCAAAGTCGGAAGTTAGTGGGCACACCATGTTCCAACTTCTTGGGGAGCCCAGGGATGGGGTGATAATCAGTAGCATGGATTGCACCTGTAAAGGTCCCATAAGTTGTCAGGCCAAGAGTTTCCTTGGGAATATGGTTTGACCCTAGCGTCAAATATAGAGGGGATTGCCATCCCTGGAGACAACAGCCCAGGACAAGCCCTGAGACCTGGGGCAGCAATGGAAGGGATGTACATCCACACCTCTTTGCACCCCCTGTACCACAAGTTAGCACAGAGGATGGGTTTAAGGGCAGAGTCATGGACCTTGGCTCCTGGATGATTGCAGCAGTGTCCATCAGACATGGCTATGGTGCCTGGAGCAAAGGGGAGGGGCAGAGAGGGAGCACAACATCCTTTGGGGGCATATCTGAGGGCTGGCCTGGCTCCAGGGCAATTTCCTTGCTGCTTGCACCATGCCCATCATCATCTTTGCCCCATGCACTGAGCACATGAAGTTTGTCAAACCCATGAAATTGCTCCAGGCTGAAACATCTCACAGAAAAACAATTATTCTCTCCCAGGAATGATGGGAGATGAATCTTTCCCCTCCCCTCAGAAGCCATGCGCTGGCAGTCACAGACTCCTTGTCCAAATATGTGCCTAACTCATCAGTACTTACAGCTGCTCTCCAAAGTCCAGCAGGGGCTCTTCTGCTTTCCCCATGGAGCCAGCAGCCTGTTGGTCCTTGACTGCTCACACCCCTCCTATGCCCTCCACCATCGGGGCTTGAGGGCTCCTAAAAGGCACTTTCTCCAGCTGTCAAAAACTTTTTGTTCCCCTTTTGTTGGATCACTGCTGCCGAGAAGCTGTGTCAAGCAAGGGCTGGCTGCAAGCCCACTGCTGTGTCAAGCAGGGGCAGTGGGCTGGGGTAGCCTGTGCACCCCTCCTGTCCCCATCCCATCCCATCCCATCCCATCCCATCCCATCCCATCCCATCCCATCCCATCCCATCCCATCCCATCCCAGCCTTCCACACGTGCCACACGACTCCCATGGCCCCTCCGCCAGCTCCTTCCAGCCCCCCCGACCCACGGCCCACCCTGCAGCTGGGAATGTGCCAGAAGCATTTACGATCGTTATTAAAGTACAGGTTATTTTTGGAGGAGCTGGGATTTGAAGGGTTTGCATTTTTTTGCCTGTGGAATACAGTTTATTTAGAGCAGGAGGATGAAGAGGGGCAGTGAGCTGCCTGTATGCCCTGGGTAGCTCTAAAATGCCACTCTAAGGGCTGTGCATGTGCCAGGTGTCCTTGTGGGTGCCAGGGATGGTGGCACCAAGGTGCAAGACAGGAGAAAGGTGGATGTCAAGAAGTTTGCATAGAGCTCTGGCTCTCCTGCCCCCCAGCAGCTGGATGGGAAAGTCAGGGGCTCTTATCACTTCTCTCCTAGGGGATTTTCCCCGTGTGGGCAATGCCAGCCAAACGTGTCCCTCAGTGCAATCACAGGCTGCGTGTGTCTCCTACACTTCAGTGCCAGCCCATTGGTGCTCCCAAATGCCATGCCAGCCCTTGAGGTGTCCCCAAGCCAGTGCCAGCAAGCAGGGTCCCTCAGACTCCAGGGTGCTGTGATAGGGCATGTGGTGTACCTAGGGCACTAGCATGAGGACAACTCTAACAGGAGCCAGTGCCACCAGGGTACCCGTACCCAGTGCCAAGGATGTACCTTGCCCGGTGCCACTGGGCTACTCCTGGCACAGTGCTACGGAGCGTCCCTCACCCAGTGTCACAGGGAGCGTTGCCCCGGGGTGTCCATCACCCAGTGCCACCAGGGTACCCATAGCACAGTATCCCGGGGCCCCTCTTGCCCCGTACCGCCGGATTGTCCCTAGCGCCGTGACCCGCTGGGTGCCAGGCGCCAGGGCTGCGGCGATGCCCGACGAGGGGGCCGCCCCCCCGTCCCACTCGGTGCGCGGGCCGGTGGCGAGCCAGTCCCTAAAAGGTGCTGGCGGGCGGCGGGGGAGGTACCGGGGCAGCCCCCGCCCGGCACGGCCCCTCCCCAGCTTTTAGGCAGCTCGGCGGGGCGGGGAACACAGTGCCGGTGCTCCCTCCACTCCCGGTGCTCCCGCCGCTCCCGGTGCTCCGCGTCCTTCTGCCGCCCCGCGCCCAGCCGCCCGACACCCCGCCACCATGGAGGCCATCAAGAAGAAGATGCAGATGCTGAAACTGGACAAGGAGAATGCCATCGACCGCGCCGAGCAAGCGGAGGCTGACAAGAAGCAGGCGGAAGATCGCTGCAAGCAGGTGGGTGTCCCACGGTCTTCCCCGGCATTCCCTGGGTACCCCCCACTCTAGGGTTGTTCTGCCCCAGGACCCTGTTCTGCTGGGAGTCCAGCCTAGGGACCTTCCACCCTAGTCCTGGAAGCCCCATCCCGCTGAGTGCCCAGCCCTGGGGATTCCATCCCACTGATCGCCTAGCCTGGGGACACTGCTCTCTCTAGTAGCATGCAATTCCCATACTGATTCTTCCCACACCGGTTGTCCAGCATGTCCTAAGCATGTCCTGGCCCAAGGACCTTGCCCCACTGGGTGTCCTGCTTGTGGATGCCATCTCTAGGGATTGACAGCCCTTGAGACCTTACCTCTCTAGGACCATGTCCCCAGTGACATCACCCCATGTGGATCTGTCCCCAGGAACCAACACTTTTCCTTGATTTTTTACGCTGGTCCCCCCAAACCTGTCTTACCCCAGTGGGACACCCCAGTTCCACCTCCCTATCCCTGTGCCAGGGAGAACCCTGGGGACTGCATACTCCCACCGCAACTGCCAAGAGATGGGAACACGCAGTGGTGTCCCCAGAGCTGTATCCCCAAGTCAGGAGTTTTCCAGCCCCCTGTACAGGGAGGGAGACTGCCACCCCCTTACCTCCACCATGCTCAGGGGTCCCGGGAACTGCTCTACAAGAAGAGCCCCCCAAGGGCCCGTAGATCCACAGCTGTCAGAGGACACATCCATGTTTTCCTGCTGTGCCCCCCATAGGCTGGGTGCCCCCAGGAGGAGAATGGGAGGACAGATCCCCTTCCAGCCTTGCAGACACCGCCATCTCCCCTGACCCCCACACTTTGTCCTTTCCCCAGCTGGAGGAGGAACAGCAGGGCCTGCAGAAGAAGCTGAAGGGCACTGAGGATGAGGTGGAGAAGTACTCCGAGTCTGTCAAGGAGGCCCAGGAGAAGCTGGAGCAGGCAGAGAAGAAAGCTACAGATGTAAGTAGGCATGCCAGCAGCTCCTCCCCTGCACAGGCTCTGGACCTCGGGGGGGGTTAAAGGAAGAGGGGGCCCTTATATGGAAAGCGTCCGAGGGGAAGACTGTCAGGATCCCATTCCTTCGATGCTGACACCGAACTGGGCTGATGGGTCCTGTCTGGGGCGCGGGGGCCAGGCCAGCTGTGGTGGGCAGCTGTTTGCTGGTCCTCTCTTGAGTTTTGTGGGGAGCCTACAGCCTGGCTTCCCAAAGCTAATGGGGACAAGTGTCCCAAGCTGTGTCACAAGTCCCCAGGCATGTACCTCCTCAATGCATGTAGGAAAAACTGTGGTGCCTGCTAAACCGTGGCACAGTAGAGAAATGGAAAAATCTCTTGCTGAGTGCTGGGTGCAAGGAAGAATGAATGCTTGGGGTGTATGGAAGGGGATTTGGGTGGATTTGGGGTCCAGCGTGCTACTTTGTACCCTGAGAAGGACAAAGCCAGGAAGAGTTTTATTTAGTGCCATGACTGATGTTTCTCCTGGGAAATAGATCCCTCTGGGGAGATGTTAGGAAGGTGTTGAAATTGGCTTGTGCCTGGCCAGGATGAAGGGTGGAACAGCTGTGTGCGGCCACGGGGCCACTTGGGAATGGGGTATAACGACCTGTGGTGCCACACAGGGTATTTGACACCCTATAAATAAATCCTCCTTTTGATAGCCAGCCCCTCTTTGATGAAAACCAACCCTGGAAACTGGAGGAGAAGCTAAAGGAGAGCTGTCTGGAGCACAGCCAGCAAGGCATAGCTAGGCTTTTCAGCATTGAGAACAAAAAATTCAATCCCAGCTGGTTTATGGAGCTAAATGGGGGAGATGCATCAAGTCTCTGAGGCCGCCGCCAAGGACAGGGCTGAGTGGACAAGGACGAAGAATGGCAACACCAGTCCTGTGGCAGCCCAGAATCCCTGGGCAGCAGTCAGGGGTCTCCTCAGACCTCTTTGCTGATCCTACAGATGACTCTCTTCTAAAACATTGAGAATCCTCTGAAAGGGCACATTCAACCTGGCATGGGGTAGACATGCCAAAGCTGGGCAAGGTGGCTGCTGTGTGCAGTGGTGTTCACATTGATCAAATTGGTTCTGTGCTGGTATGGGACAGGGCAAACTCGGTGTGGCTGAGAGTGGATGTGCCGTTCCCGATGCAGGGCTCAGAGGAAGGGGCAAACAGTGGTACTGGGCAGATGTCAGCTAGGCCGTGTGCTTACCTTCTGGCAGTGGGCTATGTGATGCCATCCTGGGAAGGGAGAGAGTTTCCCTGCTCTTGGTCCACAGCAGTTTGGCAAATCTGTAGGTTTCAGCATGGAGAGTCCCATACCAGAAGATACAGTGGATGGGAGCCACCGGGGAAGGGCCGGAGCAGGAGCCATGTGAAGGACGTTGGCTGCAGCAGGGCTAGGGCTTCATCACCAGCACAGCCCGCCCAGGTCCATGCCAAAGCCTGGACAGGCTGTGCCATGTGTGGGGCTCTGGGAGTCACCCCTTCACGCCAGGGACCTGGATGTGCTGACAGCGCTAAGTGCTAGGGCTGGTGTCACCTTCTCCCTGGTGCAAGGTGCAGCACTGCTCCTGTTTCCAGCAGAGGAAGCATTGGGTGGACCCTCAGAGCACACCCACCCCAGGCACCCCTGTGTCCTCCCTGGCTGCCAGGACAGTGGGTGACTGCAAGCACAGAGTGTCCTAATTCCTCAGACAGCTCAGGCTCATACCAGCAATCCAGGCAGCCTCCTGCTCTTGGCAAAAATATCAATGCCATAAAAGAATAAACACCCACCTCAGTATGGCCCTGCCCTGCTGCTGGCGCTGGATGATGGGGCATGAAGGCCATGGGGACTGCCTTAAAGAGTGCAAATACTTTGCCCTAGGCACTTGGAGAGGTGTCAGATTGTGCACAGAGCAGGGAATGCCTGACTCTTGATCAGTAACTCCACAGAGCTTCCCAGCAGCTCTGTGACACCATCGTGGTCCTAGAACCCAGGAGGGACAGCCCATGGTGCCTGGGTCACGATGGGCAAGAGCTGCTGGAAATGGTGCAGCTGGGACAGCCGGTTTAGGCCAGAACACCCCCCTCCACTGCCCCACATCCCCAGCATTGGTCTGTCCCCTTCCACCCCGAAGGGGCCTTAGGGAAACTCTGCCGTTCCCAGGCCATGATCCCAAAAGCTTCACCCGCGTTCCCGCCCCAGCTGCTTTCCCCAGCCAAGACTTTGTTCTTATTTGGCGATTCCCTCAGCTGGTGGGAGGGAACTGGACTGTGCTGGGAAGTGACTGCATCTCGGGGTGGGGCCACAGCAGGAGGCACCTAGCCTGACTCCTGCAGGATGAGGGTGGCTGCCCCCCAACCTGACCTCCTCCTGCCTGCAGCTGGCTCATCCCTGCCCCACTGCTGCCAAGTACCCTTGCTTCTGCTCTGGGCCCCCATGTCCTGGCTTCTGCATTACAGACATCCTGGCCTCGGACTGGGAAGGGGCAGTACCAGCTGGGCTCAAGGCCAAGCCCAAGGCTGTGCGCTCCCAGGGGCCCACAGTATTGCCTCTTCCGCTGCCTCTTGGCAAGGGGACGTGGATCTGCAGGGTGCAGAGAGCAGTGTGGCTGAGTCACCCCCAGGACCCCTGGCCCTGGAGCTAATGCCAGCTGGTGGGGTCAGCCTGAGAACTGGCATTCCTGGAGACAGGTGTGAAGTGCAGCCAGGGAGCTGTCAGTACATCTTAAGGGAGGATTGAATGCCACCAGCTCCAACTTCTGATGGATCAAGACATGTGCCCTAGCCAGGATGGAGAGCCAGGAGCTGAAGGTTTGACCTCCTCCATAGGGCACAGTCCCCAGGGCAGGAGGTGCCATGAGTCCCATGGGCCCCATGAGTCTCTGTGGGGCTGACAGGTCCTCATATTGGGGAGCAGATTCCAAGGGACTGAATGTGACGGATGCTGGGCACCTGGCTGCAGCCCAGGTACCCCCAGAGGATGCCCAGGAGCAGGCTCTGCTCATGCCTCTTACTGACTTCCCATAAAGAAAAATACTACGACCCTCTCCAGTTCCGCAGCAATGGCTGGCGAGGGCAGCACTTGGGGAGTACACATGGGTACATTGCACCTTTGGCCTCGGGGGCTCACACAGGACAGGCTTCAGCATTCACAGACTCTGAGGACTACTGGAAAAGAGTGTATTTTCCTGGGGTCCTCTCCATTGCTCTGGGGGATTTCAGTGGGACTGTGCATCCCTCCTGGGGGGCAGCATGCATCCTGGGCCACTCTGGGGTACCATGTACCCTTTCAGTGGGGACCATGCATCTGCCGGGGACCACGCATGCTGACCCGGGATGGGGGGGCAGTGTGCCCTGCCCAGAAGCAACTGTGCATCTTGCCTTGACGGAGATGCAGAGACAGTGACCAAAGCCTGGGGAGGACCACGCACCCTGCCCAGGGGCACCCTCTGTCCTATCTGGGATGAGGGGCACTCTGCGTCCCTCCCGACGTGGGAACCCTCTCCTGCCGTGGGTGAGCACCGCACGCCTAGCCCGGGGGAGCGGCAGAGCAGGTCGGTCGGAGGCAGCAATAGCAGGAGCAGTAGCAGCAGCAGGAGGAGGAGGAGGAGGAGGAGGAGCAGGAAGGGATGGAGGCAGGGCGGGCGGCGGGAGCGGCCGCTGCCTGAGCGCTTCCTGCCCGAGCCGGGCGGATCCCACAAAGGGCTCGGCGGTGTGGCCTCCCCGCCGTCAGCCCCCGCCATGGCCAGCGCCAGCTCCATCGATGCCGTCAAGAAGAAGATCCAGAGCCTGCAGCAGGTGGCCGACGAGGCGGAGGAGCGCGCCGAGCACCTGCAGCGGGAGGCCGATGCCGAGCGGCAGGCCCGGGAGCGGGTAAGGGCCGCTGGGATTGGGAAGAGGAGGGCGGGGGGCACCCCGGCAGCTCCTCGGGATGCCCCGCCGGCTCCGGCCCCGTGCCGGCATCCCTTCGGGCGGGCCGGCCCCGGCCCCCCTGCGCCCCGGTAGCTGAGCTGGCTGCCCCCGGGGCGCAGGAGCGCCGGGCGGTCCCCGGGGAGCCGCGGGGAGCTGCCACCCAGCTGGCGAGAGCCCCGGGGCAGGGAGCTCGGCAGTCCCTGCCTGCGGGCAGCCTCCGCCAGCCGCCCCGCTCCTCCGTCGGTCTGGCGGGAGAATGCTGCGGGCAGCGGGGCTCCCCAGGGCTTCCCGGCTGGCCGGGCGCGGGCAGCGGCCAGCCCTGCCTTGGGATCGGGTGTCTCCTGGGAAAGGATCCCTTCCTTCGAAGGCCGGCGTACCCAGCTAAGAATCCCACGCCCTGGCTCTTGTCTGGCTTCCAGCGGACTCTGCGGTCGCAGAGGTTTAGCTCCAGCCTGTCCCTTCGTGGGGACAAGCCACCCCTTCACACTGCCTCAGGACAAAATTTCCATTTTGGCAGCGGGGTGGCATGCCCAAGCTGCAGCTTTTTCCTGGTTTGTCTCTGTAGTTGTTGGAGGTTTCTATTTTCTTCCTTTCTTTCTTTTTCCTATGCCCACTCATTCAACATTCTCACCATATCAGGAGCGGCAGAGCTGGGTGCGGTACCCGGGTTGTTGTCACTCGGGCTGTGTGTGGAGGAAACGGCCCCTTCCTGCAGCCTCAGATCGTGTTCCCCGGTCACCGGGAGCTGCCGGGAGAGCTCATATTCCCGTGTCCATCCGGGCAGCTCTGACCCACTTTGGGGGTGAATCCCTGGAAAAAAAAAATCTACCGATGCAGTGAGGTTGATGCTGCAGGCAGAGCATTGCCCTGTGGGTGCCAGCACCAGTTCCCCATTGGGCAGTCTGGCAAGGGACAAAGTCTCGGAGTGTCTGCAGAACGGGTGATCATAGGGCGGAGGCGGCTGTGGGGCTGGGGGATGTGGGGCTGGCGGATGTGGGGCTGGCAGCCGTCTCAAAGAGGTGCTGGCTGCGCCTGTCCCCACCCTGCCAACTCCTCACAGGGGATTGCAGGTGCTCAGTGGGGCCATGCAGGGTGACGGCCCCTTCCTGCTCCCATAGTCCCTGTGCTTGGCTAGCATTCCCTCGGGCATTCCCAGTGTCGGAGCGTGAGGGTGGATGTGTCCAGGCACTGCAGCCAGCCGGTCCTGCTGCAGCCTGTGAATAAGCAGGAGCTGCTGTCTCCTGGGTTGGTGCATGGAGCTGCTCCCCACAGTGAGATCTTATTGCCACCCATCCCTTGATATTCAGGGGTTTGTCTTCCCTGCACCCCCCTAATGGGAAGCGGGGCTGAGAGCTGCTGAGGCAGCATTTCCTGACTGTGGCAATGGAGCAGGAGGCCTTTACCAAATGGAAAGAGTGCAAGGCCAGGCGTCAACAGGCTGGCAGAGGGCCAGGGCCACTGCTCCTGGCCAGCCCCAGCTCCCAGCCCTGTTCGTGGGGAGCCTGGGAAAGGGAGGGCTCTGGTCCTGTCAGCCTCATCCTGGCCAGGCGCCAGCCTGCTGAGGGTGACTCGCTCCACTGCTCCCAGCACTGTGCTGTACATCAGCTGGGGGGGCTCTGTGCTTGGCTTCAGGCTGCCCTGTTGCACAGGGCCCTGGGGGTTCCTGCAGGAGAAGCTCCCTGCTCACTCCACCGCCTCTGTAAACAGGAAATCCAC